>NC_053167.1:11639500-11961500 GCF_016835505.1 Polypterus senegalus
ACTAGGGTAACTGGAGCCTACTACATTCAATAACCTTAATCAATTTTAACTAAAAGAATATATTTAGAAAACCCACTGATAAGTCATTAGATTATAAAGTGCCTGGTCCAGGATACTTGAAAATATTGCTTTAAAAATATTTTAAAAAATATGTGACAAAGCTAACATTTTTGGACATTTTAAAGGTTAATAAAAGGAATAAATGGCCTTCCAGAACTTTTCTGCACTCGCTCAGGCATAGGGCCCCACCATCAATGAACCGATTCCTCTTTTACCTTGAGCTTCTGTTGTCTCAAATTGACTCTTTTGTCAGGGAGTGACATTAGTCAGGGTGCCAACTGTGAAGTGAATTGGAATGAACAGCTTCTCTGGTATAAATGGAAGCATCAAGTTTGTGATTTGTGAAAATTTTCTGCTGGTATCATGATTTTCTTTGTTCATTTCTTATGCGTGATATGTCCATTTCAGGACAGATTGGCTTCACAAAGCTTAGAATCTTTTTTTCTGCTTTTACATATAGAAAGAATCCCTGGATATACAGCAAGTTCAAAATTCAGATTTATACTTTGTTACATTTATTCTGGTACAGCTCTGGAGGATGTTATTCTTTATTCTGCTATCTATAGCATAATAGTTAATTAGAACTTTAACAAAAGAAGTTACATTACGGTATGAGACAAATCAAATAACTAGTCATTTTTGTATCAGATGTAGTTCTATGTAGACTTTTCCTATTTGTCCGTGGCTCTAAACAAAAGCGAGGGAGACATAGCTAAACTCCCACTTGCAGTGCCAACTGTACTCAGCAAGGGGCTCCCTGAGAATATGTTCATTAGAAATTGCAGCTTTTATTTAAGCATTTTAATTTATTTTATATCTCTCCATTATAAGAGAAAATCTTGAGACGAGACTTCTTCCAAGACATTTTGTCAAGTCCCACCCTTCTCTCAACCATTTACAACCACGTTCATGGTCTACTCACCTCTCATTCGTTTGAATGCTTTTGTCAGACACAGTTCCTGCGCTCTCAGTTCTTATAAATTTTTAAGTTTTTCTCACTTTAACTTCCCAATAAAAGAAGACTTATTATGTTGAAATCTTATTGATGAATTTAATCCCGAAGGGTTATCAACAGAAGAAATGAGTACACGGGCAATCCTAGCACAGAGAAACGATGAAGTCAAAAGAATTAACGAGAAAATTGTGGATCCGTTACATGGCAATGACATGTAAAGTTTTAACAGGCGACAAGAAAGGTAAAGTTGTACATCTGCCATGGATAACATTACAACAACAACATTTATTTATATAGCACATTTTCATACAAACAGTAGCTCAAAGTGCTTTACATAATAAAGAATAGAAAAATAAAAGACACAATAAGGAAACAAAATAAATCAACATTAATTAACATTGAATAAGAGTAAGGTTCAATGGCCAGGGGGGACAGAAAAACAAAAAAACTCCAGGCGGCTGGAGAAAAATAAAATCTGTAGGGATTCCAGACCATGAGACCGGCCAGTCCCTCTGGGCATTCTACCTAACATAAATGAAACAGTCCTCTTTGGATTTAGGGTTCTCACGGAAGGGCCTGATGATGATGATGGTCACGTAGACTTCTGCCTTTAAATCCATCCATCATTGTTGGAGCATCATGAAGCTTTGAGTAGGTGGAGGTGGCGCAGGCCACCACCACAAAGAAACCGGAAAAAGAAACAGAAAAGAGAGTAGGGGTCAGTACGGATTTTAGAGCCACCATGAGTAGTTATTATAAGGAAATTGAACATACAGAGTATCAGGATTAAGTTAAATTAAATTAAATTGAAGTTATAAAAAGGCCATGTTAAAGTAATGTGTTTTCAGCAGTGTTTTAAACTGCTCTACTGTATTAGCCTGGCAAATTCCTATTGGCAGGCTATTCCAGATTTTAGGTGCATAGCAGCAGAAGGCTGCCTCACCACTTCTTTTAAGTTTTGTTCTTGGAATTCTAAGGAGACCTTCATTTGAGGATCTGAGGTTACGATTTGGAATATAAGGTGTCAGACATTCCGATATATAAGATGGGGCGAGATTATTTAAGGCTTTATAAACCATAAGCAGAATTTTAAAATCAATCCTGAATGACACAGATAACCAGTGTAGTGACATCAAAACTGGAGAAATGTGTTCAGATTTTCTTTTCCTAGTTAGGATTCTAGCAGCTGCATTCTGCACTAGTTGCAAACGATTTATATCTTTCTTGGGTAGTCCTGAGAGGAGTGCATTACAGTAATCTAGTCGACTGAAAACAAACGCGTGAACTAATTTCTCAGCATCTTTCAGTGATATAAAAGGTCTAACTTTACTTATGTTTCTTAAGTGAAAAAATGCTGTCCTAGTGATCTGATTAATATCAGTCACAGATTTTATTTTTTTCTCCAGCCTTTGGAGTTTTTTTTTGTTTTTTCTGTCCACCCTGGCCATCGGACCTTACTCTTATTCTATGTTAATTATTGTTGACTTATGTTTATTTTTTATTGTGTCTTCTATTTTTCTATTCATTTTGTAAAGCACTTTGAGCTAAATTTTTTTGTATGAATATGTGCTATATAAATAAATGTTGATTGATTGATTGATTAATATGCGATTTAAAATTCAGATTACAGTCAACAATTACCCCATAGCTTTTTACCTCTGTCTTGACTTTTAATCCTAATGTATCCAGTTTATTTCTAATAGCCTTATTGTATCCATTATTGCTAATCACTAAGATTTCAGTTTTCTCTTTATTTAACTTGAGAAAGTTACTATTCATCCATTCTGAGATACAAGTCAGACATTGTGTTAGTGAATCAATAGAATCGGGGTCATCAGGTGCTATTAATAAGTACAGCTGTGTGTCATCAGCATAGCTGTGGTAGCTCACGTTGTGCTCTGAGATAATCTGACCTAACGGAAGCATGTAGATTGAGAATAACAGCGGACCCAGGATAGAGCCTTGTGGAACACCATATCGGATATCATGTGTCTTCGAGTTGTAATTACCACAACTAACAAAAAATTTTCTCCCTGTCAGGTAGGATTCAAACCAATTTAAGACACTGTCAGAGAGGCCCACCCATTGACTAAGGCGATTTCTAAGAATATTATGATCAATGGTGTCAAATGCAGCACTCAGATCTAAGAGGATGAGAACAGATAAATGGCCTCTGTCTGCATTCACTCGCAAGTCATTTACTACTTTAACGAGTGCAGTTTCTGTGCTGTGATTTGTTCTAAAACCTACATCTACCTACATTAGATACCAAAGGAGATCTTGATATGCCATCCTTTTTAAAACGTTTACAGTTTCCCATTACAACAGCTTTTGTTATAACGATTAACAAATCACAGGGACAAACATTTGAAGTTTATTTATTACAGAGAAATAAACGATATTAACTCATGGGCAGTTATACGTTGCATTGTCATGATGCAATTCCAAGCACAGAATCAAAATTCAATGGGATATTGACGAAAAGTTAATTCAAGCAATTGTTTTTACTGAAGTTTTACAGTAAAAGTGTAAGTTTAAAAAGTATTTGCGTGTTAATTTAAAAGCCAAACAGAACGAAAACGTATAACACAATGAATAAATCTAACGAAACATGAAACAATAATTTTCTTTCAATTTACTGTAGTCAATCAGTCATTGTCCAACCTGATATATTCTAACACAGGGTCACGGGGGTCTGCTGGAGCCAATCCCTGCCAGCACAGAGCATAAGGCAGGAACAGCCCCCAGGCAGGGCGCCACATACACATACCAAGCACACACTAGGGACAATTTTGGATCGCCAATGCATCTAACCTGCATGTCTTTGGACTGTAGGAAGAAACCAGAGCACCCAGAGGAAACCCAGGCAGACACGGGGAGAACAGGCAAACTTTACGCAGGGAGGACCTGGGAAGCAAACCTAGGTCTCCTTACTGCAAGGCAGCAGCGCTACCACTGAGCCGGCCCAATTTATTACATTTTACTATTTTTTTTACTATGGTACAGTAATAGTTAGTTCTATTATGCATATTTAACAATTCCCATGAAAATAGTCTGTTTTAATTGTACGTCCGCTTCCCGATACACGAGTGGCATCCTGCAAACTAAGCAAGCAGGGTTCAGATCCCCCTAGTGTGTGTATTTTTTTATATATTATATATATATATATATATATATATTTATATACTATCAAAATACACGCACTTCGCAGCGGCGAAGTACTGCCTTAAAATGTTTATTAAGAAGAAAATGAAACCTTTTTAAACTGAGGAAAATATATCGATAATTATTTGTTAAGGATCTCTTTGTATACCACATTGTGAGTTCGGCCCTCCGGTTGTAATATGACCAAGCTGTGCGCTGAACTTACTCTTGAGCATGCAACGTACAGTTGGTCATGTGAACAGTAATCTTGTTTCAAATCTCACAGCTTGGATTGCTGCTGTCATAATCGGTTGAGTTTCATGGTTTGTTTCAATTAAGACAGTATTTGTAGGACTTGTGTTGAAGAGACATTCGGCATCTGTCAAGCGTTGTAAGTGTACAACCAGTTTCATTGATAACTTCAAATCCAGCTTTTGAGAGTTTAAACATTCATAAACATCAAAGTGTCCACTACTGAAATCGTCACCTGTGAGTCTAAGATGTTTAAGAGGCATTGGCGGTTGTTCAAAGGTATAAAATATTTATCCATTTTGGTACACTTGAAAGCGACAACCGAACAATTCAGCGGCAGCCATCAACTCACATACAGATGTATAGGTGAAGGGCTTAAGCATTTCACTCTTATAGTGCTCCTGTGTAGTATAATTATCTCCTGTACCGTCATCGGTCCACACCTTGAACCTGTTCCAGTCATTCAATACATAAGACACAATGTTCCTCCGGATATAAAGAGTGAGACTGATATTGCCGTGCAATATGTAACAAAGAGAATAGAAAAGGCAGGTGCCATCTCCGGACATGGAAACCACTCGGTAAGTGACAGTTCTTTGATCGATGTTGATCACCTCGATAGACATGTTAATACGGGTACGGTTGGAATGATAAAGGAAATGGGTACCTGAACAATGTAAAGTAAGTCTAAAATACCTACACAATAACTATAATCATAATAAATGAACAATAAAACAGCAGAGAAGCCGTGGATTAAATAAAAAGGCTGTAGTTATCAGCAGGGAGACGCGAATCCCGTGGCGAAGCAAGGAAGGGAATGTAGAGACTGGAGCAATAGACGGCCTTATATAGGCAGGCAGCCAACAACGTGGGAGGCGTTGGGATGGGGAACCCAACACCGCCTCACACGGTGACCGAGCTGCAGGCTATGGACGTATATATGTACGTAAGTAGGATTCAGTTAGCGATGGGAACCCGCGTACCAAATTTCTTGAAGATGGGCCCATAAGTAACAAAGACCATTGAAAAGTTCAATATGGCGGCCGACAGTGGCATCATACCACCGAAATAAGTACCAAATTTAAGCCTTCAACCTACACGGGAAGTTGGACAATTAGTGACGTTGGAAAGTTTAATGTGGCGGCTGACAGTGGTGTCATACCACCGAAATAAGTATGTACATTGGTTTCGGATAGCACAGGGAAGCCGCCTACCAATTTTCGTGAAGCTGGGGTCATGAATAAGAAAGTTCAACATGGCGGACGTTGTTGACCGTTATGACCATTACATGTAGAATTTCGAAATAAAACCTGCTTAACTTTTGTAAGTAAGCTGTAAGGAACGAGCCTGCCAAATTTCAGCCTTCTACCTACACGGGAAGTTGGAGAATTAGTGATGTTTGGAAAATTCAATATGGCGGCCGACAGTGAAACTGAAACTGAAATAAGTACTGTGCCCCCCGGCCGGGGCGGGAGCCCGGCCGGGACACCTAGGAGGACGTGAGGAGGGCTTGTGCCTCCTCCAGACCGCGAGGGGGCGTCCGTCCTGGTTTTGTTGGGAGCCACGGGTTGAGGGCATGGAAGCCCTACCCTGTAGGGGCCGTGGTTACCGCCAGGCGGCGCCCCGATGCCGGTTGATCCCATGCAGTCGCCGGCCGGAGCTGGAGCCCGGCCGGGACGCCTTGGAGGACGAGAGGAGGGCTTGTGCCTCCTCCACACCGCGAGGGGGCGTCCGTCCTGGTTCTGTTGGGGACCACGGGTACAGGGCATGGAAGCCCAGCCCTGTAGGGGCCCGTGGTCACCGCCAGGCGGCGCTCCGATGCCGGTTTATCCCGTACGGTCCGCGGCTGGGGCTGGAGCCCGGCCGGGACACCTTGAGGACGTGAGGAGGCGAGTGCCTCCTCCAGACAGAGTGGGGGCGTCCGTCCTGGTTCAGGGGGCCTCGGGTACAGGGCATGGAAGCCCAGCCCTGCAGGGACCCGTGGCCACCGCCAGGCGGCGCCCCAGTGCCTAATTATCCCGGGAGCCCGACACTTCCGCCACACCAGGAAGTGCCGGGGGGAAGACTTTGTGTGGCGCCCGGAGAGCTGCCAGGAAGGCAGCCGACACTTCCGCCACGCTGGGGCGTGGCCAAGGAACAGATGGCGGAAGCACCTGGGGCTCATCCGGGAGCCTTATTTAAGGGGCCGCCTCCCTCCAGTGATTGGTGGAAGTCGGGTGGAAGTGGACTGAGCAAGAGGAAGGACTGGAGGCGGCCAGGAAGGCACAAGAGACTGTGGGCCTGGACTTGGGGAATCGGTGCGAGAAGGCACTGGGGGTGCACGTGAGCACAAACTTTGTAAATAATACTGTAAATAAATGGTGTGTGGTGACAATATGATGTCCGTCTGTCTGTGCCGGGGCCAGCCGTCACAGTGGCGTAGTCGGCAGGATGCTCTGCCTGGTGCAAGGCGGGGACCTGTGTCAAAAATGTCTGTGAACGGCCCGGCGCAGCAGCGGACCCCACACACTGGCCGCAGGAGCGGCCCGTGCACAACCAGCGGGAGCGCTTTTACCCGGAGACCACCGCGGACCGCATTATGGCCGAGCTTCCCAGGTGCGGAGGAAGGACCATGGCATTGCTGGAGTGCAGCGGGCTCCCGCAAGCACGTCGTGGCAGAAGGCGCCCGGGACGGCAGGCCGCCTATCGAGGCCATGCCGGGGACGTTTCCCCGGACAGACAGGACCCGGGAGGTAAGTTTCCTGCTCGCAGGGGAAGGGCCCGCGTCTGTTTTTTCTTTAACAGGCAGGGGCCGCCCGGATCCTTGTCGGTGGCAGGGGCCTGTCGAACCGCGGTGCCTCGTTAGCGCCGCAGCAGCCGGGAGAGCTGCTGAAAGGGAGACGCTGCAACCTGAAGAGCCAGCATGTCGCCGCACTAGGGAGGAAAGAGCCAAAATGGCGCGGGCGGATGTCCCGCCGCTGACAGGCACGGGTTGGCTGGTGTGTCTAGTGTGCCCGCCGAGGATCGGATGGAGGCGGGACCTAGGAACGCCAATCTCGTGCCAAAACGAGACCCGATTGGGCCAGACGGAGTGGCCCAGAGGAGGCAGGCGTCGCGTGGAGCCGATCGACAGGGAAGCCCACCGGCGTCTGTCTCTCTCTCCACCAGCGGCTCGGCGTGTCGGAGGAGTCCTTCGCCCGCCAAGCCGTCCTTAGAGGAGCTGCTACGTGTTCTCGCCGCTCAGTGTGAGCAGCTGACGGGAAAGGCGGTCGCGTCGGGAGAGCGCCGCGTGAGACGGAGGATCGGGCGTGGCGCTGGAACCGGAGGCGGCAGAACACGGCGGGGTGGTGAGTATTACCGCCCCCGTAAAGCAAGTGGGGGGGTTCGCCGAACATGGCCGTGACTGTTTACAGGACGAGCGGCTCCGAGTAGGCAACTTCCCAACAGCGGATGCGGCGGTGCAGACAGCTAGCGAGGCTGGGAGATCGAACACGCAAGGGCTGGTAGGATCGGGGCTGCTGAGTGCCCTGGGTCCTAGCGCCTGCGCTTCAAGCCCGCAGCTGTCTCCTGTCGCTTGCCTGGACGCAGACGGGCTGGATTTGAGCTTTGCTGTGCTCAGACCCAGACCGTCAGCGTCCAAGAAAAGAAGGAGGAACCGAAGGGTGAATGCCGGTTCCTCCGATAGGAGAGGGCGGCGCTGGGTGCGCGCCCGAGAAGGGCCGTCCTCTGTGCGGGCAGAGGAGATCCCTGGGCGGCTGGGCGAGCCGCCTGCGAGCGTGCCGCTGGACGAGCGGACGGGCATGGAACCTGCGGCGGAGGACTTCAGCAGGCAAGTTGGGGGCTGTCGGAGGGGGGCAGGAGCACGGTCGATACGGAGACCGACGGGCGCCGGGATGAGTGTCCTGGCTGTGCTTCTGGCCCTCTTTTCCTTTATTTTACAGGCCCGAAGCCCCGACGCGCTGAGGCCGGCGTCGACGGGACCTGCCCGCCTGAAGCGGGCGCTGGAGTGCTCCACGCCGGGAGGCCTACAGTGACCCGCTGGGGAACGGCGGGCGCGAGCGGCGCAGACCACAGGGGGCGTTTGCGCGGCGAGGGTGCAAGACAGATGTCCCAGGGTGCCGTGTTGGACCCTGGGGACATAGTAGGACCCTCGCTGGGGCGTGCTGCCCTTTCGGGTTGTGCCGTTCGGACCCACGTGTCCTCGCTAGCGGTGGGGCACTGTGGCCCCCGGCCGGGCGGAGCCCGGCCGGGACGCCTAGGAGGACGTGAGGAGGGCTTGTGCCTCCTCCAGACCGCGAGGGGGCGTCCGTCCTGGTTTTGTTGGGAGCCACGGGTTGAGGGCATGGAAGCCCTACCCTGTAGGGGCCCGTGGTTACCGCCAGGCGCGCCGATGCCGTTGATCCCATGCAGTCGCCTGCCGGAGCTGGAGCCCGCCGGGACGCTTTGGAGGACGAGAGGAGGGCTTGTGCCTCCTCCACACCGCTGAGGGCGCCCGTCCTGGTTCTGTTGGGGACCACGGGTACAGGGCATGGAAGCCCAGCCCTGTAGGGGCCCGTGGTCACCGCCAGGCGGCGCTCCGATGCCGGTTTATCCGACGGTCCGCGGCTGGGGCTGGAGCCCGGCCGGGACACCTTGGAGGACCGTGAGGAGGGCGAGTGCCTCCTCCAGACAGAGTGGGGCGTCCGTCCTGGTTCAGGGGGCCTCGGGTACAGGGCATGGAAGCCCAGCCCTGCAGGGGACCCGTGGCCACCGCCAGGCGGCGCCCCAGTGCCTAATTATCCCGGGAACCCGACACTTCCGCCACACCAGGAAGTGCCGGGGGGAAGACTTTGTGTGGCGCCCGGAGAGCTGCCAGGAAGGCAGCCGACACTTCCGCCACGCTGGGGCGTGGCCAAGGAACAGATGGCGGAAGCACCTGGGGCTCATCCGGGAGCCTTATTTAAGGGGCCGCCTCCCTCCAGTGATTGGTGGAAGTCGGGTGGAAGTGGACTGAGCAAGAGGAAGGACTGGAGGCGGCCAGGAAGGCACAAGAGACTGTGGGCCTGGACTTGGGGGAATCGGTGCGAGAAGGCACTGGGGGTGCACGTGAGCACAAACTTTGTAAATAATACTGTAAATAAATGGTGTGTGGTGACAATATGATGTCCGTCTGTCTGTGCCGGGGCCAGCCGTCACAGTACGTACATCGGTTTTGGTTAGCGCAGGGCAGCCACCTACCAAATTTCGTGAAGATGGGGTCAGCCTTCTACCTACACGGGAAGTTGGAAAATTAGTGCCGTTGGAAAGTTCAATATGGCGGCCGACAGTGGCATCATAACATCGAAATAAGTACGTACATTGTTTACGGTTAACGCAGGGAAGCCGCCTACCAAATTTCGTGAAGATGGGGCCTAAATAAGAAAGTTCAACATGGCGGACGTTGTCAACCATTATGACCGTTACGTGTAGAATTTCGAAATGAAACCTGCTTAACTTTTGTAAGTAAGCTGTAAGGAATAAGCCTGCCAAATTTCAGCCTTCTACCTACACGGAAAGTTAGAGAATTAGTAATGAGTGAGTGAGTGAGTCATTTAGGGCTTTGCCTTTTATTAGTATAGATTTTATGCAGGCGCGTGCCTTGCGCTGCTGTGCTGCCTCGGGAGTGCGCTCTGTGCTTTAGTGCGCTCTCTGCTTCAGGAGCGCGCTCTGCACTGTGCTGTGTCTGTTCACCCGCTGTTATGTCTGGTGCCTGCTACTCGCGCTATTGTATCACGCACATGCCTCGCTTCGCTGCGTATAGCAGCACGCTGCTATGCCGGGCCTCCACACAATATTTTTGTACAGGTCCTGTTCCAAATAGACGGACCGGAATCCTGCCGGCTACGCCAGTGTGAATAAGGCGCTATATAAAGTGCCCGACCCGGCACAGATTCACAATGAGGCACGTGTAAATTAAACAGAAATCTTTTTTATTTTCTCTTCACCCGTGGGTCGCACTTCCCGTGTCCCACAGGCCCAACACAGTCCCAAACACTTAAACAGCTCAAACACTCTTCCCCTGTGGGGCACGTCTTCCCTGTGAACCCCACAGGTATAACACAGTCCCAAAGCACCTTACTTTATACACAGCAATCCTTCCGCTGGCACCACCACTCCTCTCAGGCAACCTCATCCTCTTCCTCCCAATTCTGGCCCAGAGTGGTGGTTGCTGGCTCCTTTTATGGCCCTCCCGGGAGTGCTCCTTTTGCTTGTTCACCTGTTCCCAATTGCACTCCCGTGTGGGCCCAATGATTAAACCAGCTGGGCTTAATTATCTCTGCCTTGCCCCCTGGCGGCCATCCTGGGTCCCCACAGTGTTGGGGAGAACTCCATTTCCCATGAAACCCTGCAGGAAACTGAGGCATCATCAATCAGGGAGGCTGCCACCAAGCGTCCAGAGGGAGGTACTGAGAAGTCCATGGCTGCTCCCCCGGACCATATACAGCAGGGTCGTCCCGACCGGGCATGGGACCCGGCTGTCCATTACAATATATATATATATAATGGTCAATGAATCAAGCCATGACAATCTTTAAAAAGTGTCTGAGATATTGAGACATTACAATATGGAAGCTTTCGAGTGATAATTCTAAGATCAAAAAAGAAAATAACACTAATGAAAGGATAAATTTAGGTTCTTTTTTTATTGGCTTACAATCCAATAAATCCGTTGAAGGAGAGTCCTGGCAAATGCACTGAAAGTTGAAGCTAATATAGTGACAGAAGAGATATCTCTTCTGCCCATGCCTACAGCCATCCCTCCCACACTCTCGAAGAGGACAGAGTTGAACACCAGACACCCCACTATTGCACCATATTTTGCCAGGGGCTTCCTTCGACTGGTTATTTATTGGAGTATAAGCCAATATTAAAAGAAGTTAATATCCCTTCTTTAGTGTTATTTCCTTTCACACCTTAGAATTACCACCATATCACTATAGAAAGATATCATATTTTATTTCATTATATATATTTCTGATTTAGTAAAAGCTGAAATATCGAATGAACATATATTCTCAAGGAACACATGCCCCCTGCTGGATACAGGAGGGACAAGTGAAATTAAAAGGGAGAGCTTGGCATAGTGGCCTTGTGAGTATTAAGTCCTTTTTTCTAAGCTTCCCTTGAGTCTTGTGTTTGCCTGCCTGGATTTGCTGCATAGATTACATTCACACCTGTGTGTGACTTTCTGCTGTGTACATCAACTCTTTTTTGAAATTGTAGATTAAAAAACAATTCAATTGCTTCAATTGCAAAAATAGCCTGCTGTGTTTAACAGGGTGCCATTTTAATCTCTGTTTTAATGGCAGTAGGGCCATACTAAGAGAACACAGATGTGGTTGAATGGTATGTGGTTAATATCATGGCCCTGATTCCAGCAATGTGAAATAAGAACAAAACCTAGATTTGATATCAGACCATATACAGTAAATTATACACCTATTTATTTGCATGAAAATCAAATTATAAGGAGCCTCTACTCTCAGCATGGCCTGTAAAGCAGAAAATGCTCTTGGACTGAGTACCAATCCAATGGCAAGAAGAATTCACTCATCCACACCACGCACCTTTATGGATGTGAATAAAATTTGGGTGGAGACAAGGATACTAAACTACAAAACTAGGGTTACATCAGACCCTTAACCTCCTAAGGGAAAACAATGAGGAAAATCTACTAGTAGTTTGTGATTATTCATGTTGCTAGTGGGTACCATGAGACCCCACGTACATTATGTCTGGCCTTCATAAGTACATCATATGTGAAGCTCACCACAATGTTTCTATAGTGAAGCCCTAGGTCAGGGGTCTCCAACACGTCACTCGCAACCCCTTTCCAAGAAACTCGCCAAAGGGTTAATAAATCCTACATAAATTTGAAAACTTGATTAGTTAAATTAGGGCTGGGCGCTCTTTCCAAAAAAATCATATTACGATCCTTTTAACACAAAATCACGATCCACAATCTGAATTGCAGTCTATTTTCAATGTGGCATACACTTGAGAGAATATCCAGACTCAAACTCATCAAGACCTAAGTAACACTTTATTTTAAATATCAAAGTTGAATTCAATTGTCCTCTCATTCGCAAGCTAAGCAGAGTTAAGAAACATGCCCTGAAGCTGGCGAGTGAGTGAGGAAGGCCCCTTCCCCCTGCCGTTGCGTGGATCTCGGATTCGTCCAAATAAATCGGTACTGCAAGCAAACTATGATACATAATGAAATGAGAGAAGTCGCAAAATCAACAGGAATGTTCAAGTAAATTATAGAAATAACCAGATCTCAATCCGTTAAGTAGTTCTCTCGTGAAAAGCGGACAGACAAATAGACAGACAGACAGATATTGTATTTTATATATTATATATTGGTAATTCTTCAAAATAATGTGCAGTTAAAGTCTCAACAACATTCTCAGCATTTCTGGAGCTGCTTAGAGCCATTTAACCATAAGAATCTTCACCAAGCAGCTCTGAAAATGTCTGCTTTGTTTGGGTCTCCATACCTCTGTGAGTCGGCCTTTTATAACATGAATGTCACGAAATCAAAGTTCAGAACAAGACTGACAGATGAACATTTAAATGACGCCATAAGAGTGAACCTAAGTGACTACACTCCACCAGACACCTTTCTTGTTGACTCCATGCAGTGCCAATCATCTCACTAACTGAAAAACACATCACACATGCAACTGGACATGTGAAGTGAAACGGTGACATGTAACAAAATGACCAATGAATAAATCATATCTGTGTATTGGGAATTGCATTGTTTTGTTTTGACAGCATTCATGTTTTAATTCAATAGTGTGAGATACACTAGACAATGCATGCAGACATACAAAATGCACTTGCAGGTGGACTTAATATTTTTTGTGATGTTTTAATGCAAAATGTGAGTTGTAGATACCAACATTTTGTAAATGTTCAGGCAAAACAAGCTTATTCAGTTTGTTTGGGTTGAAATAAGCTATGAGAATAAACGTTAGAGAACATGAGTAGCTCTCGGCCATTTCCATTTTGTAAAAGTAGCTCTCAAGGGAAAAAAGGTTGGAGACCCCTGCTCTATGTGTACAAACCCCGGACACAACACACCATTCTGGATCCCAGAAGTAGCTTCCAAGGTACACTCAGAAGTAGTTTGTCCTGTCTTGGTGGGTTTCTAGGAGATGTGTGCCAAATTCAAAACAAACAATTTTCTCCCTCAAGCCAACTGACTCCACCAAACCTCTCCTCGACTGCCTATCTGACATTAAGGACTGGCTGGCTGTAAACTTCCTTCACCTGAACGATTCAAAAACCGAGGTCATTGTTTTTAGTCCCGACTACAAACAGGCTCCACCCCTTGGCCTCGTTTCTCTTCCCATTCCAGTAACTTCGTCTGTCTCCAATCTTGGAATCAAAATGGATACGTTCTTGAAAATGGATGCTCAAGTCAACAGCACAGTAAAATCCTGCTTTTTCCATCTGAGGCGAATCACCAAACTCAAGCCTATTCTTTCTAACCACCTCCTGGAATCAGTATTTCATGCATTCATTACGTCCCGGCTTGACTACTCTAATTCCTGCCTTTTTGGTATCAGTAAAGCCACGCTTTCTAGACTCCAACTGGCTCAAAATGCGGCTGCAAGGCTTCTAACTGGAAGTAGCAGAATCCAACACATTTCACCGATTTTGAACACCCTACACTGGCTGCCGGTTAGATTCAGAATCGATTTTAAGATTCTCCTCCTAACCTATAAGGCATTAAACGGTCTAGCCCCGCCTATTTGAGTGTCTTGCTCCATTGTCACAATCCCCCTCGTGTTCTTAGATCCGCAGATCAGCTGCTCCTAACCGTTCCCAAGGCACGTTTTAAAGCTCGTGGTGAAAGGGCTTTCTCCGTCTGTGCACCCAGGCTCTGGAACTCCGTGCCCTTAGTGGTTAGGCAAGCCGCTTCAGTCGCCACATTCAAATCTCGCCTAAAAACGCACTTCTTCACATTGGCTTTTAATTCTTAACCTGTTTCATTTTCCACTTGCCTTTTGCTATTTTCTCTATTTTATTTGGTCCCTTGACCTGTTTTTAGTATCTCTGTTTTAATTCTCTCCTAATGTTTATTTTTTAATATTTTGCTTTTAGTCCTGCTTGTTGTAACTGTACAGCGCTTTGGTCAGTTGTAATGCTGTGTTTTTAAGCGCTCAACAAATAAATATGGTATGGTATGGTATGGTAAAAAAAAAAAATAAATAAAATGAAGCAGCCAAAACGAAGATGAAAGTCGAAAATCACAGTGAATAATCAGACAATAAGTTGAAAACCAGACAAGACACAAAAAATAATCGCAAGAGAATTAAAAAATACAAAGAATGTTTTAGGCTCAGATTGAATAAGGCTGAGTACAAAAGGTTGACATTTTATCCAATCTGCTGATTAATTCAAGTTCATGACCCCAGAGACCATGTCCACAGAAATGGGGGATGCAGCCTTGACAACAGGTACATTAAAATGACTTCTATAAAAGGCAAAGGCCTATAAGGCCTCAAATTACAGCCTTAATCATGCTTCGGCATTGAGTTGGAACAAGTGTTTTTACAAGGGCTCAAATGGGAAGATGACGATGAAGCCAGGATATGAAGGAGTGTTGGTGGAAGGCGAGTAAGGAGTGTCAGACCAGTACTGGGGGTGTGCGGATCAGACACTCCATGTGGTAGTCAGGCACTCAGTTTGGATAGGGTAAAAGGTTCCTGATGTGTTCAACAATCCTGTTATGCTTTTATACTTCTGGCCTCCTTGGATCTTCTTTAGGCAGAGGGATGAATGTTCCAAAAAAAAAAAAAACACCCCAAAGGATGTTGTATAAATAGTAGGAGGAAATACTCATACAACCATGGGCAAAACTACACCAATAGCCACCAGGCCAGTGTCTGAACTCAGTGCGAGCTGAGAGGCAGCAGGATTAAGCACTACACTACTGTACCACTCCTTTGCAAACTTTTACTATTATTAATGTAAGAATAAGATTTTTATTGCCTAAAATTAGCCTAGCATTAGCAAAACGTAATCTGCAAACATTACAGAATCCCAGGCTAAAAAACTCTAATATGAAATGTCTTCTGGAAAGAAGTGGTCACTCCCACGTTTAACTGAAGACTGCAATCCATTAGGACAATTTACCATTGAAACTTGCTATTATTAGGATGAGAATGGCACTAAAATTATAATGGCACCCCATGCCTTGCAATCATCTACAAAAAATCTTTAGGAGTCTGCATTTTGTGACATTTGGGAACGCAGGGCAAATGCCAGCCCTGGCAATCACCCCAGTCTCAATATGCTTTAATTTCTGGTTTTCGCAGGCAAATTTGAACAATGTGTTGGACGGGGGCTTTTGCAGCAGATGTGATTTGTAAAGAACTAATTGGTATCCTCTGTATTAATCAATCTATTGTAGCCAGTCCCCTGAACTCTGAATTCAAATTACCATATTAATGTTGATTTTCTTTGTTTAAAATTATCAACCCTGTCACTTCAATTCACTTCAATGGTTTATCTAAAAAATGCTTAGAAGAAAGCTGTGGTGGATCCTTTACATTTAATAAAACTTGCAGAAATGTTTATTATAGGCACTTAATATTTAAGGTCACTTCCAGGCTTCCTGGAGCCCACACCACTTCATGTTTATTGAGCCCTCAATGACCACAAGGCCCCAGGAGGCCATTTAGGTGACTTATGACAGGAAATGACCCTGTAAACACCTCTCCAAAAAAAAAAACACAAACAAACAAAAAAACAAAAAAAAAAACCTGACAATCCTTTGCACAATGTATATCATTTATAATATAACAATGTAATAGTCTGCTGGAACTAGTTCAAGATTTTTAAAGAATGTTATGTATAATTTATTAAAATGATTTGTGAGGGAGGGCAGTAAAGGATGGTCAGCTTGACACCTTCAGGGTCAGCATATTACTGTCTGGCATAATATGAAGTATAAGATGTCAACCATCAGTCACTTAACCGTTCGATTAGCCTTTCAGTATGCTAAATGAAAAGACTTTCCAGCTGTGAGTATTCCACATAGACCTTTCTGGGTTATGCATTTCGTCATCTGTAATTAGCCAGTCTTCATGCTACTCTCATTCCAGTCATTTGTGCAAAGTTTCATTAACCATGTCAGGAACTCCAAAGGGTTTTAGGCTTTGGCTAATACAAACTGACTGGATTTAATCTTATTAAATTTTCTGAATGCAATCTCCTCTTGTTAATGAAAGTGCACTTTAAGCATATTGTAAAATAATGAATTTGATGTTCAGAACTATGCAAAAATATTAGTAGCTGCAGGGTCTATAAAAAGTATTCATCCACTGGGAAGTTTTGGCATTTTATTTTTACACAACATTCAATCACAGTGGATTTAATTTTGCTTTTCTCACACTGATGAACAGAAAACGACGCTTTAATGTCAAAGTGAAAACAGATCTCTGCAAAGTGGTTTAAATTAAATACAAACACAAAACACTGAATAATTGATCTTGTAAGTGTTCACCCCCTTTAATCTGACAAACCTAAAAAAAAATCACCGATCAGCAAGTTGGTGTTAGAAGTCACAGAATTCGTTTAATGGAGACAACCTTTCTCTAGTCAAGAGTTTCCAACTGACTGTAATCTGAATGCACTTATCTGGAAAATTCTATGCACAAGTCATGGGATGGAGATGAGAAAATATCCAAGTCATTCAATATCCCTTGAAGTCCAGTTAAATCTATCATTAAGAAATGGAGATTATGGCACAGCTGAAATTTTGGTAGAGCAGGCCATCCACAAACACTGAGTGATCATGCAAAACTCTAATAAGAGAGGCCATCAAGAGACTTATGAGAACTCCAAAGGAGTTACATGCTACAGTGGTTGAGATTGAAGAGACATTGCCGACAACTTTTACCTGCGTGCCTTACCAGTCGTAGATTAATGAGAAAGTGGCAAAGAAAAAGTAACTTAAAAAAAGCACATACACATAATATCTCAGCTAGAGCTTATGAGAATGTATGTGGGTGACTCTGAAGTTGGAAGAAGGTTCTATGCTCTTGGCTAAGCATCATGTCCAAACATCCATCCATCCATTTCCTAACCCGCTGAATCCAAACACAGGGCCACGGGGGTCTGCTGGAGCCAATCCCAGCCAACACAGGGCACAAGGCAGGAAACAATCCTGGGCAGGGTGCCAACCCACCGCAGGACACACACAAACACACCCACACACCAAGCACACACTAGGGCCAATTTAGAATCACCAATCCACCTAACCTGCATGTCTTTGGACTGTGGGAGGAAACCGGAGTGCCCGGAGGAAACCCACGCAGACACGGGGAGAACATGCAAACTCCACGCAGGGAGGTCCCGGAAGCGACCCGG
Organism: Polypterus senegalus; assembly: GCF_016835505.1. Taxonomy (NCBI): domain Eukaryota; kingdom Metazoa; phylum Chordata; class Cladistia; order Polypteriformes; family Polypteridae; genus Polypterus; species Polypterus senegalus. The sequence continues at coordinate 11,657,298 of NC_053167.1, forward strand.
GTCTCCTAACTGCGAGGCAGCAGCGCTACCACTGCGCCACCGTGCCGCCCCTGTCCAAACATTACACATCAAAAACACACCATCCCCTACACTGTGAAGCATGGTGGTGGCAGCATCATACTGTGGGATGTTTCTGTGCAGCAGTTCCTTGAAGGCTTGTGAAAGCAGAAGGTAAAATGAATGAAGAAAAACACAGAAAAATCCTGGAGGAAATCCTGCACACTGGGAGATTTGTTTTCCAACAAGACAACAACCTCTAGCATAAATCCAATGTTACAGAGGAAAAGCTTAAAAACAATGTACATGTCCTGAAGTAGCTGAGTCCAGCGGCCTCATTGATAAAACTGAGCGTAATCGAGTGTGAAAATATGTGCATGCCAATAAACAGAAACATTTCTATGCCAAAAAGAAATCAGGTTCATAAAATCTGTCATACGACCATTTCTACGCAGTTTACTGTTTAGAAATCTCAATCACCATGTAAATATGAGTAGATGAACGTGCCTCGAATGCCGCCCTGAACCATCCATATATGGCACATGCTAATCAACACCATACACATGCGGTCACAATCCTGCAGAGCTTCAGTGGCAGGTACAGCAGCTCCTTCCGGACATGTTGAGACCCTGCCACATGCATTCAAGAGTATCAAGTTGTGCTCAGCAACTGAGGGCACAAGATCATGCATGGCATTATAGTGCCTCTACTCTGCACATTGGGGGTCACATCTGCCAAAGCTATTTTGCCTCAAAAAAAAAAAAAAATCATTGGTTGACCCAGTCCCCAGAGACACGATATTTGCCAGTCACACCTTGAATGAGTTATGGTCAACAAAAAGCAACTTCACTTTCACTAGATGCCCTTATTACAATATGACTGCATTAAAGTGCGCTGATTACTTTAGAAGAATCTGTCACTGCTGCAGATTGCTTTTCTATGTTTGATAAAAGCCTGTTATGTCTTATGTATGTAAACCTACGCCATATGAAGACTATATGTAGTGTTTTTCTGGTCTGTTAATGGCTTCCAGCACAGCAGATATGATTTAGCAAAGGTTGGACGAGATACTCCTGACCTGTCGGCCAGTTCCCTGAGAAGTAACAATAGGTAGCCGATATAAACTGACGAGAAACCAACAAAAGTTCTTCAGTCCAAAAATGCAGCATTGGCCCTCTAAACAGGGAACTAAAATAGAGTCTGTAAATCATATTCATCACTTTTGGGGAGCAATACTGTATGTTTGTCACGTCAATGAACATAATAACGGCTTAGTGATATATATTATTATATGCACTTTTTGTCATTTTGCTGGTTTGGCTGCATTTCCCTACTTTATCAAGGGTGTCATCATTTCTCAGTTTGTCCAGAATGTTATGTACACATGGGTCAGGGTCGCTGTAAATATACTGTGATGTGCGAGTCCCTGTCTTGCACCCCAAAATCTGAACGCCACAAGACGTATAGAGCAGGGTAACACCCGTACAAAGAGACAGACACAGTCTGCTGCATTCCATTCTTGGGAAGCTTTGTTAGCCTTGCTTTACTCCTTTATAGGTTAGCCTTTCACACTCACCCTCCTATACTAAAGTCAGTTTGCAAATGGTTTAAAAAAATAGATTCTTTGAAAAGGAGAGAAGGATCATCTTTTATTTTCTGCTTTCACTAATTCTCAGGTACAATAACATATTCCTTTTAATATCATTATTGCTGCTTTGTAGCTTTCCTGCTCTAATCTTTATGAAAAATCCATTCAATTAAACTTACACTACACCTTCCATTTAAAGTAACATTTTCAAAAGGAAGGGTAAAGCACTAACTGAAGGAATAAGCCAAATTATATAAACTAATACACAAAGTGATAACAAACAAATATCTCAACAGTGCAATACACAGGTTATAAATTTCAGTTCAGGATTCTGTGGCCCTAGCCCAGCCTGGGCACAACTGGAGCCAAGCCTGGACAGGCAGCCAACCCTAACCCTAACCCTAAGCCTAATACTTAAAAAATAACACTAAAAATACGTATTATCTTATGGCAGAACCATAAGGTTATAACCACTTTATGGCACCACGGAGACACAATCGTCATTCCTTCTAGTAAGAATTCCAGCTTAAGCTCACTGACTAGCAGAGTGCCAGTGAGTGACTGCTGTGAATTGGCTAGCACACACTTTAATAACATTATTTTCTTCATTTTGCTGTTAATGTATTTTTGCACATCTGGGTGATTGATTCTAAATGATGCATAAGTGTTTAATGAATAAATCACTGAACAATGAACGGAGAACTGAAAATCCACGATTCCCCTACAAAGCCTCTCAGCACACACCATTGGTATATTTGAGATGCCCTGTGTCTTCGGGTTTTAAGCAACATGAACCTGTCAATCACGGTCTTTCTCTTGTCCCATCATCACTGGGTCTGCGAACGCTCTGCTGCCCTGGTCACGTCATTATGAAGCCAACATGCTATGGTGCGGATGATTAATTTGTGGTCATGAGGTGAGATTCGAGCTCATAAATCATAGCCTCAAGGTAAAATAAATAAGGCAGATTGATGGGTTCTTTGCAGATGTGGCTTTGCTGATCTGATTAGACAACTGCATTAAAGATGGTCGTCAAGGCCTCTTGAGGCGGCCGATTTATCTAGCCAACAACCTCTTATTACGCACTTTCAGAATGGGTGGCTGCAGGAGAAGAGGTCCTTGTTTAGATATCCATTGCAGCCCTGAACAGACTGAAAGGAATTGAAAAAAATGCAAATGTCAATGTTAATCAACAAATCGTAGTATCTATTGATTCATTCTCCCACCCCAAAGTGTAAACATGTGAAAAGAGGATAGAGCTCACACACAGCCTCCTTTCTCATCTCTCTTGCTCTTTTTTAATGGCTCAGAGGTCTTTGACCTTGAATGATCACTTCAACATGGCATCTGGAGTCAGCCATCTCCTGGCTGGAAATACATGCTTTGTGACCCACTTAATCCAATTCGGTGTCACAGAGAAGCAGTGCATGTTCATCCCAGCAGCTTTAACTATCTGACTGTAGAGCACATCACTCACACTGGCCCACTCAAAGGAACAGAGCTGGAGGAAAAACAACCCAAGTAGAAGAAGAAGAAGATGCCAATCACTGGAACAGGATTTGAACCTAGAACTCTGGTGTGAGGCAGCAGCACTTACAATTGTGACAGCCCTTTCTGCTACTAGAAAACAAAGTTTTGATCTTTTCCGTGGAGTACAAGAAGAAAAGGAAATGCCCAAAAAACACTAAGACAAACTAATGCAAGCAAGTCACTACTCAGTAATCCATAAATGTCAAACACAGAGCATGAACGTAAAAATGCTGTGGTAATCTAAATTTACCAGGGATGTGTGGTCCTGTCATCATGAAAAGTAAAACAAATAAATAAATAATAATAATAATAATGATAACATAAAATAAATGTGTCCACTGGTCTATACTATAAATTTGTTTTCTGTATGATTCCAATTATTTTGATAATTTTATAGTCAAAATCGCTTAATTTGCTCATTTCCTGTTCAAATACAGGGCAGAAACGCGAGGTGCAGCAGCAATGAGCCTCACCTCACATCGGACTGCGCTTTCCCTCAAGACCCTGGATTGATGCATGCAATTGGCGCGTGCCTGTCGCTGTCTCTCTGTATGTCGCCAATATAATGTTTGCAGACACGTTTATTATACACCCTGACTTTCCACAGTCTGGCTAATATCTTTAATGAATGTATGTGACACAGGCCCGGCTCTGCCGGTCGTGCAAAGGATGCATGCACAAAGGCGGCCAAACATAGAGGGCGGCCACCCTCAACAAAACACAGGCTCAGCACGGGGCTCGTCGTTTCCCGTTGAATGTCAGTAACTTGCTTCAAAGAAAAACGGGCAAGTCCACCCTAGGACACTACCACAACAAAACAAATTCTGACAGAGAATTCTATAATAAGGGTGGCATTTGAGGATTTTGAGTATCAGGTAGGTTGCTGTTGAACAAACAATGTTGTCAGGTAAACTAGGGTGATGAAATGATCAGCTTTAAAGTCTTGTCTTTGAGACTACAGGGTGCCAGTCTAATGTAGGACCTGCTCCAACTCAACTAACCACACAGGACCAGTTGACTGTAGAATCATCAATCATTCTTCAAAATACATTTTAGAGTGTTTAAGAAAAAACTGTTCTAGGTGGAAAATATTCAAAGACATGGGAAGAACATAAAAACTCCATAATGGCAAAGACTGAGAACAGGACTGGAAATCAGGATACTTGGTTTGTGAGGTGGCAGGGTCACTACATGTAAAGTCTAGCTGGGTATCCCAGCTACAAGTTTTGATCTGCTACTCACCTGCTCGAGAGCAATTGAAAACTGGGATGAACGTAACCTCCAAAGGGGAAATTAATCCACACCTGGCCAGTCCCTCAGTGAGCATGGATTAAGAAGAACAGATACTGGCAAGATACCAGAGGGTTATAAGGCAGGGACCCCACCAATATAAATCCAGTGCAGCAAAACCGAGTACTGTCTTCGTTTCTACTAACAGCAAGCTCACAGTATGTTTTTGGATAATAGTAGACCAATTAATAAAACAAATGCTTAGCTAAACTGATTATTGGCACATATGTGATCACAAATCACTTAATACAGTATCTCTAGGGCAGAGGTTCTCAACCGTTATTTTGGAATGCTGTGTCCAGGAGCTAAAATGTTTTGAAGTACCATCATTGATTTGGTCTTAAATTGTTCAATACTTAACTCTTACTAGGCTCAACTAAATTTGGTATTTCTTTTGTCATTCCTTCCTAATATTTTATTTGGGGATAGTTGTTTTTGTGTGGGTCTGTCTCTTTTACTTATATTATTTATGTCAAATATTTTTATACTTAGTTATTTTTAATGCAAGAACAGGATGGTGGTTTGGTATAGAATAAAAAAAAAAGCCTAAAATTTTCACACTTTTAATTCATTACAGTTATATAGTTACACATAAATTCAGATCAAAAGAAGGAGAAAAAAACACCTCATAATTTACAAATGAGCGGAAAATAACTGACCAGTCATTGGGAGCGCTAGGCTTCATAGCACTGAATGTTTTAATGATGGATTCCAGTTTTGATAGCCTTAAATGCAGTTCTGCCAATAGGTTCAGCATATTCCTGTATTTTTTTAATAAGGAAAAATGAAGGTTACCTTCCGCTCTTGATTAATATTAAAGAACACTAAAAATATATTTTAGGTGCATTCTTTTCATTATTAATAATTGTTTTTTTGTAAACATTTGCATTATTTTCAAAGGCAAAACAGAAAAGGGGGATAACTAGATAAAAAAAGTTCAGTATCAAAAAGAGAATAAAATCCCTATTCCACCAGCACACAAACACCTCATCCCATTCAAATAATTTCTAAAGATGATACACTAGATGAAGAAGAGAAAAATGTGCATATCAAAATGCCTATGCACAGCTGGCTCCAGTTTCTTCTCAGATCTTGGGTAATCACAGAAATACCATGGATCTCTTTCTTGCTGTTGGTAAGTTTTGGGTAGTCTCCAAACCCCATTCTGTCATCTGGATAAGACTGGTGGCCTTCCATGATCATATTGTACTTGTAGCTACTCTCTCTTTGCGTGTTTTGGGGTTTGGTGCAGAGAGCATACTCTTGGATACTCCAGAGGCTGCTCTAGCACTTGACAAAAACAATTTACCAATTACTGTCATGTGGAAAAGCATTTGAACATTATTATTAATTGTTAACATTTGTCTTTGTTCTTTATTGTATATTGTTCTGCATTGGTCCACCAATTTCTAAACTGTTCTAAAAATAATGGCACACCATACAAGTTTACCAAATCTAAAAATATTTTAACACTAGTAGGCGGGGCCTCAGAAAGAGAGAGATAGAGAGAGGGAGAGACAAAGAAAAATTCTGTGCAGGTGCAGTTCTTCTTCCCCTTCTTTTCCCACTTCTGTGTGGGGTCGATGTGCTTGATACACCACCTCTATACAGCTTGGCCCTGCACCTCCTTCCCAGTCAAGTCCTTTTCCTTCAGATCTTCTCTTACTTTATCCATCCACCTCTACTTTGGCCTCCCTGGCTTTCTCTTCCCATCACTATTTTGCTCACAAATTTATCCTCTTCACATATCCATACCATTTCAACCTACCTTTCTGTACTTTCATAGCTATGTCTCCCACTTTTGTTGTACCTCTGATTGTCTTATTTCTTTTTCTGCCCTTGTTTTGTAGCTTCTCACATCAACCTCAACATTCTCAGTTCTGCCAAATCTAACATCTTCTCCTCTGCTCCATTTACAGCCCATTTTTCAGGTCTATCATCAAAACCTTGCCTTTTAACCTTCGCCTTAATTCCCCTAATTTTTCCATTACACAGTACTCCTTTTATCTTCTTCCAATTGTTCCATCTACACTACACTCTATAGTCTGGGTGTGTGTTTCTCAGGCAGTCTTGTTCTTGGCGTGAATCAGCACAAAGAGGTGAGAAGAAGTTGTGAACTTGGAATTCATGAGAGCAGAGGGATACATCAAATTGGTGCTGGCGGTGAAGATGGAAGAAGATATCAAAGCCTGGCTAGAGAGACAGGAGTGGAGTCTCACAGCAGAAGCACTGGGAGACAAAGCAGGGTACCTGAAGCACAGACTAGCATGAGATTCTGGTTCAGTCATTTTAAGGCCACTTTCCCCCCTAAGTTTTCTATTTATTTATTTTTTGTTTCTTCTCATATTACCTGACAGCAGATAGCATATCAGATCAGGTGAACATTTCTGTCAAGTCAAGCCAAGTTGGGGAGCATGCACTGGTACAGTGTGTTGCCGCCCCCACCACACAATGAAACAACTCAGGATCCTGGTTGGCAACCCTCCAGGCAGACACGTAGTCCAGTCCCGCCCTCCAGAAATTACCCTCTATCTACTGCAGCCAGGTTTTACGTTGGCAACCCCTTGGCCTGGTCCAGCCAATCGGCTTCCCAACAATAATGATCCTACAAGCTGGATCACCCTTGGGGAAATGCGCCACATGGCCGTCTTCGTCTCAGGTCACTGGATGATATCCATGTCTTGCAACCATATAGCAAGACAGGAAGCACCAGGACTCTAAAGATTTGGACCTTCGTCCTTTTGCATAGATATCGGGAGTGCCACACACCCCTTTCCAGCGACCTCATGACAACCCATGCTCTCCCAATCCATCTGCTAACTTCATAGGAAGAGTCACCAGAGACAAGAATGTCACTGCCAAGGTAAATAAACCTCTTGACAAGGTCAACACTCCCTCTGCAAATAGACACACTGCTGATGGCCGTGCCCAAGAGGTCATTAAAGGCCTGGATCTTAGTTTTTATCTAAGACACTCGCAAGCCCAGACAATCCTCATTCAGTCTCATGAGAGCCCTGATCAGATCCTCCATTGACTCTACGAAGATCACAGCATTGTCAGCACAGTCAAGATCAGTGAATCTTGAAAGAATTTTTAGAAAGAAAGAACACTGCTGTGCTAGTCCATAATTTGATAGATAATAGACCCGTTTTATGCAACAACTAAAGAACATATTGAGTTGCACAAACTAAGTGCAGCAACATGTAAAGACAATTTTTAAATTGAAATTGATTTTTTTTATCTCACCAGGACTGCTGCTGTGTCCTAGTCTGAAAGCCATTGTCATATACTGCAGTGGGAGGTGGGCTGGATACCTGACTAGCTAAAACAGAGCATTATGGCCTACAGGCAGACCCAGAGGGTCCTTTTGAATATTTTGTATAATAAACTTTTACTTTAAGTATTTTGTCTCCTTTGGTTATTCTAGGTACAGCTACAAAGAGAGAGCAGACACTGTTGTCTGCAACATGTTACTTCATGTTTGCTGTGGATCATTCTAGACAGTGAGACCACTAACCAAACTGAAGAAACTAGCGGAATCTTCTTGGGGGAACTCCCTGCATCTACTACATGAGCATTTCTTATGATAGCTTTGATTTGACCAATAACAACAACAACAACAACATTTATTTATATAGCACATTTTCATAAAAAAAAAAAATGTAGCTCAAAGTGCTTCATATAATGAAGAATAGAAAAATAAGAGACACAGTAAGAAAATAAAATAAGTCAACATTAATTAACATAGAATAAGAGTAAGGTCCAATGGCCAGGAGGACAGAAAAAAAAAAAACTCCAAACGGCCGGAGAAAAAAAATAAAATCTGCAGGGATTCCAGGCCATGAGACCACCCAGTCCCCTCTGGGCATTCTACCTAACATAAATGAAACAGTCCTCTTTGGATTTAGGGTTCTCACAGAAGGATTTGATGATGATGATGATGATGATGATCACGTGGACATCTGCCTTTTAGTCCATCAATGCTGGGGCATCATGGTGCTTTGAGTAGGTGGAGGTGGCGCAGGCCACCACCACAGAGAAACCGGAAAAAGAAACAGAAAAGAGAGTAGGGGTCAGTACAGATTTCAGAGCCACCATGAATAGTTATTATGATGAATTGAACATACAGAGTATCAGGATTAAGATAAAGTGAAGTTATAAAAAAGCAATGTTAAAGTAATGTGTTTATAGCAGTGTTTTAAACTGCTCTACTGTATTTGCCCGGCGAATTCCTATTGGCAGGCTATTCCAGATTTTAGGTGCATAACAGCAGAAGGCCGCCTCACCACTTCTTTTAAGTTTAGCTTTTGGAATTCTAAGGAGACACTCATTTGAAGATCTAAGGTTACGATTTGGAATATAAGATGTCAGACATTCCGATTTATAAGATGGAGCGAGATTATTTAAGGCTTTATAAACCATAAGCAGAATTTTAAAGTCAATCCTGAATGACACAGGTAACCAGTGTAGTGACATCAAAACTGGACAAATGTGTTCTGATTTTCTTTTCCTAGTTAGGATTCTAGCAGCTGCATTCTGCACTCGTTGCAAATGATTTATGTCTTTTTTGGGTAGTCCTGAGAGGAGTGCGTTACAGTAATCTAATCGACTAAAAACAAAAGCGTGAATTAATTTCTCAGGATCTTTCAATGATATAAGAGGTCTAACTTTTGCTATATTTCTTAAGTGAAAAAATGCTGTCCTAGTGGTCTGATGAATATGCAATTTAAAATTCAGATTACAGTCAACGGTTACCCCTAAGTTTTTTACTTCCGTCTTAACTTTTAATCCTAGTGCGTCAAGTTTATTTCTGATAACCTCACTGAATCCGTTTTTGCCAATCAATACAATTTCAGTTTTCTCTTTATTTAACTTGAGAAAATTACTATTCATCCATTCAGAAATACCAGTAAGACATTGTGTTAGTGTATCGAAAGAGTCGGAGTCATCAGGTGCTACTGATAAGTACAGCTGTGTGTCATCAGCATAGCTGTGGTAGCTCACGTTGTGCCCTGAGATAATCTGACCTAACGGAAGCATATAGATTGAGAATAACAGCGGACCCAGGATAGAGCCTTGTGGAACACCATATCGGATATCATGTGTCTTTGAGTTGTGATTACCACAACTCACAAAGAATTTTCTCCCCGTCAGGTAGGATTCAAACCAATTTAAGACACTGCCAGAGAGGCCCACCCATTGACTAAGGCGATTTCTAAGAATATTGTGATCAATGGTATCAAACGCGGCACTCAGATCTAAGAGGATGAGAACAGATAAATGGCCTCTGTCTGCATTTACCCGCAAGTCATTTACTACTTTAACGAGTGCAGTTTCTGTGCTGTGATTTGTTCTGAAACCTGACTGAAATTTATCAAGAATAGCATGTTTATTTAGGTGGTCATTTAACTGCATAATGACTGCCTTCTCCAGAACTTTACTTAAGAAAGGCAGGTTAGAGATGGGTCTAAAATTTTCAAAAGCAGAGGGGTCAAGATTATTTTTCTTGAGCAGGGGTTTAACTACAGCAGTCTTAAGACAGTCTGGGAAGACCCCAGTATCTAATGACGAGTTTACTATGTCAAGGATATTATCAATAAGCGCGTCTGATACTTCCTTGAAAAACCTTGTAAATATATAAATAAATGCAAACTAAACAAGGAAGCACACATCACAAACTTAACCATAGCTTAACTTCAAATACAAATACTTTAAAACAAATTATTACAACTAGAAAGTTAATAATTGGGAATTTTGACATGGATGACATCATGGATGTTGTGATGAGCTTTAGTTTGGAAAAGCTGCAATCTGGAGGGCAAACCAAAGATTTGGACTTCAATGGTATTTAATGGCAGTGATACTGTATGCCAAATGATTTGGTTGCTTTATAAATGAATGCCTAATTATGATTATATTATTATTATTATTAATAATAATAATAATAATAATAATGCTCCAAGTATTAATTTACTGTTACTCTTTGTTACTTGATATAACCAACAGTATCACTTGTGAAATTTGATACAACAAAAACAATTTTAGTACTAATACAACTAATAATAAATACTACTTCTGCAAAAGTAATATTATACAACAATGACTACTACTAATATTACTACTAATAACAATAGCCATAAAATCTACTACTAAATTGAACATGTGTAATAAACTTACTAAATGCATGTAGATACGAGGTGAAAATGAAACTGAATATTAAGATATTTCAAAAATGAACATGAAAATGTATTACCTATGTTTATGAATTTATCTGACCTTCATTCTCTCCTTCCAATTACAGAAGACAACAATAAGACATTAACTAAAACAGTGATGTTAGCTGCCAATAAAATGAAGCAAGAGTTGAAGTTCATCTAAGATCATTGCTCTTTTTTGTATGTCAAAGTTGTTTGCCTGGGGAGCCGCTTGTGTGTTTGGTGACATTTGCAAACATGTCCTGAATGCAAACACAATCAGAGCTCTTCATAAGGCGACTAATGGTAGCAGCCTTTAACAATGTGTAAAAGTCCTGAGGTCTGTGTAGCGGTAACAAGTAGTCCTTAACCATGTTAGGAACTTTAACATCAGATAATGTCTGTTAAACACTCAATATCAAAACTATTGTAGATAACTCCATTGTTACACCAGTAAACTGCTAGCTTTAGTGTAGTGTCAACTGATGTAACATTAGCTAGCTTACTGGAAGTTGGACAAATTTAGATTTCTAAAATACACCTACAAATACAGCATGAGATGCTCCTTTAAGTTTTTGCTTCATCTTTTCTGTGCTCCTGACTGGTTTGACTTAACACCATTTCTCTGGTCATTAATGAACAATTATCACAACAGGTGGCTGTCAATGACATTAATTTGACAATTCATAAAACAGCTGTGACACCAATAAAATCAAGCTGCGGACCTCCAGAGCTCTGCTCCGTTCAGGGGGTTGACCCTTTATCAGTCAGTAATGTTATGTGATACACCCAGTTACACTATTTTGATAAACATTGGGATTGTGTGTGGAGTTATTTGACTCAGGTCACGCAAACCAAAAGTCAAAAATGTGCAATCCAATTGTCTGTCCAGAGGAGCTCCTTATTCGCGGAGGCCTGTGAACCCCAAACAGACCCCCCTCCCACATTGATCCTCCAATCACAGGCCCTCGGCACAGTGCATGATCTTGCGCATTGGAGGAGGCAGCTCTGATTTTAGTAGCCATAGCAATCAGCCAGCTTTATCCATTTGTTCTAAGTATTCACCTTATTGTTCTTTGGTAATGCCATATGTCTATATATTAGCCCTGCATAGAACTAACCTGGATTTAAAATTCAATGACCAAATGAATGAATGAATCAATCAATATTTCTTTCTGACAACTGCAAGTTGCAGTTGCCTGTTTTTTTTTTGTTTTTGTTTTTGTTTTTTTCTTTTCTCTAATGCAGATATTCAACATAAAGATATAAGATCCAGGTTTCTGTTGTATTATTAGGGTCTCCAAGAGCCCCATTAAGGAACACTTGTACAATAATCTCTAAACAGCTTTTAGTATTTTCTTATTGTATTTGCCTGCACCTTGAGGACCATCACTTTCATTTTTCTGATTTTATTTTGCAATATCTGCCTTCGGACTGCAATTGATATAAACTCCTGTGACCACCAAACCAGAGCTTGTGTTTTTGGGCACAATTGGAAAGCTCTCCTTTATTGCTAAAAAGATCAAACTTACCTATACATTTTTTTATTCTCTGGAATTGAAGGTCTTATACACCTGTACACAAATGTATGGCCATGTCTTCTCTTAAAGGAGATACACCCATGGCTGTATATTCCACCAGATAAACTGACAAGGAGAGGTAGAGCCCAAACCAGAGGTTAATCCTACAACTCAAAAAACACAAATCTGAGACACGGGCTAACCTTCCTTATTATTATTTGGATAAAATGGAAAAATAAGTGCAAATAAATGTAATGAAAGAATAGAAGCAGGAAAACCAGCAGAAAAAATTAATATTCTGAGAGGAATAAAATAGAATTGCTGTCAGGTGTTTTTATGCATGCTTATTTCATAATTCCTTTCTATTTCCTCACATACCTATGGTTCAGTCATTTACTTGTGTCTCCATCACTTGTAATTGAATGTGACACATAATTGTATTTCTATTACCATTTTTATATTAACAATCACTTCAGTAAAAACAAACTGTTTTTTAATCTTTTTCATACCTGTTTTCTTTTGACTGTTATGCAGAATGTTTTTTTCCCTCTTAGACGAGTGTATTAATAAGTGACAATAAAGCAACATAAACATCTAATGAAGGTAGATGAGATGGCTCTAGAACAACAGAAGGAAGTGTAAGCGAGTGATTCAGGTCTCAGGAAAAAAGATCCCCTAGTTTGCTTTTCCTGGTTAAAGGTAATGAGGACAGCATGCCAAGCTGAACAGACCAGGTCACTCTATCTTTAGATCCTCCTGGGGAATTGGCAGATGCCCCCAGGTCTCCAACATGTACCAGTTTCTGCTATTGGATGTGCTTCCTAAGCCCCAGTGCTTGGTGTCCCACCCACCATCCTACTGTGATAAGCCAGCTTCAGAGGCCGTAAATAATGCAAATAAAGAGGCAGCCGATCGGCTTATCACAGACATTTGGAAAGAAAAATGTAAAAGAAATAAAGTTTTTGTTTACCTGTTTTAGTGCCCCTACGCTGATTAAGGCCGGAGTTATACTTCACGCGACGTGACACATGCTGCAGCGGACACTCCTGCTACGCAAGCGTTGTAGTGTTCATACTTGCGTGCGTACTTTACGTAAATCTGGAGGAATCCACCAGGTGGCAGAGCGAGATATTATCACAGTGAGAACAGGTTCGGCTTCTCTGTGTTGTGAATTGCCTAGAACACCTATTAAATTCTGATGACACCTTACCGCGATATCAATGAAAAGGATGTTTATTGATTAAATCCATCAATCCAGGGATGTGTCCATTCCAGCAAGCATTGGGCACGAGTGAGAAACAGTCCCTTGACGAGGCCTCAGCTCATCGCAAGGTGAACACAAGCACACACATACACTAGCATCATTTTAGCGGCACCAAATCCCCAAATCTGCATATCTTTGGAAGGAAACCGGAGCACAGTGTGGAATACAAGCAGGAAATACCAGCAACATAACTCCCTGCGAGACAGCAGTGCTATCGCTCCACCACCGTGACACCCCCATGTGTGTAATTATTCCCCCTTGTGTGTAATTTACAGTATTCATTATTTAAACGAAATTATATGTAAAATGTAACATACACACTTTAATGCATTTCATCATGAAAGTGATATCAAGTATAAATCTAAAGATTCTGAATGTGCAGAGAGTTGGAATATCATACATTTAATTTGTTCTGTGTGGTGATCTATTGCTGCTTTCCGCTGCTGTCAGGTCCAAGAAGCTCGTAGCGATTAAAAACTGGGATGACATTTACGACGGTCAGCTTTAATGATAAAGTAAACTACGAGGTTAAAGTGGACATTTCGAGATTAAACCCGAAATTTCCACTTTAATTACAAAATACACGTTTTCACCGTGTCCTTTATTTTTTTCTCAGTGGCTCAAATATAACGCTGTACATTATGTTGCTGTTGTTAAGGCGCGTTAATTTCTGAGGACCTGCTCAGAGGACGCGTGAAATGAACGATGGGAACGCGTGGCAGCCATGATGCCGGCGCGTACGCGTTCTGAGTGTGAAGTATAAATCGGCCCTAACACTGTAGCAGTAGAAAGTTTTGATTGCCGGGATGTTCGAAGGGCTGCCTGGAGGCCTACAGGTGCTCCGAGAGCAAGCCGTGGGACTCAAACTTGGTGACGCCGAGGCACGCGTCCGTGGCCATTTTTCGAACGCGCTCACGGTTTCTTACGGCCGAGTGCGGAGGTGCGCTTCCGTAACCGCTGGAGGAGAGAGGGCGAAAGTGGTATATTTACCATCAGAGGACAGGTCTGAAGGATTGAAAGCTTTGTTTTAAAGTAGCCGTCAAAAAAGGGAATTCACACGTGTGGCGAAGTATAGGAATGAACGCGGAAGAAAGTAAAGCATTACTAACAGAGGCTGAACGGGAAGCCCACAGGTCAACAAGACAAACGGGTACAAGCGCGCGGGAGAGAGAACATTTAAATAGGGTGAACTGTACCTGAGCAGGTGCTATTGAATGGTACACCTCCCGACGTGTCTGATTATTGGAAGTCCGCGGGAAATGTAAAGGCGGATTGGATGGTCAAAAGGGCTCGGGATATAAAACCAGGTTTTGACCAGGTCTTCAAGCCATAGTGTAGATCTGTGCTACTGATTTATTTAATTGAGTAGTGGAGATACAGTATGTACTGTTTGTTGTCTATATAATAGGTGCTTAGTTTATTCATTTCATTCTGTTTTCATTATTTATTTATTTTTTGCCTGTCTTTCCTGATCAGTTTTGTAGTTGGATGAAGGAGATGGAAGAGTTTTTTTTTTCTGTTTTAGTCGTTTCTTCACTTTTGATTTGGAAGCCACTGTAAATATTATAACACCTGCACTCATTTTTCTTTTGGGAAGTGTCTCTGCATAGAACTTTGTAAATATTTTTTTTACAAGACATTTCTTTGTAACATAGTATGAACATTGCTGGAATAAAACTGATTCCTGATTTTGAATTTTAATTTTTTTTTTTAGTCTGAGTCTCTCTTACTCCATCCCTTGGTTGCTCGGTCTCATCTACTGACACCCCAAGTCAGGAGTTGTACAACTGGGTCCTTACCCGGGGTGTCACACCTACATGTCAAACCAATTCAACTGGATCATATGGGGTTCTCTCATAGTGTTGGGCTTCTTACAATTTCATACACAGAAACCCTAGCAACCCTGTGATGCAACATCATTTTGGCCGCTTTTACTCGTTACTGCATTCTGTCACCTTCAAGTGCACAACAGGAGTCACCATCAAGTACACCATAGGACAGGATGGGAACTTAGGTTGACAATGGTGAAATTAAAACCTTCACTATCACAGTCTGGTAAAAAGTCTGCACCAATCTGTTGGTCAGTTTCATGATCACTGCAGCACAGATTCATTGCTCCATTTCATAATCACTCCCACTCTTGAAGGAAACCCCAAGGCACTGGAATTCCTCCTCTTTGGATAGAGCCTTACCCTGCACATAAAGAGAACAAGACACTTTTTTTCCAGGGACATGAGGATGTCCTATTTGGAGGTGATAATTCTCAACTCAACTGTATCACACACTGCTGTTCCAGTGTATACCAGAGCTCAAAGTCCAATGAGACCACAAGGACAATGTCCTCTGCAAACAGCAAAGATGCAATCCACAGACTTCTAAGACAGGAAAGTCTTAATAGGAGAGACAACAAGCTGCACCCTTAGTGGAGTCTGATGCCCACACTGAATAGACTTAATTCCAACTCTCATCATACAAACACAGTAACCAGAGGGCTCCGTAGTGGTGCTGAAACAGACTTTTCTTGTAGCAACATTCACAAGATAACTCAGAGGCTTTTTCTGGTTCACAAAGCCCACAAAGACAGAGTTGGCAAAGTCCCATGGGCCTTCAACTACCTGTGCAAAGATGGGCAGGTGGACACCAGCAGACAATATCATCTTTACAATAACTTTTTTTCATATTCAATACTGGAAATAGACATGAGAGGTATAAAAGAGCTCTGGGTAGTAATGCTGCTTCAAAGCTTTAGTCAATTAAATGGGCAAGTCACACTGCAGCAGTAGTCAAGAAAGCCCAACAATGCCTTTACTTCCTCAGGAGACTGAGTAAGGCCCGGATGTCCCCCACAACCCTGTGCAGATTCTACAGGTGTATTGTGGAATCCATCCTGACAGGATGCATCACATCCTGATACAGCAACTGCTCAGTTCAGGACTGCAGAGCTCTGCAGCGTGTGGTGAATACAGCACAGAAGATCACAGGCACACAGCTCCCTGCGATCCATGATATCCACACTACATGCTGTCTCAGGAAAGTGAACCATATCAGGTGGAACCCCAGCCACCCTGCACTGTCACTTTTCACCCTCCTCCCATCTGGGAAGCAACTAAAGTCCATCCGGACGAGCACCTCTAGATTCAGGAACAGTTTCTACCCAACTCATGAAAAATCGGTAACCTTGTGTCACATCCACTGTTACCTGCACATATACTTCTGCCACTGTCTCTATTTATTCCTAGGATTCTGGTTTTATTTATTCACTTATTTATATTCATTTGTTTATTGAGTGTTTTTTTGTCTATGTTCACTGTCTGCAGGGTCACATGCATGCAAGCATTTCAATTTACATAGTACTTGTACTTGTACACATGACAATAAAGAATTGAATTTGTATCTTGGTAGTTATATCATACATGTGGAATTTGCAAATTCTCCTCATGTCATGTGAGTTTTTCTCTGGTTATAAAAGTTTTCCTCCAACATCCCAAAAATGGGTGTCTTAAGTTAAATACACTGCCTCATTGCGTGTATGAGTGTCCACTGTGATAGTGCTGGCAGCAACTGCTTCGTAAATTGAATTAATCTTTTCAGTTATTCTGTGATCTGTCACGAGAAGAAAGAAATTGAAAAGAAGTCCCTGAGGAGAAGAAAGGGGGATATATGTTTCAGCTAAATGACTTTGAAATGGGTCAAAAATATACTTAGGTATAAATCTAAAACAGTTTACAAAGATCAACTATAAATGACTGTGTTTCTGTCTTTAATACATTTATTCTTATAATCATACAATGAGACAGGTTTGTTAAGATTAATCTATCAATTCAATTTCTAATGCCACATTTTCATTATTGGGTAGGGCCAGAGCATTACATTGCTAAACTGCATGCTAAGCAGGAAACACACAAGGATGGGGCAATCATCACCAGTGACTCGTAAAGGTCCAGTCCTCTTAAATTGAGTTTCTTTGGGCGGCAAGAGGATGACATAAAAAAAAATAGAAAGAGGAGTAGAAAGAGCAATCTCCACCCAGTCTTGATCCAGCAAAAGAATCAGATCTAAGTGCCTGGTATGTTGGGAAAGCTTCTCATATTACTGCATCATCATGCTGTCTTTTGTTTCAGATTAATTTGTTGATATTATTAACTACCAGTTTTGGTCTCCATATTGCAAAAAACATATAATCGTGCTAGAGAAAGTCCAGAGAAGAGGCTACTTCTGAGACTGGGAGCTATGATCTGGAGATGGAGAGATGGAAGAAGCTGAACCTTTTCAGTTTAAGCAAATTGAGTAAGAAGTGTGTGATGGATGGCCGGGGATCATGCCATGTCGGGAAGCCTGAAAGAACAGGGGATCAAGAAAAGAGGAAGCCATTCCCTGGGATTTGAAAGGGCAGCCACCCTGGGTTGCATCGGGGCCACAGTGATGGGGTTTTGAAGCTCAAACCTGTTAGGGTCCGTGGTCACCACCAGGGGGCGCCTGGAAAATTCCGGAGCTGTGATCTGCAGCAGTTCTGCCAGAACTTGATTAAGGAACACCTGGAATACTTCCGGGTGTGGTATAAAAGAGGCCACCTCACACCACTTGATGAGCCGGAATCGGGTGGAAGAAGATGCAGCTTGCAGGAGAAGAGTGGAGGCAGTGAAGAAAAGAAAAGAAAAGAAAGACAAAAAGATAAGGACTGAATTATTGAGAAGATTTGTGGTTGCATTGTGTTGTGCAGAAAAGTAAAATAAACCATGTATGTTTCTGAGTCCGTCTGTCTGGGGGTCAAATTCCACAGGTAAAAAGTGATCAAAGTGTTTAAAAGTATTAAAGGAAGTAGTACACTGGATTGCAGCTGTTACTTTAAAATAAATTCTGCAACAATATCAAGGAGACACAGTTAGAGTCTCATTAAGGGCAGGTTTCACTGAAATGTCAGAAATGTTTTCCTCAACAAAAGGATCATAGTCACATTGAATAAACTTTGAAGCATTGTGGTAGAATTGATGTTATTTTGCATAATCTAAGTGAATATGATGGATGGTGTTGTTTGAATTGATTGACCTCTTCTTGTTATAATTGTTATCCTCTTTAATAAAACCCCTGTGTGCATCCAGGTGTCCGTGTGTGTGTGTCTTCTGGTGAAGTGCGCATGCACGGGGCCGCACCATGCATCTCATTGTGCCCCACCCATGCGCACAGCACCGTGGACGCACACACACTGGAAACTGGGCGCACAGTGAATGGCTTAGCCGCTGCCGCGCATGATAAGCAAATAAAGCACACACACTGGAAACTGGGCGCACAGTGAATGGCTTAGCCGCTGCCGCGCATGATAAGAAATAAAGGACACCATTGCTGGGTAGAGTGCTGGCTGGGTAGCCACGGCCGCGCATATAAAATCCGTTGCTGGGGAGACGCCACACATACAATAATCAGCTGCACGCCAGCACAGATTAAAATACTTGCTGGGGAACTGAACAGTACTTGCTGGGGAGATGCCATGGGCACGATTATCAGCTATACGCCATACATTACATCAGTTGCTGGGGACACTGTGCTGATTGCCCACTGTTGTGACAGAAAATTAAAGTCATATTACGGACATCAAAGCCAGTATTACTGTCAGAGAAAATTACAGGCATTTTACGGAAATACAAACCAGTATTACTGCGAGAGAAAATTAAAGACACACAATACAGTGACGCATATTACAGCCACATACAAGCCAGTATTACTGTAAGAGAAAATATTACGGATGTATCTACTAACAACATGCCACCCAAAATAAAAGGGCACGTCAAGTAGGACAAAAGACACAGACAATCAAAACCTATATAAGCAACATCTCCTGGAAGAACGGTCAGCATAACAAGTAAACATCAACAAAAAAAAGGCTGAAACACAAAGAAAAATACGAGCAAATAGATCGATTAAAGAAAAAGAAAATGAGCGTCAGTAAAACGCTAAAAGAGAAAGACTCAGAAGAGCAAACCTTAGAAAACGTTGTCATTTACTTGCCAGAACCAGTATTCAGCCACGGTCAGTTATATGTTGCCTCATCAAGTGTTAGAAGTTTTTCAGATGTTGTTGTCAAGGTTGTTGATGGTCCTGAACAAGGCAAACTCTTGCCAAACTCAGACAGAATATTTACAAGAAATGTTGTCTATAATGAAATTTTATAGAAAAATTTCATGAGGTAAAAAAATAGAAAAATGTTCCTAAATATCTTCTTCAGATATTGTGTCTTACAGATTGTTACAAAGTTTTACACTAAGGCAATATTAATTATACTTCTTGTATTGTCATATATGTTTCTATTTTATTTTTATTATTATTTTACTTTAGGCTTCTTGCAAAAATATTTTTGACAAAAAAAAAAATTAAGACAAGAAACAGAATGAGGTCAAGGTCCCTTGCCATTTAATATAGACTGTTCCTACTAATGTTTATGCACTACTGTTCTAGCTCCCGTTATTATATTATATTATAGTAATTATATAATGTTCTAATGATTCCTGTGGCCTTCTGTTGTCTTTGTGAATATTAAAGATCCTTCCAGTCTCTTTGGAGGTTGATCTGCAGGTATCCTGTTTTTCTCAACGATAATTCATTAGTGTTGTTTGTATGTTAATGGGCCCTTTGATATACTAGTGTCCAGTCCAAGGTTTTGTCCTGCCTTGTACCTGATGCTGTAAGGACTGTCTCTAGCCCACCATAACATTGAATGGTGAAAATGTGTTTGTTGGTTCTTAAAGAGATAGAGGAGAAAGGGGGAGAGTTGTCAATTGGAAGCAAGCAGCAGAGAAGGGTTAGGGTTTCATTCCCAGACATTATAATAGGATCGGCAGGTTCAGTGGCCAGTTTTTAAGCATTAGGGAAATCCATTCAAGCTATGGCAGCCAAAGGATTAACAAGAAAAATAATTCTGCCCTTGGTGTGGCTGATTGTCTCCTTGGCCTATTCAGATAGGGTTGGAGTCCAGGGGACTCAAAAGTACCCCAGTCAAACAAGAATTTGAATAGGTAATATACTAAAACAATCATGCAGTAAAATATATGCTTGCTTAGCCATTACTGTACACTTCCTTATGCTAAACGATAAATTGCATAAATTATTATTTAGAGACTGACAGCAGAATCGCATAAAAGAGATTTTTTGCAGATAAACAGTCTGGCAGCGTCACTGCACAAAGGACAGCAGTATAAATAACATGCAAGCTTTCATACACTTTGCTATTCCATCTGTAACGTTTGCGTCACTGGTGTTATTAAAACAAGCCTCAAAGTCTCAGAATGGTGAACGGATTTGTTACAAAAAAAAAAAAAAAATTGACAGTATTTAATTATTTTGAAGCGGGTTAATTATAATTACCTCAGTGCTCACTTAAATGACTGAGCTGGGATAGCCTTTATTTTAATAAGTGAAGGCAGACTGGAAAATAATTTAATAAGATATGAAATGTGAAAATCGGGCCAGTGCCATAGCAGCCCTCATTCATCTTGCTGCGTAGGGGCTCAGTTTTATCTTCCATACTTTATGTATTTTGAAAAAAAGGCATGCA
The DNA here is from genome assembly GCF_016835505.1 of Polypterus senegalus. Lineage (NCBI taxonomy): Eukaryota > Metazoa > Chordata > Cladistia > Polypteriformes > Polypteridae > Polypterus > Polypterus senegalus. The sequence goes on from NC_053167.1 coordinate 11,678,227, forward strand.
ATGACCTGAGAACATGTCTTGTTTCACAGAATTACTGCAACTACAGTATTTGCCTAATTATCTCTTAGGTTTGTGTCTTATATCACACATTTCAGTAAATTTGTCTTATCTGAGATTGACCTAAAACCACACATGGGAGAGATCAGAGGGAACTTGAACTTTATTCATGGCACTAAAGTCTCACTTTCTTTATAAATATTATAAATTAGCACAGTGAAATGCCCATTTAGTAAAACAGGCACAATGGTATAACGGTAAGTCCATCTGTAATAAATGTATAAGCTTAATATGTCACTGTGCTCTGTGCAAATACATATTATAAATCTGCCTTTTTCTACTGACATGCACAGTTGACACAGAGCCAGATTTAGCACACAGGAGTTCACCGTATAAGAACTGCTAGGCAAGCATTTTAAGACAAGACAAGTTAAGGACAACTGCGAAATGTGCAATGTGCACTATTTCTGTGTGTCAAACTCAGCCTGAAATTGTATCCTCTCTTTGCCTTGTCTGGAATTGAATTATTTACTTAAGTGGGGGCCTGCACATGGAGAAAGAGTATAAAGCCTTGGAACATTGCCTGGCACACCTTTGAAACCGACGGAAGGATGGGAGATAATGTCATCCGATCTGGAAAATTCTTCCAACGCAGTGACAAAAATGGCAGACTCTACGCATTGGGCCCCCACTCCCGAACTGGGTTCTTATCACGGCTTCTTTCATCTGTTATGCAGTGTAAGCCATCATTAAAGAAAGCTAAGTTATTTATCCTATGTGATTTCTTACTGCCATATCACTAAGGGAGGGTGTAAAAGGGCGCCTGGACACAGACAGATGGACATCGTTGTTTCACCCAACACACTCATATTTATTATGCAAATATTTACAAGAAAGTTCAGTGCATGTTCCAGTGCCTCCAGCACCGATTCCCCCAAGTCCAGGCCTCACAGTCCAAATGCCTTTCCAGCCGCCTCCAGTCCTCTCTCCAGCTCTGTCCTTCTTCCACCCGACTTATGCCGCTGAATGAAGGGAGGCGGCCCCTTATATAGGAACCCGGATGGGCTCCAGCTGCTTCCCGGCAATCTCCTGCGGACACACCCCCGTGTGGCGGAAGTGCCGGCTGCGCACCCGAAGCCCTTCGGGTGTCCCTGCTCCTCTTCCCCCCAGCACTTCCTGGTGTGGCAGAAGTGCTGAGGTCCAGGGTTGTTCAGGCACCGGGGCACCACCTACAGGGTTGTGCTTCCAAGCCCTCAACCCATGGCCCCCAACACAACCAGGGCAGTCGCCCCATCACGGTCTGGAGGAGGTACAAGCCCTCCTCTGGTCCTCCTGGGCATCCCGGCTGGGCTCCACCACCAGCCGCATGTGACAGTGCCCCACTGCCAGCGAAGACATGTCGGTCTGAGCGACACATCCCGAGAGGGCAGCACGTCCCCGGAGTGGGTCCTACTATGTACCCAGGTGTGGTGGAAGTGCTGAGGTCCAGGGTTGTTCAGGCACCGGGGCGCCACCTGGCTGTGGCCACGGGTCCCTACAGGGTTGGGCTTCCAAGCCCTCTACCTGTGGCCCCCAACAAAACCAGGGCAGTTGCCCCCTCGTGGTCTGGAGGAGGTACAAGCCGTCCTCCAGTCCTCCTGGGCGTCCCGGCTGGGCTTCAGCCACAGCCGCATGCGACAGAGGGGTATCACCTTTTAATATCATATCTATAAAGATTCAGGCTATGTAACACACCACAATTACAGAAGAACTCATTCCAACAAGGGAGCTGATGCCCCCTACTGGATACACCATCTGTTTCGATCAAATTGTGACACTGTCTTTCTTTATGCATCTTGTTAGATTTGTGCTACCCCTTACGTCCCTTTTTCTTTTATGTCTTGTTGCCTTTGTTCATTAGGCATTGCAGTCTTCCTGTGGACACCAGATGACATTACTCCTGAGCGTAGATGCTAGATGTTGGATGTTTTGTCATTTTATATATAGATTTTCTACATGCCAGTGTAATGTTCATTGTAATGTTCTGTTCCAGGGACCATCTTCTTGCTTTGAACATAATGTAGAGCAAAATAGCAGAAAGAGTAGGCAAACTTACAGTCAGATTACAGACAAAGGTCAGAAACATCAGGAGGAACAACAAGAATCCATCAATGAAACCAAAAACACAAAACCAAAGACACAGTCAACAAAGATATCATTGTTTTGAATACAGCAAATGAGCAAGTGTCCAGTATGACTAACTGAGGAAAGGCAGCACAAGTAGAGAAAGGCAGAATCAAGGTCATGAGGCAGGCAGAAGTTGTTAGTAAATCTTTTTTGGAAGCATGGATTGTAAAAAGTAACCAGCCAAGCTCAAAACCAGTAAGACAAGATTTAGTAGCACAGTCTATAACTTAAGACAACAATCATAAGTACAGAATTGAACCAAGAATGTCAGAAATTAAAAATATTGTAAAGATCCATTACCAAAATGTTAAAAGTAAATCTTAGTTGAGGGGTAGAAACAAGTTCAAGACCATGCACAAATTTGTTCAAACAAACAAAAAAACAAAAACACTATGTATTTGCTTATATCCACAAATCTGAAGGATGATGAATGGTCTGTGTTGTTGACTTATGAGCCATTATCCTAGGAGGTGTTGCCCAATAGCCCATAACAGATTCATAACCACAGATACTCAAGATGGTGGCACTTATTACTGAAACAAGATAGTGCTGAAGAAGTATGTATTTACCTTTAAACACAATTACAAATGCAGCAGATACAACACATTAAAGTGACGACCAGAATCCTTGACCTATAAAACCTCAAAATGTAGTTTCAATTATTTTTAGAGGCCAAGGGGAAACTGTAAAACATTAAAAAGTAAACTCCTGGTCAAGAGTCAAAGACAGTATGTTGAGGGAAGCACTTTAAATAATAGCACTGCAACAACATAACACATATGTTTGGCATAAGGTTTATAGGCTTATTATTATTGTGGTCAAAATGTAACTTCTCATTAAAGAAAGAAACATCCTCTAATAGGACAATTCAGTAATTAGGCAAGAGAAAAGCTGTTCCTTGTATCTTTTAATTACTCCTCAGCAAAATGCGTTAGAGGGATCATTCTTTAAAAGCAGTCTGTTACAGCATGGTCAGAATGATCAGAACGGTCCAAGAAACAAAGAATAGAGGTTTATTTTATAAACTACTGAATTTACATACACTGTCAATCAATGCATACATTTTACTCTGGTTGGTTCATTGGTGTACACCCAAATGATTTATATAAAATTAAAGTCTATTATATTATATTCTGGTTCTTCTTATACATTTGAGTTGAGCCACCACCGTTGAAATTTCTGTGCATATAACAACTGTCCATTCTCATTTATAGAACATCTGCTGATTTCTTAGTCATCGTTCAGTACATTTTGTCAGTCAGTCAGTCATTGTCCATCCCGCTATATCTTAACACAGGGTCACAGGCATCTGCTGGAGCCAATCCCAGCCAGCACAGGGCACAAGGCAGGAGCAAATCCTGGGCAGGATGCCAGCCCACTGCAGGGCACACACACACTAGAGATCGCCAATGCACCTAAACTGCATGTCTTTGGACTGTGGGAGGAAACCCACGCAGACATGGGGAGAACGTGCAAACTCCATGCAGGGAGGACCCGGGAAGCAAACCCAGGTCTCCTTACTGCGAGGCAGCAGTGCTACCACTACACCACCATGCCGCCCGGTACATTACATCAGCCTTTCTTCTGGTACATTATTTCTCAGTGTTTTTCCTAAACCAATTCTTCTATTTCAGTGTACATTTTGTTGTTCACTTGACCTTTATCTGGTTTCCTGGTGTGCCTAAACAGGTTTCTGACATTTATTAAGCCTTTATGCTATTTCTTTAAGAAATGTTCTTTAAGTATGTTACCCTAAAATTATTCTTCCACATTATCACATTAACAGAGTACAGTGAAATTCTTACTCGCATGTACTGACAAACAAACAACACATCACCACTCTACAGCACCAGTATTACAAGCATTACTGGATTACTTGTTAAATCTCTGAACAATATGTTGCTGCATGTGCAGCTAAATACAATAACATTCCAAAATCCAGTTTATTAATTTACTTGTGTTCAGTCTGTACATAATTGCAGCTTATTTGTAATTATTTTATTGTTATTTTCTTAGGTGTTGTTACTTAATGACTGTGGTAGACCCAGAGGTTGTTGCTAAAAGCCACTGCCATTAAAGAACTATACTAAAAACAGCAAAATGATGAGAACAAAAGCAAAGAATAAATAAAAGTAATAACTAAGACACAAGCTCTAAATGCGCCAATCGGGTTTCAAAGGAAGACGACCTGGAGCAGACAGGGAGCGTGAATGTTGGAATGTTCATCACCATATCCCAGCCAATGGGCACAATAAAAAACCTCTGAACCACATTTTTTGAAATTAATATTAGACTGAATCTTGTATTCCACTTCACCTCCCCTTGTGCTGGTGGAGATGAACCTCTAGATAAGTTTCAGTCATGACACATGAACTATGAGGTGGAGTAAGGAATGACTGTGAAGAGTTTTCTTAATAGTACATTGACTTCACAGACATGTTTTACAAAATATTGCCTATATATGCTAAGAGATATACTCACAAAAAAGTAATTTACATTTGTATTGAAATACAGCTTAAGCATTAGAAACTTAGGCATTTAATTAAAATTGACCTACTGTATGGTTGCTGGGGCAATAGATATTATGAACAAATTTTAATAAATGTGATTCTACAAAAACAACAATTCTCTCCAAAGAATTCTGCACTCCATATGCTGACGGGAGGTGATTGGTAAGGGAGAAATAGCTTTAGGAGTGCAAAATACAACCTGCCAGCCCTGCTTGAATTGTTCAACACAAATCCTTGCCTATATAGTTTGAATATTGCAAAGATTTTAAAAGTCTTAAAAGGCAAGAGAGAGCATATATTTTCCCTTAAGGTAACAGCACGTGTGGTAATAAGTCTATTGGTAAATCATATGAACGAGGAGGGAAGACTTTTAAAACCTTTATTAATACTATATAGGCAAGGATTTGTGTTGAACAATTCAAGCAGGACTGGCAGGTTTTATTTTGCACTCCTAAAGCTATTTCTCCCTTACCAATCTCCTCCCGTCAGCATATGGAGTGCAGAATTCTTTGGAGAGAATTGTTGTTTTTATAGAATCACATTTATTAAAATTTGTTCATAATATCTATTGCCCCAGAAACCATACAGTAGGTCAATTTTAATTAAATGCCTAAGTTTGAATATCTGTCTCTCCAATCCCAGTTCAAGGCTGTCATATTTCCGCCAGGGTCTCTTCCCTGGCTCAGGTATATTCTTCGTTTATTTAATTTTGTGTATTGTAGTGTCTTTAAAGTTAACCAAAAGTGATTCTTCATGGCTTCACCAAATCCCCTACACATGTTGGCCCCTACTTGTAGCCTTTGTGGCCTGTCTGTATCTCTTTCTTCAGCTTGACAACTACGATTACTGCCCAAGTCAAAAAAAGAATTCAGATAATTGGAAATGATTATCAGACATGCGGAAGTCAAAATGAGCCAATATCTTTGTGACAGACTGAAAATTATTTGGACCGCATACACAGACAAATCCCATAATTGTGTTTTCATGTTACATAGACCTAAAGTAATATGACTAAACTCAGATCTATTCAACTGGTTCTGAGTAAGCCAGCATGGGACCTTCTTCAGACACAGACTAATTATTGCAATTATTTATGTATTTGCTGGAGCATTTCTGTTTAAACAGTAAATTAAAAAAGAAGAATCATTCCTATTTAGTAAATATGTGTTACTGAGGGTATCATGACTCATATAACAAAATACAAAAATATATAGACACTATTTAGCTGAGACCATCTTCTTCCTCAAAGACCAGCATCACTCAGTGCTCCTGACCACCTAAAGCAGCCGCTGACTGCCTACATTTTTTTAGAGAGCCTGAGCAAAGGATAATTGCAACTTACATTGGTCTTACTTGTTATTTAAACATTTAATGGCTGAATTATTTTGAAATTAATTGCATTCATGGAAGGAAATAAACCAACTTATTATGCAATTTACTTGTTTTTTGTCTTTAAGTGTAATGCATGCAGTCTGTATATTTTAATGTGTTTAAAAATAAGAAATTATTGTTAGTTCATATTTAAAGTAATTTTTATCATTTATATGATTGTTACATAACAGTAAGGGAACATAAGTAACTTAATTTTTGCAGTACCTATACTAAAGTCTTAGTTATATGTGTGCCAAAAGTTTTTTTTTTCTGTTTAACCATTTTGGGACATTTAGCCTTTTTCGCCATGTTTGTGTCACCAACATTTAGAATGATGAGAACTTCAGACTTTCAGGATCATTTTATAGTATAAGAGCTTGATGGAGAGTTGAATTAAATTTCTTCTAGGTCACAGTCCTGTGGAAATGTACATTTTCAAAATTCATCCCCACAAGAGGCCCAGGATACACACATATGTGACACTCACATGTTATTTTGTCTATCGTTATAGATTGTTAATGGAAGGAAAACTAGAAGACCTGAAGGAGACGCGTGCTGATATGGGGAGAACATGTAGACTCAACAAAGTGATTTGAACAAAGGAACCACGAGGCAGGAGCACTGATCACTGTGCTGCAATAAATAATAAATACTACATGTACTGTATAAAGCAGGCCCTCATATTAAAACTAACTTTTTGTTCCAGTAGTGTATAGTATAACTACAAGCACTTCTTCTTCTTCTTCTTTTGGCTGCTCCCATTAGGGGGCGCCACAGCGGATCATCTTTTTCCATATCTTTCTGTCCTCTGCATCTTGTTCTGTTACACCCATCGCCTGCATGTTCTCTCTTACCTCATCCATAAACCTTCTCTTAGGCCTTCCTCTTTTTCTCTTGCCTGGCAGCTCTATCCTTAGCATCCTACTCAGCATCTCTCCTCTGCACACGTCCAAACCAACGCAATCTCACCTCTCTGACTTTGTCTCCCAACTGTCCAACTTGAGCTGACCCTCTAATGTACTCATTTCTAATCCTGTCCATCCTCGTCACACCTAATGCAAATATTAGCATCTTTAACTCTGCCACTTCCAGCTCTGTCTCCTGCTTTCTGGTCAATGCCACCGTCTCCAAACCATATAACATAGCTGGTCTCACTATTGTCCTGTAGACCTTCCTTTTCACTCTTGCTGATATCAGTCTGTCACAAATCACTCCTGACACTCTTCTCCACCCATTCCACCCTTCCTGCACTCTCTTTTTCATCTCTCTTCCACAATCCCCATTACTCTGTACTGTTGATCCAAAGTATTTAAACTCATCCACCTTCGCCAAATCTATTCCTTGCATCCTCACCATTCCACTGACCTCCCTCTCATTTACACACATGTATTCTGTCTTGTTCCTACTGACCTTCAATCCTCTCCTCTCTAGAGCATATCTCCACCTCTCTAGGGTCTCCTCAACCTGCTCCCTACTATCGCTACAGGTCACAATGTCATCTGCAAACATCATAGTCCACGAGGACTCCTAACTAATCTCATGTGTCAACCTGTCCATCACCACTGCAAATAAGAAAGGCTCAGAGCCGATCCCTGATGTAATCCCACCTCCACCTTGAATGCATCCGTCTCTCCTACCGCAGACCTCACCACTGTCACAATTCCCTCGTACATATCCTGTACAACTGTTACATACTTCTCTGCCACTCCCGACCTCCTCATACAATACCACAACTCCTCTCGAGGCACCCTGTCATATGATTTCTCCAGGTCCACAAAGACGCAATGCAACTCCTTCTGGCCTTCTCTATACTTCTCCATTATCACCCTCAGAGCAAACATCACATCTGTGGTGTTCTTTCTTGGCATGAAACCATACTGCTGCTCCCACCAGGACAGAGGCAGTGGTGCTGTAAGAATTATGTTTTTGTACTTCTCTAGCGCCTTCAACACCATCCAACCTCTGCTCCTTAGAGACAAGCGGACTAGGATGGGAGTAGACACCTGGTGGCATGGATTGTGGACTATCTTACAGACAGACCTCAATATGTGCGTCTTGGGAACTGCAGGTCTGAAATTGTGTGCAGCAATACAGGGGCGCCGCAAGGGACTGTACTTTCTCCGGTCCTGTTCAATCTATATACATCAGACTTCCAATATGACTCGGAGTCCTGCCACGTGCAAAAGTTTGCTGATGACACTGCTATTGTGGGCTGCATCAGGAGTGGGCAGGTGGAGGAGTACAGAAAGTTAATCAAAGACTTTGTTAAATGGTGCGACTCAAACCACTTACACCTTAATACCAGCAAGACCAAGGAGCTGGTGGTGGATTTTAGGAGGCCCAGGCTCCTCATGGACTCTGTGATCATCAGAGGTGACTGTGTGCAGAGGGTGCAGACCTTTAAATATCTGGGAGTGCAGCTGGATGACAAATTGGACTGGACTGCCAATACTGATGCTCTATGTAAGAAAGGTCAGAGCAGACTATACTTTCTGAGAAGGTTGGCATCCTTCAACATCTGCAGTAAGATGCTGCAGATGTTCTACCAGACGGTTGTGGCGAGTGCCCTCTTCTACGCGGTGGTGTGCTGGGGTGGCAGCATAAAGATGAAAGACGCCTCACGCCTGGACAAACTTGTTAAGAAGGCAGGCTCCATTGTAGGATTAAAGTTGGACAGTTTAACATCTGTGGCAGAGCGACGGGCACTAAGCAAACTCCTGTCAATCATGAATAATCCACTGCATCAACTTAAAAGTGTCATCTCCAGGCAGAGGAGTAGCTTCAGTGACAGACTTTTGTCACTGTCCTGCTCCACTGACAGACTGAGGAGATCGTTCCTCCCCCACACTATGCGACTCTTCAGTTCCAGCCGGGGGAGTAAATGCAAACATTAATTTTATTTTAATTCTTTTCATTTTTATTACTATTTAATTTAATATTGTTTCTTTGTATCAGTATACTGCTGCTGGATTATGTGAATTTCCCCTTGGGATTAATAAAGTATCTATCTATCTATCTATCTATCTATCTATCTATCTATCTATCTATCTATCTATCTATCTATCTATCTATCTATCTATCTATCTATCTATCTAATCATCACCTCACTTCTTAACCTAGATTCCACTACTCTTTCTCATAACTTCATGCTGTGGTTCATCAATTTTATCCCCCTGTAGTTACTACATTCCTGCACATCTCCCTTATTCTTAAATATCGGCACCAGTACACTTCTTCTCCACTCCTCAGATATCCTCTCACTTTCCAAGATTCCATTAAACAATCTGGTTAAAAACTCCACTGCCATCTCTTCTAAACACCTCCATGCTTCCACAGGTATGTCATCTGGACCAACGGCTTTTCCATTCTTCATCCTCTTCATAGCTGTCCTTACTTCCTCCTTGCTAATCCATTGCACTTCCTGATTCACTATCTCCACATCATCCAACCTCTTCTGTCTCTCGTTCTCTTCATTCATCAGCCTCTCAAAGTACTCTTTCCATCTGCTCAACATTCTCTCCTCGCTTGTGAATACATTTCCATCTTTATCCTTTATCACCCTAACCTGCTGCACATCTTTCCCAGCTCGGTCCCTCTGTCTAGCCAATCGGTACAGGTCCTTTTCTCCCACTTTAGTGTCCAACCTCCCATACAACTCATCATACACTTCTTCTTTAGCCTTTGCCACCTTTCTCTTCACCTTGCGCCTTATCTCCTTGTACTCTTGTCTACTTTCTGCATCTCTCTGACTATCCTACTTCTTCTTTGCCATCCTCTTCCTCTGTATACTCTCCTGTACTTCCCCATTCCACCACCAGGTTTCCTTTTCCTCCTTCCTCTATCCAGATGTCACGCCAAGCACCCTTCTTGCTGTCACCCTTACTACATCTGCTGTAGTTTCCCAACTCTCTGGTAATTCTTCACTACCACCCAGTGCCTGTCTCATCTTCCCCCTAAACGCAACCTTGCAGTCTTCCTTTTTCAACTTCCACCATTTGATTGTTGGCTCTGCCCTCACACTCTTCCTCTTCTTGATCTCCAACATCATCCTACAGACCACCATTCTATGCTGCTTAACTACACTTTCCCTTGCCACCACTTTGTAATCTTCAGTCTCCTTGAGATTGACTCTTCTGCATAGGATGTAATCTACCTGTATGCATCTTCCTCCACTCTTGCACGTCACCCGATGTTCCTCCCTCTTCTTAAAATACGTATTCACCACAGCCATGTCCATCCTTTTGGCAAAGTCCACTATCCTCTGACCTTCTTCAATCCTGTCCTTGACACCATGCCTACCCTTCACCTCCTCGTCTCCTCTTTTCCCTTCACCAACATGTCCATTGAAATCCGCTTTAATCACCAATTTCTACCCCTTCGGTACACTGTTCATCACTTCATCCAATTCACTCCAAAAGTCTTCTTTCTCATCCTTTGCACACCCAACTTGTGGGACATATGCACTAACAACATTCATCATCAAACCTCCAATTTCCAGCTTCATAATCATTACTTTGTCTGACACTCTTTTTTATAACTACTATACTATACTATATCATACTATAGTATACTGTACTATACTATACTATATTATACTGTATTAAACCTTGTAAAATTACAAGCACTACAAAATGTAATAACTGTAAAACAAAACTTTCTAAAGGAAATGTATCTTTATTATTACTTATTTTACATTAATATACATATAATATACAAGTTGTGGAGGACTGCCGGCTTCCCATGCTGGTCCGCACCCCCCAGGCCGCCAGGAGGAGCTCTCCCGACAGCAGGATCGTGCCCCGAGGTCCAGCAGGGCCTTATGGACTTTGTAGTGTTTATACACAGCCCTGCTGGATACCTTGGGGACCACCAGTAGTCGCTGTGGGGGGGCTTATAGGCTCTGTGATGCCGTATGACCCGGGAGTACGTCACTGTCACATGACAGGAAGAAATGTCGTGCTCCCGGATTGAAGTAAAGGACTAATTGCCCTGACCCGGAAGGAATAAGGAACTGTGGACTGTTGGGACAGAAACACCTCCGGGTCAGGGGCTATAAAAGGGCGGTGCCTCGCTCCAGACAACGAGCTGAGCTGGGAGGTAGAGGAGCAAGTGTCTGGGGGAGGAGAAGAGAATATTTGGTAGTGTTTTGTGTGGTTTAATATATGAGTAGTGTGGAAGGTGCTTGGTGCACTGTGAACCAAAATAAAAGGTCTTGGACTTTTACCTGGTGTCTGGAGTTGTACCTGAGGGTTCAAGGGAGCACTAGCACCCCCTACTGCCACAAAGTATATTTGCATAAAGTGGAGATGAATGTGATAACACTGACTTCCTTTTAATTTGGCTAAAATTATATTCAGTTGTCCCATTGAATTTAATAAACTTTTTTAGAATAAATAAAGATGGAATAATGCTCCAATGTGAATGCTTTGTTCAATACTTATAACTGGATTTTTTATCTGAAATAAATAACTAAATTCTTTCAAGCAAGATAAATCTCTAGTGATTAATAATAATTACAATAAATAATAACGAGACACTATTTCACCACATAAGGCTGCAATAATTTGATAAAGTTCTAGTCCCGAAGCACCACAGAGCCTCACAATGCAGTTTTCTATCTGATATGTTGCTATCAAGGACAAATAAAAAGAAAAAAAGCAGTGCTGGTTATGAAGTGCCGTCATCGTAAATCTTTCAAGACATCTGAAATTAACTTCCTAATGTAAGCTTGCCATTGTTGGCCATGGTTTGCATAAGAATACATTTTTGAAGTGACTGAATTAGCAGTTAGTGTCAGTGATAAAACCTTAAACAGTTCTTCACAACAGAGTGCCTGAGATTTCATGAGATACTGAATGAATAAATGAGATTAAACAAGCGGGCTCTGAAGACCAGCTTTTGCTGCTTCCAGACTCCATTGTTCCTTCTCACAATTGTATCATATGAAATGTGCTCAGACAATGAATAGATCTTTTTTGCTTGTTACTAGATTTTTTTCATATTTGACATGACAAAAATGTTCCCAGTGTATGTAAAATAATTGTGTATAATTGAAATGTATGGGTGAGCATTCAACATTGTTATTGTGTTATTTGGTTCACCTATAAAAAGCAATAAACATTAAAACACAGTGAAAATGAGTGTTTTAATAAGAGCTGCTGTTATGTGAATGAGCAATTAAAGTGAAGTCCTCCCTCCTAGTCCATAGGGTTCAGGTTTGTAATTTTGAATGGTACCATAGGGTACAGGACTGAATTTCAGTAGTTAAGCTGCAGGGCTTGTGTGTGCTATTGAGTTTAGAGACCACCAAGCTGATGAAGCATAGGGGTAAGAAACAGGTGGGTGACTCTCTCGCCATAAAGTAGTGGGTATGGCCTTTAGTGTTGATCAGCAAAACTCACCAAAGCAGGCATAGCACCTGCACTGTTTAGGCATGGCCCGTACTTGGATGAAAGACCATCTAGAAAAAGCTTGGGTTGCTGCTGGAAGAGATGTTGGTGAGTCCAGCAGGGGGCACTTACACTATGGTCTGTGCTAAGAAAAGGTACAGTCCTTAGAATGAGATGTAAAACTGAGATCCTGACTCTGTGTGGATATTAAGGATCTCTGAGCATCCTTCATAAAGAGCAGGGTTTATCTCAATGTTCAAGCTAAATTGTCCATCACAGCCGTGTCCATTCTGTCCCTTAAATATCCCTGTCCCTAATTTGCTATCTCTGTCGCACCACTTCACCACCTAAAAGCTAATGTGTGGTGAGTGCACTGGTGCAATAATGGCTGCTGTTGCATCATTCAGACGGGTGCTACACATTGGTGGTGATTGAAGTGGTTCCTCTATGTCTCACAACTTCTCTATGAGTAGCAAGAAAAGTATTTTATAAGTAGAGATTATTATTATTAAAGAATTTTTCAAAAACAATTTCCTGGATTTGCTAATGACATTGTTCACCAATTTTCCAATATTTGCTGTACAGTCAGCTTAATTGAACTTTTTGTTTTTTTTCCAGCTGACCATGATGCAGTGTGACAACACAGAGCTATAGCAACCAGTGTTGGATGGGACAGCCCCCAAGTATGTAGCACTGATTCTAGTAGTGGGCTATATACCAAATGAAATTCTTCCTGTATGGATTTAATAAGAACTGTTTTACCAGTAAGCTAAACATTAATGGAAAACTTTCAAATATATTTAAGCACAAGCCATTGTCAACGGCACCCGAGCACAGACAGGCAGACATCTTGTTTTGCACAACCACCACACGTTTATTTACAATATATACAAATTGTTCTGGTCACAAAGACCCCAGTCCTTTGGTCACACAGACCCACACAAGTGCACAAACCCCTATCCCAAAGTCCTGGCCTCACGATGCCTTTCTTCGGGCCGCCTTCATCCTCTCCTTCTGCCTTGTCCTCCTTCCACCCGACTCCAGCCTCGAATGTATGAAGGACGGCCCCTTTTAAAGAGTGCCCGGATGAGCAGCAGGTGTTCCCGGCATTCCTCCGTTGGCCACGCCCCAGCGTGGCGGAAGTGCCGGCTGTCCTCCTGACAGCCCTCCGGGTAACACCCAAGGTCTTCCCCCCAGCACTTCCTGGTGTGGCGGAAGTGGTGGGGCAACAAGTCTCCAAGACATCGGGGCGCCTCCTGGCGGTGACCACGGGCCCCTACAGGGAAGGACTTCCATGCCCTTGACCCGTGGCCCCCAAAGCAACCCGGAAGGCGAACCCCACATGATCCAGGCCGGGCTCTGACCCTTTTCCGGTCCCTCCTGGCGTCCCGGCCGGGTCATGGCCCCTGGCATCCCTGACACCATGCTCACAGAAGAAAATTGAAAAATGTGTTGGCGTATTTATGTCTTTAAGGTAATTTCTTTTCATATGGGCTTGTATTTGACCTGTGTGTAATATGTAAGCCTACCCAGTTGGTGCAAACAGGAAAGACCAAAGAATTAAGTTGGTTTAGTGTTGTGCTTATTTGGTAGAAGTGTCAGGGAATAAAAAAAACAATCTGTACTTTATATCTTAAGAGCTATCCGATCTGTGAAAGGAAAATCTCAGTGAATTCATACTTCCTGCTCCTGTTGCCACTATCTGCAAGATATTTTACTGTTCTGATATTTAATTCTATTACATTTATCTCACAGTGGTGCAGTGGTTAGCACTGCTAGCTCACACCTCAGGTCAAATGTTTGGCCACAATCATCAGTCCTGTATAGTTGACAGACACTTCTCTAGCTCTCAGGTCACTTTAAGGACGATTGCACCAATATAATCCAATCAAAATTAGCTTGGTTTATCCTTTGCTTCATTTCATTAAATAGAGCCTGACAAACAATTTTGCAATTTCTCCAAACTAGAGGCAAAGCGAATTCAGTGGGGTTTACTTATCACTAACAGCCATCATTTGCACAGGTCACCACATCCCATCCTTAGATTGCTACCAATCCCAATGCTGTACAGAACAGTTCTGTTATGCATTGCTTCTGCTTTTCTGCAAGATACACAGGAATCCTAACTTGATTTTTGATCTCAATAAGGAGTAAGAGGTTTTCATGCTGTGATTACATCAGTGATTCAGCAAATTTCCAAAGAGGTCAGATTTCTACAAGCGGCTGAAAGATGAAATCTCACTCTAGACTGTGTGTTTTAAATTCCTCAACTAAATCTCACTTGCATATTGTTTGTTATTTTTAATTTACTCCAAAAGCTTAGACATTACATGAAGTGCTCTGTAATCTTAAGTAACGTGTGCACTATGCTGTCACGTGTAATGCTGCCATCAAAGTATATGATTTGTACCAAAGACCATCATTACCAACTTAATGGCACCTCCCACCATGCACCGATTTAAACTGGTGGCTGCAATGGCATCATTAAAGCACTATTCATAGTTAATAAGAAGAAAAATAATTTTCAATAAAAAAAAATAATTAAAGTGCTAGTAAATGAAACTGGGCTATTATTGCTCATTTTAATTTCAATAATGAACATGGACACTGGGATGGCATGATGTAGCAGTAGGCCGTTGTGGAAGTAACCCCTGGAATAGTTTAATCAATCAGTCTTTATTAAGGCACCGGTGAGTACATGGAGTCATGCATTGCAAGGCAGAAGAACAAAGTTCCCTTTTTCAGTTGGTTTTTATTTTTTACTTCTTCCCTCCCCCTTCCCCTTACTTATCAAAAAGTATTATATTATTTACCTAAGTATTTCATCTTATATTGCGCAAATAAGGCAACCATTTCTGTTTTGTGTACGTGTCAGATGGGCCCTAAAAAAAGAAAGGTCATCTTTCCTGTGTCTAACAGACGCTTCCCTAAAGAGGAAGTTGTCCTTGGTCAGCTTACTGCACTCTGTCTTATGACAGACAGCTGTATGAATAACCTGCCGTTATACCAAAACAGCTTTGTCAGCTTTTAACCCTTAGTAACTTGCAAGCAGTTAATTTTTCTTTCACACCGTAATGCTGCCTCACAGATCTAGTGCCCTAAGTTTGTATCCTGTGCCTCATTATTGTCCATGTGAAGTTTACATTCTCCCTGGGTCTGTGTTGGTTTTTCTCTTACAATCCTCAAAAAAGTTAATTGGAAATTTCAAACCTCATCTTAATTATCCTTTCATTGTTGTCAGCTCCTTTGGTTTTTTTTTACAGTTGTTCCTAGGCACACAACAGGAAATCTGTTATGTATATATGTAGATTCTATATGTATTTTATTGTTGTTTTGGAGTTATTATATGTCATATTTGTATGTATAGTCTGTCAATTATTATGTACTTTCCTTTAAAATATGCCTCCAGTGTTTTGTGTTTTGTGGGTAGAGCCCCAGGAGGCGGGGCCTCCCTGACATCTTCACTTCTAAGCCCTTTCTCTGCCAGACCAGCATAGGCACAGACCGGGAAATCATTACATTAGTTGGAAGCCGATGAGGGTTGCTGTTTTTTCTTTTGTAATTTTGCTTGATTTATGGCTTGTGTTTTTAGGATTCTGCCTACGGATTGTGTATTGAAACCTGTTTACTCTAGGACTGCCTTCTAGTTGACACTTTTGGCTTGTTTTTTTCTGTTTTTTGTTCATTAAATTATAATTTATAAAGATTCTTTGTTTGCCCTTCTGCCTACAAGCTGGGGGTTTGTGGTCATCATCCGTCTTGTGGGGCTTTTGCTATATTTTGAGACATTTCTTATTATTCTTTTTAGGGGTCTGCTAGGCTGGTAGCGCACAACTAGCAGTTGTGAGACTAGCTAGAATTTGGGTGAGTCTCCTTGAGCAGGTTCCGATGGTTTAAGGAGCATCCATTTTGATATATATGATACCCAATCTTATGGCAAAATCAATCTTAGCTTGCATTTTTCACTTCAGGTTTTGTGTTTCTCCTGTTGTGATTTTCTATATAGACAACAGTTGTTAATGGATGAATCAGAGGAGAAAACTACATGGGATGCTTACTAGACAGGGGTCTATTAAGATTAAAATCTACTGAAAGAATCAACAGAGCCATAACATAACCAATACTCAAATTCAAAAATTCAAACTATTATAAGCCTTCTTTTTCTAAGGTTAGATTCTTTTATAGAAGAAGTGATGACATCATACTTTAGGTCACAAATCACATGAGTAGCAATGAGGGTTTTTTGCTAAAATTTATTGTGGACAGAATAAGGATGTCTTAAGGTTTTGTAAGGAATATGACCAATAGATGAAAAAAGCAAAGTAAAGGGCAAGCCAAAGTCACAGTCAAGATGAAGGCAAATGTTAGCACCCCAAAAATCAGGCAGAAACATCAAATGATAAAACCAGAAGGGAAAATACAAACTTGAAAAAGAATCAAAGGCAAAATAAAACTAGCACTGGCTTGGGTATGTTCCGCTAACTACCTTAATCATCTGTTTCTTTAATGTTTGTTTGTGCAATTCACTAAGAGATACCCGAGAGACTGGGCATTGAAATCTTATGATGATGTCATGCATTGTACAACAGGTTAAAAAAAAACCAAAAAAACCTTGTAGTGAAAAGAGTGTGTTAGCATTCAGGGAAAACAGTGGACCAAAAAAATAAAAAAAAGTAAACAATGCTTAAAACTAAACAAATAAGAATTATAACACAAATTAAATGGAATTGCTCTGCAAAGAACTTACAAAATGGCAGCACCCATAAAAAATAGCAAACAAAATTACAATGGGATGAAACACAGAAATAAAACAAGTTAAACAAGTTTTGATTATGTTGTTTGTTTGTCTTTGGCAACAACACCTGCTCACATTTTAATTTAGTGCCTTTTTGTCTGTGAATAAATTCCAAAAGTTCACATAGAAATCCAGTGATATTAAAAATTATTTTTTTGCTTTTTTACTATTTACTTTAGACTGGCCAATATTGATGTATTCAAATAACATGTTTATATGTATAAGAATTTACAGTGAGCAATGCTGTCATGTGCAACATAGCTCAACTCTTTGCAACATTGTTACACTTTTATAAAAATTGTACTAGGGGACTTTGCCCCCTGCTCACTTCGCTTGTCAACCCCCGGGCCTGCGATATGCGCTAGCCACTTTACGGTTCTACCGCTCACGTATGGGGATGCAGATGTACAATTTAAAAAGACTGATATTTTAATGGGAATTATCACATATGTATAATAGAGCTAACTATTTTACATTACAGCGAGTAATTAACCATATTAAAAAACACTAAAACGTAATAATTTAAAGGTAAATTATGTTTCATGTTGCGTTAGAGTTATTCGTTGTGTAATACGATTTTGTTCTGTTTGACTTTGAAATTAACACGCAAATATTTTTTAAACTTAGACTTTTACTGTAAAACTTCAGTAAAAACAATTTTTTGAATTAAATTTTCATCAATATTGCATTGAATTTTGATTCTGTGTTTAGACTTTCATTGTGACAATGGAATGTATAACTGCCCGTGATTGAATTTCATTTCTTTCTCTCTATTAAATAAAATGACTTTTTCAAATGTTTGGCTCTGAGATTTGCTAATTGTCTTTGCAAAAGCTATTCTAACGTGACGCTGTTAACGTTTTAATATGAATGGCATATCAAGATCTCCTTT
Source organism: Polypterus senegalus (assembly GCF_016835505.1). Taxonomy (NCBI): domain Eukaryota; kingdom Metazoa; phylum Chordata; class Cladistia; order Polypteriformes; family Polypteridae; genus Polypterus; species Polypterus senegalus. The sequence goes on from NC_053167.1 coordinate 11,696,347, forward strand.
GTTGTGTGATGTTATCTGTGGAAGATGTACTACATTACCTTTCTTGAATACATCCTTCTTTCTACAGTAATTTGTGCGGTGGAAGACCGGATGGTGTTAACAGTTATAGATATTCTTCAGGATATTGTAAGTTGATGTTTTTATCTTTCGCACAATCGCCAACAACTGTTTAAGCATAGTCTATTCATACGCATTTAACCAATTTGCAGTGTAACCGATTGTCATTTTTACTGTTAATTTGTTTGACTTCATCATTTCTCGGTGCTAGGATTGCCCGTGTGCTCATTTTTTCTGTTGATAACCCTTCATGATGAAATTCTTTAATAAGATTTGGACATGATATGTCTTCTTTAATTGTGAACTTAAAGTGAGGAAAACGTTAAAATTTATAAGAGATGAGAGTGCAGGAACTGTGTCTGTCAAAAGCATTCACACATATGAGAGGTGAGAGTACCGTGTGCATAGTTGAATATGGTTGAGAGGATGGCGTGACTTGAAAAAATCTCATGGCCAAAGTCTTGTCTCACAGGACTTGAAAACATCTCTTGAAAAAAGTCTCATCTCGTCCCAGGATTTTTTTATATAATAGAGAGAAGTGGAAGGAAAATAAGCCACAATACTTTAGTTTAACAAAAGGAGATCTTTATTAGCATGTATGCTGATCCAGAACATTAACATTAATGTTATGAATACCCAATTAACACAGTGCACACTCTATATAGCTTGAGAATCCAATTCTCTTAGTTATATCATAAATCAATCTCAAACTGCTTAGTTCATACCAATCAAGAATTAAGTCATGTCTGGTAACTTTTTGGTGACCTTAATTAACAAACATTACCAGCTTTATTGCTTACAGAGACCATTAATTGTCTTATCCTATCTTTAAACTCCAAGATACACTATTAACAAAAACAGCCACATCACCTTCATATAACACTAATGAATCCCTGTAGAAATATTTTATAAGTATGATATACTTAATGAGTAACTAACAAGATAACAGATTTGGTTAAAACTTAAATATAATAAAGTAGTATGAAACTATTTAACATATACGAAGCTTAGTTCATAACCTATTGTTAAACAACAAAATAAAATATTTTGTCAATGATAGGATTTAAAGTTAACAGAGCAGAATACAAACCCTGAATAAAGACATTTTCTTCCACATGGTGTTTTCTTGCAGCTTGTTTAAATATGGACAGCTTCCTTAAGAAGCTTGTCTGCAATTACCCATTCTAGTTTTACCCATTATCAGAAATTAACATAAAAAGTTAAACAACAGCTGGCAAAATAAAAGAATAGGTAGTGTTTTTTGGGGGCATCCCAAACCTGAATAAATATACAGGGATAGTGTCAGGAAGGATATCTGGCAGAAGAAGAAGTCAGGGGAAAAAGGTAAGTTATAGTTTAAGAGTGGGGATGCTGAATGTTGGATAAGAGATTTGGCAGATTTGATGGAAAGGAGGAAAGTGAGAAGGTTGTGTGTTCAAAAAACTAGATAGAAGGGGAATAAGGGAAGAGAAATGGGAGGAGACTATGTTGTTGTACAGTGGAGCAAATGAAGAATGGTGTACGTATAGTGATATCCAAAGAACTATAAGGTAGTCTAGACAGAGTGAATCGGAGGACCGACAGGGTGATGAGTGTCAAGCTTGGCCTTGGTGAGATTGAAGTTAATGTCATTTGTGCATATGCTCCTTAGGTGGGTTGTGAGGAAGAGGAGAAGGATATTTTCTGGGCACAAATGGATGAAGAGCTTAGGGATATACAAGAGGGAGAAAAGACGATTGTTGGTGGTGATCTAAATAGGCATTCGGAAGGAGGAGAGATATGACAGAGAGGGTACATGGAGGTTGGTGAGTAGGAGAGAAAAATGAGGAAAGGAAGGTGAGGGGATAACAGATTTTGCCATGGCAACTGATTTAGTAAGAGTTAACATATTTTTGAAAAGAAAGTAAATCAGCATGTGACTTAAAGTAGTGGAGGAAAGGAAAGCCAAATGGACTTTCCAATGCTTAGAATATCTGAGTTGAAAGAGATAAAGAATTGTGAGGTCAGAAATGGGGGAAGTGTGACAGTGCAGCATAAGGTGGTGGTAATGGACTGGGAGATCAGAATCAGCAGGATGATAAAAGCAGAACAAGCAGCACCAAAAAAAAGTGGTGAAGACTAAATGAGGAAGGGAACAGATTTACGGTTGAAAGTTTTAAATGAAGTGCTGTAATTTGAGAATGTGGAGGAATGGTGGGTGAAGAATTAGAAGGTTGTATTTAGAGCAAGTAAAGAGGTGTTGGGAAGAACAACAGGAAGTAGCCTACCAGGGGAAAAGAAATACTGGTGATGGAACAGAGAGTTGTATGGTGTGATAAAGGCTATGAAGGAGGCAAAGAAGACCAGGCACCAATATAGAGAAATGTACAGGCTGACAAACAAGGAGGAAAATGGGAAGTGGCAAGAGGCAAGGTGCAAGCCTTGGTGGAGCCAAATTGGAGACAAAAGAGGGATAAAGAATTACTTTTAGACTAGCAAAGACTAGGAACAAGGCTGAGAAGAACTTCGGTCAGATAAAGCAGATGAAACATGAGCAACATGTGGGCTTAAATGAGCATGATAGTATCAAGAATTGATGGAAGATGTACAATGAAAAGCTGTTGAATGAAGAAAATCCAAGAGTAGTATTTAGGGATTGGATTTCCAAAAAAGGTAGGGAGGAAGTAAACGAGGCACTGAATAGAATGACAAAAGGAAAGACAACAGGATAGGATGAAATACCAACAGAAGTATGGAAGTGTTTAGGAGAAGATGGAGTAGATGTGCTGTGGTATCTAATGCAAAAGGTCCATGAACAGGAGAGGAGGAACAGTGTGACTGTTCCCGTTTATAAGGAGAAGGGTGATATTCAGGATTGTGGAAACTACAGGGAGATAAAGCTGACATCACGCACAATGAAAATCTGGGAAAGGGTTATAGAGAAAAGGCTTAGGGAAGAGACCAACATAGGGGAGGAGAAGTTTAGTTTTATGCCAGGGAGAGGAAAAATTGATGCAGTCTTTGCATTGAGAGTACTCAAAGAAAAACATTGAGAAAACAGTAATGTTTTCAAATGGTGTTTATTGATCTGGAGAAGGCTTATGAAAGAGTGCAACCTCAAGAGGTCTAGAGAGGTGCATGAGAGAGAAAGGAGTACCAGAGAAGTGTGTGGGGATTGTCCAGGATATGTATGAGGGAGTGAAGACTCACGTTAAAAGCAGTATTGGGGTAACAGACAAGATCCCATTTAGAGTAGGCTCTTCTTTAAGTCCTTTCATCTTTGATCTGGTTACAAATGTGTGGGGTAAAACATGAATCCCCCTGGTGCATGATTTTTCCTGATGACATTGCTTTGTGTAGCAAAAGGGCTTTGGAAGATAGAGGGTTAAAGATAAATAAGATCAGGATTCAGATGTTAGCCTGCAGGGAGAGTTAATGAAAAGAATGGATAAATTTAAACATCTAGGTAAACCAAGATGGAAAATTAGGCGCAGAGATAACCCATACAGTGCAGTATGGATGGCACAATTGGAATAAGGTATAAGTAGTATTATGTGATGGAAGAATTAAGGTGAAGGATAAAGGTAAGGTTTTTAAGATATTAATAAGACCAGCAATGATGTATAGGGCTGAGACATGGGCAGTAAATGGATTCGTAGGAGAATATATAAGATGTGGCAGAAATTAAAATGTTGAGATGAATGTGTGGAATTATAAAAAAAGGACAATAAGAGGTACAAGAGAAGTGGGAGAGATATCAAGGAAAGTGCAGAAACGTAGGCTGAAATGGTATGGGCATGTGATGAGGGGAGACAATGAATATGTGAGCAAAAGAGTGATGGGAATGGAAGGACAGAAGAGAAAGCAAGGGAGGGCAAACTGGGGGTCACACACAACAACCCCACATAAAAGTGGGAAAGGATGAACATGAAGATGCAGAAGAATATTTTTTTTGGACTGAACGTGAAATCAAAGCCAAAGTGAAAAGAAATGACAATGGCTATGTCCAGAAGTGGATGCAAGAAAGGTGTCTGTGTCCGAGAACCTACAGTAACATTTGACAAGTGGAATATTAATCCTTGTTTAAAGTTATATTTACCTGGCAGCCCAGTGTAAGATGTGAACTGGTGAGCTGCACAATCTTTAACCCTAACCCTGTTTATATTTCTTGAACCATATATTATTTTTTATCATAAGAGCTACTGAGATAATTGCTACCAGGACTGAGATTTTTTTTTTTTTTTGCCTGATGTGATAAAAACATCTAATTTATTTAAAATATTCCTTTACCAATGTGCCACATGCATAGGATATAAAAAGCAAGCAGTTGACTTTTGAAAGTAGCAGCTATCTATTCACTGCAGCACAGATCAGCAAACACATATGAATGATATAAGAGCAGAGCTGCCTAATAATCATGGATCAATGAAATGATGGCTGGTGCAGCCTGCCAAAAATACTGAATAATAATTAGCAAATTAGGTTGAGAACTATGCCAAGTGTATTATTAAAAATAATAATAAATAAATAAAAATCTGCCCCTCTTGGGTTTTGCAATTGTTATATAGTAATGTATATGTCTGGCTTAGCAGGTGCCTCGGTTTGATAACTGGCTGGAGAGCTTTCTTGGTGGACTCCCAAGTGTTAGCACAAGTTACTTCTTGAGGCTCTGCTTTAATCCTACAGTCCAAAGACCTGGGTCTATATTGGACATGTGTCTCTGTATAAGGAGGTGTTACACTGTCTAGGGTGGGTCCAAATTGTGCCTGTAAACAGTGAACCCTTATTGGATTTCTCCTTTAAACATTACTCAGTCAGTAAACATAAAGAGTAAAACTGAGCTCCAATTTCAAAACAATGGGACTTAAAGATTCAGAGGGTCTCTTGTATAGAGAAACATAACCCCAAAGTCTAAGGGATGTCACAGATCCCATGCCAAGAGCTGAGAAAAGGTTGATCAACTCCAATTGGAGCTTTACCTCAATGCTATGGATGTGTAATTTTTAAAGCTAAATTGGAAATCATTAAGTCAAGCACACTTTTCTAAAATAAAAAAAAGAGAAGTTAAGTGTTTATATAAAGAGCAGTGGCAGCCGAGAACACACTGCCCATTCATGTTGTTAATGCTTGATGAGGCCTAATGGACACGGGCTGAATTGCTTCCACTTATTTGAATTGTGTTATTGTGCTGAAACATGAAGGGGATTGAGCGTTAATTTTAACCTCCTTTCTGAAAGTCCCATTAGTTCCTGTTAGTTTTATTGACATCAAATTAGACTGACTGTTCAGGTTAATCCATTTCTCTTCTATATTTCCTCTTCTCCTCTTTTATGTATCAATCCATGTGTAATGAAGCACACTTTTTATAGCCTATGGGAAACTGGAGTAGCATTGGGAGAGTTAGGAACCAAGCCTGGATGGGATGTCAGTCCATCCAAGGGCTCAATGTGATCTACTAAGATGAACTCTTTATTGAGTCGTTAGAATCCACTCTAATGGCTCAGCAGTGGGTCACAGCCTGCCATGACCTTGAAACACAAAAGACTCCATCCTTGAAGGACTCAAAGGGACTTGGTTGATCTTTGCATTGACAGCTCATGATTAATGGAGAAGTAATTTTATGAGTGACATGCTGAGAGGCACTTGAGAGATCATAAATGCCAAGTGCTACCTTTCTGCGGAGGATAAAAGCAGAAGGTTTGTGTTATTTCTGCCTCTTCACAGGGTCTCATAGCAACTGTGTTTTACTAAAACTCACATACTGGATGACTGATCATAGGGACATTGTAATGTAAATGATTCCAAATTAGAAAAGCTTTCACAGAGAATGTGTAAAAATGACAAAATGAATGGCTAATTTATTAACCTTCTTATCAGCTCAACACCCATTGCTTTATTCTAAGTACAGAACAATTAAAACAGCTGACAAAAGGTTATTTAATATGAAGAAACAAATGAATCAATCAATGCATGGATCAAGTAACGCTTTCCTTGAGAGAAAAAAAAAGTTTTTTTTTTTCCTATGCTGTGAGTTTGTTGTAGTTGACCCAAAAATAAAAAGAGTCTTTAATTAAAGGGATTTTTAAGACACCTAATTGTGAGAGCTAGGGCCTCATTTTCAACTCGAAACATGCATACACAACTTCCTAAACAAACATCGGAATTTTTAAAAGGAAACTTGATGGAGAGCATTAATATATTTACAGCAAATTTGATTCATGTACAGTGTGGAGCCGACCCGGACACAGACAGGCGGACATGTTGTTAAATACCACCACACGTTTATTTACAGAATTATTTACAATTAATTGGTCACTCAGACCCAGTTCAGTAAGTGCACAAACCCCAACACACACAGTCCTGGCCACAAATGCCTTCTTCTCGGGCCGCCTCCACTATCCTCTCTTGCCTCGTCCTTCTTCCACCCGACTCTAGCGCTGAATGAAGGGAGACGGCCCCTTTTTTACAGTCCCTGGATGAGCCCCAGGTGTTCCCGGCATTCCTCCTCTGGCCACGCCCCAGTGTGGCGGAAGTGCCGGCTGTCCTCCCGCAGCCTCCGGGTGCCGCCCTATCTTCCCCAGCACTTCCTGGTGTGGCGGAAGTGCTGGGGTAACAGGTCCCCAAGGCATTGGGGTGCCTCCTGGCGGTGACCAGGGGCCCCTATAGGGTGGAGCTTCCATGCCCTGTACCCATGGCCCCCAGAGCAACCAGGAAGGTGGCCCCCACATGATCCAGGGTGGGCTCTGACCCTCTTCCGGTCCCTCACGGCGTCCCGGCCGGGTCGTTGCCCCTGGCATCCCTGACAACAGTAAAACCTTGATTATCCATCAACGGTCAGGACCGAGGTTGTGACAGATAAGAGGAAAGACACATAACAGAGCAGCTACTTTAAAAATGGTATACAGTAAATGTGTTTTTAATGAATAGCCATTGTGACAAAAGGAGATATACCAGACCGACACAGACAGACACAGGAAGCACACTGATAAAACAAACAAATGTTTTATTTTTCTTTTCTTCACCTGTGGGCAACACCTTCCCTGTTCCCACAGGCACAACACAGTTCCAATAAGCACAAGCACAATCCCCACAATACTTCTTTTTTACTTATTTCTCCACCACTCCACTCCGGCAAGCTTCATCCACTGCCACCCGACTCTGGCTCCCTGAGTGGTGGCTGCTGGCTTCTTTTATAGCCCAACCAGAAGTGCTCGATGTGTTTGAGGACCTATTTCCGGCTGCACTTCCAGGTGTGACAGAAGAACCGCCCACACAGGCTCAGGAACAACTGCAGCGCCACCTGGCAGCACCCCTGGATCCCAACAGGGTTGTAGAGAACTCCATCTCCTATGGAGCCCTGTGGGAATCTGAGGCACCACTGCCACCCAGGGGGCTGCAGTCTAGCATCCCGGAGGAGGTACTGTTCAGTCCATACTTGTTCCCCTGGACCGCATATAGAAGAGGAGTCCCGGCCGGCCACAGCAAATTTATTTACAAAAAAAAACCTATATTAACAAAATATAATATAGTATTAACAAAATTAATTAAATTATATAATATTCTATTGACCAGCGTAATAAGCAAATAAAACTTAGACGTATTGGAGTTTTCTATGTTTTACTTGGAGTCTTTGTTCTGTAACAAATGGTGCCCTGTCTAATACTTTGTTATCTGGGTTACAGGGCACACCTCCAAAACAATATAAGAAAGATTTCCCTACCAATAATTATTTCTTGCCACTCATGGTTTGTCTTTTTCTATACCGCAAACACCCATGAATATTGTCTCCTGACTCCCTACTCAAAACTTCCTTCAGCCGCACCTTCCCTTTTCTCCTAACTTCTCCTGTCACTCATCTCCTAAGAGGTGTGTCTGCCCCTCACAGAGCAGAACCCCCTTACCCAGTCCCATCACATAAACAGCATTCCGCCCTTTCTGCTCCTGCACAGCGCATCACAAGCTGCCTGCACAATATATTAGCAAAACATAATATAAAAATTTTAATGCAGAAGAACATTAACATTAATTCAGAATAACATTACTGTCAATGGTTTCCATTATTGACACATTTTTCAATTTTGTCGGCATCACGCTTTATATCGTTCACTGTTCTCCTTCCTTCTCTGTAAATTGAAGCAATACTTGCCATTTTGTAAACGCTTAAAAATTTCATTTTTTTGTGACAATTCCAACACCACACGCTTATGTTTATTGGCCATGACAATGTATAGTAGCATAATTATAACAAAAGAGAAAAGCTACGAAACGCTACAGTGTAACTGACACTGTGATTTCAAAATGCAACATGACACGAGGTGCTGTGGAAAAACACTCCGTGCTAGCACAAGGGAGAGTTGTTTCAATGTGTGTAGCTCACAGCATATTGCCCAGCAGTAGTAGCCGGTAGACACTGGCGTGCGCAATGTTTTGTTCTTTTTCTGCCATGGTGGTAAATGGAGACCGACGGTTAATCGAGTGATGGATAATTGATGTTTGACTGTATATGCAACATTTTGGAGATATTGGGAAGTTATGACACCCTTGATCAAGCATGGAAATGCTGGTTAACCAGATAAATGACTACTCACATGTATAATAATTCATATCACTGAGCCATTATTATAATGTGCATATTTGCGCTGAAGAACTTTTTTAACTTTTAATCAGTTGGCATTGGCTACTGGCCGATACAGGGAGCTGGCTGACAGATCAGGAATATCTCTGCCAGACTTCTCTCCATCATTCCCGCTGTTCTAGAAGCCATTAAACAACCGGCAAGGAACTGCATTCAGTTTTTATATGGTGTGGGTGCACATCCATAAAACATAAAATCATTTGCCAAAATTAAAAGGCAATTTGCAGCAGTATCTGGTTCTCCTAACGTAATCATGGCAGTTGGTAACACTCATATTGCCATAAAGGCACCTAGAATGAAACTGCTTTTGTTAACTGTAAGAAGAGACATTCATTAATACACAAGTCATCCAAGGTGTGACTGATAAATATAGCGTCCCCGTGGCTTGGGACAAACTGTGTTTTATTTATTTTGAGGCAAAGTAGGTTTGATGGTGCTGTATGTGGTGGCTGGCTTGTTGGGTAAGGTAGATGGCTGAACTCTCATTGTTTCATATGGCCTGTTCTATTCATTGCTTTTGTCTTGGTAGAGTCCCTTATTACTCTGCTTTCTCCTTTTGCACACTTTATTGTGAAGACTTGATCAGAATGACTGTAATCAAATCAATTTATTACTGTTTATAAGGTATTGTACTTTATAACTTCTCCCCAACTTCCCTTTTACATTTGTAAGCTCAGGCAATTTGAAAGGGTTAAAGGACAAATTACAACTTTTAATTATATGTTACTGATAATATTGATAAAATAATAATAATAAAAAAGCAAAGTATATGTGAATATTGGCAACAATACAACCTGATAAATGCTAGATGTGTAGTTTCAGGCGGCACACAGACTTGTAGTTACTCAAATGTCTCTGGTCAAGTCATTATTTCTAGTCAGCTTTCTTCAGTACAGGCCGCATGTCTGTCTCAATATGGCTGCTGAGTTGTGCTCCTGATTGTGTTCTCTTAATGGCCATTCTGTGGGAGAGAGAGAGAGAGCGAGGGAGGAGGTAAAGCCACCAACTTTATACATCTATGTCCAAATCTTTAGGCCAATAGGGTTTTGTGGTATAGAATGCCCTCTGTTTCAAAACCAATCCCAAACAGCTATTCTTCAGACCAGACCAACGGGTGCACATACTTCCTTTTCACACCTGCCCTGAAGTTGTGGATACCATTTGTTTAGCTGAAGCTTGCCAGCTTGGTTGTTTTATGTAGAGAATGTCTCATAAAATGTTCTGCACAGATTTCCTTGCCAAACCAGTTTGAGGAACCCCATCAACCCCGCAATAAATTTAATATCCTGAGTCCTTCCTAAAGACTCAGGGGTTGGTTAGTTAAACATCAAAGCACTGCTGTTCTCATCAATGAAATAAAACATGCCTTCTGAAACACTTATTACATTTGCTTTGTCTGACTTACAAATAAAGACATACAACATATTTATCAACTTATATACTAACTATCACTCCACCACAATTGTAACAGCAACATTGTCATTGCATGCACCAGGTAACAGAGGCTACCAGCTCAGGCAATGGTGCCCCACAACATTCCCTGACCTCCAGAATGTAGAGGAGAGGCACTATAATACTGCACGTGATTTGTTGCTCTCAGTTGCAGAGCACAGCTAGATATTCTTGAATGCTGGTGGCAGGGTCTGGACTCATCAAAAGGGTGCTGCTCTATCAACCCAACCAACAACGTTTTGTAGCATCATGTCTGCATATGTATTAGGTTGATTAGCATGCTCCATATATTGTATGGATGTTTCAGGGCAGCATTCAAGGTGCATTCACATGCGCATATTTACAAAGTAATTGTGAATTGTAAATGATAAATTGTGTAGAAATGTGCATACTCCAGGGTTTATAAATCCAATTATTTTTTGGTATACACATTTTCCTGTTTCCTTGCAATGCACATACTGTACTTTGTTGCTTGAATCCACACAAAGTTTTATAAATGAAGCCCCAGGACTGCTGGACTGTAAGAGCTGTAAGGTGCTTCCACCTAATAAAGAAAATCCAGGAAATGCATACTAACATGGTGGTAACAAAGGGAGTAGGTCAACAACAGCTCAAGTGTCACAAGGTATTGGTATATAGATGTTTATTTGAAATTGTAGCACAGGCCAAACATATGCATGCGATAAAACAGTGCAATGATCATCAAGCTTAAAAAATCCTCTAAAAGAACATCAGAGAAGATCATTGGAGGGGCTTTATTTTTATTGTGAAGGGAATAAACATAAATAATTTAATTGCCCAAAACTACTTCATCAGAATGTGCTGCTTTACTGCTAGATTTAAGGAAAGCAGGTACTTGTAATCAATTTTCTTCTGGAATTATAATTAATGATATGGATTTGGTTGATCTGATTGATTCAAGTACAACAAGCAGTTCCATCAGTGTGAGATTATTGTAGCAATTAGCCATTCTAAAAAAACATTAAAACTTAAACTGTATTTTTTCAATGGATGGTGGGCCAATCAGTATAGGTCTTACATATACTACTTGAGGTATTTGTTTATAAGCGAGGTTCTAGCATTCACAAAAAAAACATCTTTTTATGTATTTGAAACATCAGTGCCTATCTGAGTTTTATGGTTTCCCTTGCAAAATAAATGTTCTTCAGTAATGAATTTGTCTACTAGGGAATTAACTGCCTGGGGTAGCACTGGAAAATGTTTTCTTTGCAGGTCATTCATCCAAATTCTATACAATACAATTCCACAAGCTTCTTACCTAGTAAAACTGCAAGAATTCACAAGGTTTCTTATTGTCTGGTAGTCCTTTGAATAATGAGAGGTTCTATAATTTTCATGCTCTCACTCTAAGGTCATTGATGAATATACAGTATATACATATTTAGTACAATTTTATGGCCTGATTTTTATTACTTTTTTGTTCAAAAGAAAGATAATTCATTAAGACCCTGTATTGATTTTATTGGGTTAAATGAAATCACAATTATAAATAATTATCCCCTCTCCTTAAGTATGTCACTACATAGCCATTACAGGGTCTATCCTATTTACTAAATTGGATCTTAGGAGTCCCTACAACTTAATCTGTACTCGTAAGGGAGAAGAGTGGAAAACTTCATTCAACACTCCCACGGGCCTTTATGAGCCTCTCATAATGTCTTATGAATTAACTAATGCATCTGCAGTTTTTCATTCATTCATTGATGACATTTTTTGTGATGCCCTGAGCCAGTTGTTTAATTTTATATGCTCTTTTTTTTCTTCAAAAATGGAAAAACGTGGAACATTTTTGTCAGGTATTGTCTAGACTCTGACAGAATAATATTTATGCAAAGCTAAGGAAATGTGACTTTCATAAGACAAAATAACTTTTTTTGATTATTAAATACCCCAAAACGAGTTAAGAATGGATTAAGCTTAAATCATCCACTTAATAAAAGGATAAGTGTCTGTGTGTCCGTCCAGTTGCAATATCTTTATCAATGCAAAGGATGGCACATCACAAATGTTTGTAGTAATAAATGCATAGCGTTTGTCAATTTAACAAATGGTGTATTTTAAACATAAGCACTTACTTTACAAATCCCATACTGAATGGCATAAAGCAGTGACATATGCATTGCATGGTGCACTCCAAACGTTAATGCTGAGGTTTACGATGATTACTTAGATTTCAACTTGTCTTAGACAAGACAGGTAGCATGGCTAATATAAAATAAAATGCTAAGATCTTCCCATGTTTTCATGTGATTGCTCACAAACTACTAGGACTAGAACCTTGATCTCTGTCTTAATCAAAAGCTGGAAATTCTGAAAATGTAGGTAGTGGCAACCTCAGCAAAGTTACTTTTGGTCATGTGTTTAAGTGAGCACACAACCAAGTGACATAGCAGATAGAAAAAAAAGACAGTAGTGACATCTGCTGAACATTATGCAAATTGCAGAGGCCATTTATATGATGAAGAACACCATAATAAAATGAGAGAAAAACAAAAGCAACAACATCTGCTGACATCAAGCACATCACAAAAGGGAAGTAATTAACACAGAATGAGAAAGAATAAGCAGACAAGACGTTGAACTACATTAACAAGCAAGAAGCAATTCAGCATACTGAGCAGCAGACAAGTGCAATGACTCATGGGCATGCAAGACAATGCCCAGGATAAGGATTGCAAATCTCAGGGGAAAAAATGAACAGCAACAATTTAGAGAATTATCAAATCAAGCCTTCTGTAGTAATTATTTACAAAACATAAGAAGTATCAACCCTTCCTTATCTTTAACTTGGTGTTTATTTGCCTTTTACTTGAGGACCATAGTGTGCTACACTAGTAACTGGAATATTGGAATGGAAATTCCCAAAGTATTTTTTAAGATTACAGGATTACATCTTGCCTGAAGAAGGGGCCTGAGTTGCCTCGAAAGTTTGCATATTGTAATCTTTTAAGTTAGTCGATAAAAGGTGTCATTTTGCTTGGCTTTTCTCTACATTCATAATGGCTAGCATAGTACAACACCCTAGTACTATAGTTATTACTGATGTATAACAAACTTTAGTTACATTATAGCTCCAAACATATTACTAACTAGGAAGTGTGTTAAATAGCATGGAATAATATAACCATGTGTTTAATTTTAGAGGGGTGTATTGTAATTCTTATTTTAGACAGGTTTTCTAATGCAGCACATATTGACCCACTGAAAAAAAATCCATCTGGCAGGAACTAATAAAACATTTTATTGATTTTTTTTTTCTCCTCCTTGACTTCCCCAAATCCATTATTTCTGACAGGGGTTATCCAATTTATTTCACAGCTTTGGTAAAAGATTTGTGCCAATAGAAGGCACTCACATAAATCATTCTCCGGTTACTATTGACATAGCAATGGTCAAACTGACAGGGTTAACCAAAACCTGTAACAAATTCCTGAGATGTACTATTGGTGAGACACATATAGGTGTGGAGAATGCTCTGATCTACATGCTCCACAGAGCCTTCTCCCACTTGGACAAAGCTAGCACCATAGTCCGGATAATGTGCTCTGATTCTGCCTCATGGACTTGGGGAAAAAGCTGAAGGATTTGCATCTTGATAACCCCACAATTTCCTGGAGTACCTGACCAACAGACTGCAGTTTGTGAGGCTGAGGAACTGTTTGTCAGGAATGGTGGTGTGTAATACTGGAGCACCATAAGAAACTGTTCTGTCTCTCTTTCTGTTCACCATCTACACAACAACATTTATTTATATAGCACATTTTCATTCAAACATCAGAGCTCAAAGAGCTTTTCAAGATGTAAACAAATAAGTTAATATAAAACATTAACAAATATTAGGCAATAATATTATACAGTACATAAATAATAAAAAATCCGCAGGGGTTCCAAGGCCAAAAGGCCCCACTGGGCATTCTACCTAACATAGATGTTCTAAATCAGTCCTTGTGGTTTTCAGGCTTCACATGGAAGAATATGATGATGATGGTCAAGTGGACATCTGGGAGACCTGCCATTCAATCCATAAACACAGGGGGCAGCATGGTACCTTGATCAAGTGGTGGTGGTGTAGATCACCACCACAGAAGAACTGGAAAAGACAGAAGAGATTAGTATGGAATTGCAGAACCCAGAGGAAAAGGATAATTCATTGCCCATATAAACTAACAAGGATACCACTAAAATGTAGCTACGAGAAAACCATTTTAAAATAATGGGGTTTTATCAGGTTTTTAAATTATTCAACAGCATTAGCCTAGAAAATTTCTATTGGTAAATTTTAGGTGCATAACGGCTAAAAGCCGCCTCACCACTTCTCTAGAAGTTGCCTCTTGGAATTACAGTATAAGCAGACCTTCATTTGAAGATCAGAGGTTACGACTTGGAGTGTAAGGGGACAGCCGTTCCAAAATATAGGATGGGGTGAGATTATTTACCATTAGTAAAGCCATTAGTAGTATTTTAAAGTCAGTCCTAAATGACATGGGTAATCAATGTAATGATGGTAACACGGGTGAGATGTGCTCAGATTTTCTTTTTCTAGACAAGATCCTGGCTGCTGCATTCTGAACAAATTGCAATCAATTGTCTTTTGTAGGCAGTCCTGTAAGGAGTGCATCACAGTAATTTAGTCAATAAAAAACAAAAGCATGAACTAACTTTGCAGTGTATTGTGTAATGTTCTAAGAGGTCTAACTTTAGCTTTACTCCCTACGTGAAAAAATGCAGTCGTAGTAATCTGATTAAGATGTGATTTAAAATTTAGGTCAAAGTACATGATTACTCCTAAATTCTTTATTTCTGACTCAGCTTTTAAGCCTGAGGGATAAAGTTAATTTCTAATACCCTCACTATATCTATTTTTGCCAACAACTAACATTTCTGTTTTCTCCTTTTTTAGTTTGAGAAAGTTACTGCTAATCCATTCGAAAATATAAGACACTGGATCAGACAGTCAAGAGCGTCAGGGTCATCAGGCACTATTGATAAATACAGCTGTGTGTAATCTGCATAGCTGTAGTAGTTCACATTGTGCTTTGAGATAATCTGACCCAATGGAAACATACAGCTCGACACAACAGACCTCCAGCACAATGCCAACACTTGCCATCTATAGAAATTTTCCAAAGACTCCTCCATCGTATTCTGCATTAAAATGGAGGTGAATCAGAGTACAGAAAGGCTGTGGAGAACTTTGGCTTGTGCTGCAGGAAGAACCCCCTGCAGCCCAACATCAGCAAGACCAAAGAGTTGGTGCTGGACCTCTGGCATGTTAAGGAGCATCTGAAACCAGTCACCATTCAGGGGGAGGATGTGGAAATGGCCCAGAGCTACAAATATATGGAGGTACACATAAACAACAAACTGGACGGGTCTGACAACACAGTGGTGCTGTACAAGAAGAGCTAGAGCAGACTGTACTTGCTAAGGATACTCAGGTCTTGAGATGTGTGCAGCAAGCTGGTGGAAATGTTCTACCAGTCCATAGGAGCCAGGGTGGTGTTTTACGCTATAGTCTCCTGGGGAAGCAACCTGAGCTCAAAAGAAGCACAATGCCTGAAAAAACCTTTCAGGAATGCCTGCTTCATCACAGAGCGAGCCTTGGACACACTAGAAGCTGCTGCAGAAAACAGGATTGTGGCCAAATTGGTCGCCATCATGAAAAATTCTCTGAATCGCTTTTAAGAGGCAATTTTGTGTGCCTCTGGGGGACTTTTCTGCCCTGTGCTATTAGGTAATTCAAAACATCTAATCTAATGTACTTATTAAGTTTATTTTGAAATCTCTGAACAATATTTATTTATTGATTGATTTATCGATTGATTGGCTGTATTATTTGCCCTGTGAGTCTGTGTCCTTGTTGTTTTTTTCTGGTGCTGTATGTATCTCCATTTCCCCTAGGGATTAATCAAGTTTTTCTCATCTATCTAATCTGGTTTGAAAGAACTGTTACCCCTGGCAGAATTGTCTCATAATGTTCTGATGAAGACAGAAACCTCTGTCAAAAATGTTGCTACCAATTTATAGTCAAACAGAAGGTGCAGGGTGCCATGCAAGGCCTTCACCTGATGGTTTCATCTTGAAAAGTTTCTTTTCGTATATTGGCCCAATGCAATAGTAAGGAGAATAGGGCCAGTCATCAATAAGCTAGCCTCTCTTAGTCAGTGTATAGTTCACCTGAGCTTCCATGTTTCTCATCTGAAACCTACATTATGTTCTCCTCTTTCACGGCCTGTGCAACCTCCTTTTTTAGTTTTGGTTGATGGCAATGAGGAATCTGAAATACGAGATATTATTGATTCTAAATAGCATGGAATATAGATCATACAAGGAAATACTATTAAAATGACAGTGTGCTGGTGTCACTAGCATAATGATAAAAAATAGGGACCACAAATCCCTGCACCACCCTTGGTGGCGCACACGGAACCCAACAGGGCTGCCCTTTGGAATTACAGTCCCCAGCATGCCCTTCAGATGTCTGCACGTGTACCAAAGCACAGCAATGCTGCCTTCTAGTGTATTGGGGGAGTAGAAAGTCTAAGCAAGTTGTTTTTCCCTGTCCCGCCATTGTACTGGCTTTCCAGACATGTAAGAATCTTTGGTGAAGCCCTGCGAGGACACCAGCATTTTCTTGTCTGTGGTTGGCATCTCCTGTTTCCTCTTGCCTATTCACTAACTTGGCCTCCATGGGCACAGGTTTTTTTTTAAATGGGAACCACTTGATACCTCTCCTTCTGTTGCACATACTAGTGTCAATTTTATATACTTTGTGAAGGCTCCTTCATTTCACAAACCTTCTCCCTCATTCTCTGAGCATTATTATTGTATGATTTCATCACTATCAAATGGTGATCATCATCATAAGAATGTGAATAGCATCATTAAACGGAGAAGGTTGTCAAAGAAATCAAGAAATCAACAGTAGACTGTAACACATTACCCAACTTGCAATATCAAGAGGAAAGATAGGACATATATAGTTGATAAAAATGGTCATCACATGGTAAGCGTCATGAGCAAGAAATGTATACATTTAGAAGACACAGAAAGACCTCAGTGAAAAGCAAGTTTGAGCAGAGCACGCTGAGGTCCTGAGTGGCCAACATCAGTTTTTCTAACCTGGCTGCATATCAGGTATCCTCCAATCAGAATAAAGTCCACCAAGAGCATTACGGAACTTTGTTTGACTGCCTCTAGCAAGCACAAAGGCACATTTGTGTTCCTAATGGATCTGGTTACTCTTCCATCTACAGACTTTGACAGAGAAAATGGACCTTTTCTACTTCTTTTTATTATTTTTATGCTATTACAGCTATAAAATGGATTCAAGTGTGCTTCTGAGGCATTTTTGTGCCATTAATATAATTTATAAGCTGCACTTCAGTCTCTTTTATTCTCTGTCTTTCTTTGGGTGGCTGGGAGAAGACTCTTTAAGGTATAATTAGGCTGTTTTTATATACTCATATGGTCTGTACATATACTTGCACTCATACATTTTTTTGTAGCAATGGCATAAAATGTGTTCAGGCTTTATCTGATTTGACTTGCAGTCGGTGTGTTGAAAGAATATCAACAAGATGATATAAATAATGAGCAATGAATAACCTGATTTTTTTCACACTCCAGTCACACTTTCTGTTGATGTTACAATGGTGTTTTCATAAGGTCATGAAGTGTTACATTCATCCCAGTCTTACCATACAGCCTAATGCTGCCTTTCAGATATAATGTGAAGGCTGTGGTATGGAGGCTGAAAGTTTAAAAAAAAACTATAATCAATGCAAATTGAACTACTTATAATGCTTCAAAAAACAGGCCAATATAAAAAAGGTGACTGAGGCAAGAAATGGAAAAAGTCAGCATTCTTTTTTTCTTGATTACACTTTAAATGTGCATGAGAATAGTGTTAAGCAAACAGACAAAACTAAATTAGCATCTGAAACCCGTTTATGTAATGCTTCAGTCTGTTAAGTAAATGACCAAAATGTTTAAAAATATGCAATGATCACATTTGCTTAGTTAACCAAATAAGCAATGCCATCATTAGAATAGTTGTATAATACAGAGCTCTTGTTTTAGAGCTGTGAAGTGAAGCACTGTGGGCTGGTAAACATGTGTCATGTTACTTAGTCTTGTGGGGTTGATGCGAGTCTCAAATGAGAATACACATCTGGGGACAACTCTTTAAAAAGTGGTAGTGAATAGCGGTGAAATCTTGTGCTGCAAAGGTTATACCTACAGGGCTTCTTTCCATAACACCAACCCCCAAATTCTCCAGTTTGTGCATTTTAAACAGCCACCGGGGTTTCAGGGTGAGAACGAAAGATACTGAACACAAGACTTGACAGTGACCACATGTCCCAGGTTGTTAATCAGTTTCAGCTGCTTTGGTGTTAATGAAATCAACAACAGGTGCAGTAGAGGGGCAAAAACGAGACAACCCCCAAAACATGAATGGTTTAACAGGTGGAGGCCACTAACATTTTTCCCTCCTCATCTTTTCTAACTGTTTTTTCACTGTTAGCATGAGGCGATACCTGGACATCACAGAGGCTGCACAGGTTGTCCAACTTCTCCAAGATGGCACATCAATATGTGCCACTGCCAGAAGGTTTGATGTGGCTCCCAGCACAGTCTCAAGGGCCTGGAGAAAAATCCAAGAGACAGGAAATCACTCTAGGATAGCTGGACAGGGCCGCAGAAGGTCCTTAACCCATCAGCAGGACCGATCGATATCTGCTCCTTTGGGCAAGGAGGAACAGGATGAGCACTGCCAGATCCCTGCACAATGACCTCCAGCAGGCCACTGGTGTGAATGCCACTGACCAAACAATCAGAAACAGACTTCATATGACAGATGTGAAAGGGTCTGGAGAAGCCGTGTAGCATGACCGGTTTGGTGGTGGGTCAGTGATGGTCTGGGGAGGCATATCCATGGAGGAATGCACAGACCTCTACTGGCTAGACAATGGTACCTTGACTGCCATTAGGTATTGGGATGAAATCCTTGGACCCACATTCAGATCCTATGCTGGTGCAGTGGGTCATGGGTTCCTCCTGGTGCACGACAATGCTCGGCCTCATGTGGCGAGAGTATGCAGGCAGTTCCTGGAGGATGAAGGAATTGATACCATTGACCGGCCCCCATGCTTGCCTGACCTAAATCTAATAGATCACCTCTGGGCCGTTATGTTTCAGTCCGTATGACGCCACCAGGTTGCACCTCAGACTGTACATGAGCTCAGTGATGCCCTGGTCCAGATCTGGGAGGAGATCCCCCCAGGACACCATCTGTCATTTCATTAAGCATGCATACAAATACGTGAGGGCCATACAAACTACTGAGTGTGATTTGGATTTGCTGCAATGAAATTTCGGCAAAATGGACTAGCCTATCGCATTATTTTTTGACTTTGATTTTTTGGGTGCCTTTGAATTCAGCCCTCTGTAGGCTGATAAATTTCATTTCCATCAAACGATGTGGCATCCTTTCATTCCTAACACATTGCCCAGTTCCTATCTGTATAGATATCCAGCAGGATTTTTTTTCCAATTGAGATCCGATGTGTTTTCAAAGTGTTCCTTTAATTTGTTTGAGCAGTTTATAAAGGCTAACTTATCCAAATATCTGGATTTTGTTTATTCTGTGGGGTACATGACAGTTTCCTTCAGTTTATAAAAACGGATGTATGAAAACTTTGTTCTCAAGTTGCCATAATTAAGAAAACTGTTATATCCCAGTTTTTGTATTTTGGCGTTAAGGCAGAAATTATAAATGTTGGTTTGTTATATTTTATCGGATTTAAGAAATATTTATGTTTGCCACATGGGAATAATTTGCTGGTTTTTTTGTCTTGATAACATTTACATCCTCCTCCTCATGATGTTCCTGATGATGGTTATTTAAGTTACTTTTTACTAATTGGTTCACTAGTGGATATGAGAATGCAGCAGCTGCAGCTATTTGGTATTTAGTGTCATTTGCTGGGGTGTCTACTTCACTTATCACTAATAGTAATAATATTAGGATCCAATTAAGAGAGCAAACTCTACAGGAAAAATGTACATCACTGGGGAAAAGACAAAGGAGAGTTAAGCAATTAAATATATGGAAAAATACAAATATTTCTAAATTTGTAAGAAAAGTAGATCTTAAATTATTTTGGTTACTTGATGTGATAAGCATAATATGTCACTGTGCTCTGTGCAAGTATATTTTATAAAATCTGCTTTTTTTCTACTCACTTGCACAGCTGACATAGAGCCAGATTAAGCACATGGGTTCACCACATACTGTTGAATTTGTTTGGTAGTTTTTGAGTTCTCTTTTTGATTATTGCTATTCTTTGGATTTACTGGTTTTCATTAAATTCTTATTGGGATTAATTGATTGAAGTTTGCATATTCGACAATTTCTATTTGCTTCATGTTTTGCTTGTTGAGGTTCATATACATTGTCACTCACGTGCGATTGGGAGGCAGTCAGAAAGCCCAAAGGTGAGTGAAACATAGCGAGATGAAGGATTGTCTTGTGGTACTTACCTGAACCTTTTCTCCCAACAGGAAAATCGAAGAAAGATAATAGCCGCAATTTCCGGGTTTCAAAATCACTTCCAGCGACTTCATGTTTCATCACTTCCGGCCTGTCACCATGGACATCACTTCCTGTTCCTGCCAACCAGTTCCTGTTACCATAATGCATTTCTCTATAAAAACGTCATCTTGCCATAGTTGGAATTTCCTTCTTTGGCTTACATCATCATCACCTCCACTCCCTGCTTAGAAGTACACCCTGCAGTTGTGGATCTGGGTACACTGGTCCAGGAATGCTGCCATCCAGCACAAGAAAGAGAAGCTTTCAGTCACAAGCGGCCCCCAGGACTGAACTCGAGAGCCACTGTCCCAGAGATTACTTATAAGTCAGGTTTTGAAACACAAAAAATCGATCTAAAAATCAGACCCCAAGTTATATGCCCATTCAAACGTATTTTTTTTTTTTTTACATCTTCTTGCTTCCTTCAATCTCTCACCAGTTTCTCAGACACATCAAATTTTATTGCAGCAGAGCAGTTACCACTTCATTATTATTCGCCACTTCAATGACTTTTATTTTAAAACCAGCTTCATATTTTCTTCTGATCGAATGCTCCATCGTAGAAAAGAGATGCTCTTACGATAAGAGGTTGAGATACAAAAAAAAAAACACAAAACAGTGCAAATGTCACTTCGGAACAGTTTGGGTATTACCATGTGGTCATGTAGGCACAATACATAGAAAAATGTGGTTACTCTCTTCTTCTTCTTTCGGCTGCTCCCATTAGGGGTTGCCAAAGCGGATCATCTTCTTCCATATCTTTCTGTCCTCTGCATCTTGTTCTGTTACACTCATCACCTGCATGTCCTCTCTCACCACATCCATAAACCTTCTCTTAGGCCTTCCTCTTTTTCTCTTGCCTGGCAGCTCTATCCTTAGCATCCTTCTCCCAAAATACTCAGCATCTCTCCTCTGCACATCTCCAAACCAACGCAATCTCGCCTCTCTGACTTTGTCTCCCAAACGTTCAACTTGATCTGACCCTCTAATGTCCTCATTTCTAATCCTATCCATCCTGTCACACTCAGTGCAAATCTTAGCATCTTTAACTCTGCCACCTCCAGCTCTGTCTCCTGCTTTTTGGTCAGTGCCACTGTCTCCAACCCATATAACATTGCTGGTCTCACTACCGTCCTGTAGATCTTCCCTTTCAATCTTGCTAATATCCATCTGTCACAAATCACTCCTGACACTCTTCTCCACCCATTCCACCCAGCATGCACTTTCTTTTTCACCTCTCCTCCACAATCCCAATTACTCTGTACTGTTGATCCCAAGTATTTAAACTCATCCACCTTCGCCAACTCTACTCCTTGCATCCTCACCATTCCACTGACATCCCTCTCATTTACACACATGTATTCTGTCTTGTTCCTACTGACCTTCATTCCACTCCTCTCTAGAGCACATCTCCACTTCTCCAGGGTCTCCTCAACCTGCTCCTTACCATTGCAACAGATCACAGTTTCATCAGCAAACATCATAGTCCACAGGGACTTCTGTCTAATCTCGTCTGTCAACCTGTCCATCACCACTGCAAATAGGAAAGGGCTCAGAGCCGATCCCTGATGTAATCGCACCTCCACCTTGAATGCATCTGTCTCTCTCGGTCCCTCTGTCTAACTAATCGGTACAGGTTCTTTTCTCCTTCCTTAGTGTTCAACCTCTCATACAAGTCATCATACACCTTCTCTTTAGCTTTCACCACCTCTCTCTTCACCTTGCGTCTGATCTCCTTGTACTCTTGTCTACTTTCTGCATCTCTCTGACTATCCCACTTCTTCTTTGCCATCCTCTTCCTCTGTATACTCTCCTGTACTTCTCCATTCCACCACCAGGTTTCCTTTTCCTCCTTCCTCTGTCCAGATATCACACCAAGCATCCTTCTTGCTGTCACCCTTACTACATCTGCTGTAGATTCCCAAATATCTGGTAATTCTTCACTATCGCCCAGTGCCTGTCTCACCTTCTCCCTAAACTCAACCTTACAGTCTTCCATTTTTCAACTTCCACCATTTGATCCTTGACTCTTCCCTCATTCTCTTCCTCTTCTTGATCTCCAACGTCATCCTACAGCCATCCTATGCTGCTTAACTGCACTTTCCCCTGCCGCCACTTTGCAGTCTTCACTCTCCTTCAGACTGACTCTTCTGCATAGGATGTAATCTACCAGTGTGCATCTTCCTTCACTCTTGTACGTAACCCTATGTTCCTCCTTCTGCTTAAAATACATATTCACCACAACCATGTCCATCCTTTTGGCAAAATCCACTATCCGCTGACCTTCTTCATTCCTCTCCTTGACACCATACCTACCCATCACCTCCACCTCTCCTCTGTTCCCTTCACCAACATGTCCATTGAAATCCACTCCAATCACCACTTTCTGTCCCTTGGGTACACTGTTCATCACTTCATCCAACTCACTCCAAAAATCTTCTTTCTCATCCATTGCACACCAAACTTGCAGGGCATATGCAATAACAACATTCATCATCACACTTCCAATTTCCAGCTTCCTAGTCATTACTCTGTCTGTCACTCTTTTCTCTTCCAAAATGCTCTTGACATACTGTTCCTTCAGAATAACTCCTATCCACACCATGATAGAACAATTTGAATCCACCTCCGATCCACCTGGCCTTACTCCCTTTCCATTTAGTCTCTTGCACTCTCTTTACCTTCCTCCCCTCCTCCTGCCTCCGGACACGCCTCCCCACTCCTCATCTTCTCCTTCTTATTCTTCTTCTTTGGCCAACCTCCTGGCTAACAGTACTGGTGGCAGTCGTTGTTAACCCGGAGCTCAACCAATCCGGTTGTATTGTTGTCTGCATATTGATTTGGCAAAATTTTACATTGGATGCCCATCCTGATGTAACCCTCCCAATTTATCTGGACTTGGGACCGGTATGAAGAAACACACTAGTTTGTGCATCCCCTGTGGCTGGGTTTTCGTGGTTACTCTCTCAGGTGGGCATTAGCATATCATAATCTCTTGGACCAATAGTGTTAGTGTTCCGTATTCGACTTATATGACCAGCATTATAAAATACCGGAAATTATACCATAAAATCAAGTCCCAATTTATATGCTGGAGAACTTAAATGCAAGTATTTACGGTAAGTATATACGGTAATAGAATTTTCAAAATACTATATGCACTGGAAAGGCACATAAGATTTGGAAGACTTGATAGATTTGTTAATAAAGAATTTCTGAGTACACAGAATGTTATTCAGCAACATTACACTAAACTGCTGAGACATCGGTGAGGAGCATCAAGAAAAAAATGTCTGGAGCAGTGGCACATGCAAAAATGCATTTTGCAACCATAGCAGCATGCCTGCCAACACCATTTTATCAGTCAAAGACTTTTTAACCAAAAAGAATGTGGTGGTTGGTTTGCCAGATCTTGCCCCCTGTGACTTTTTGTTTTCTAGTAATTCAGATTGAGCCTGAAGGACAGACACTTTTCTACCATGCATAAATAAGCTGAATTGACAAAAAGAGTTGGGGATTGGCCTCATATATTGTTGGCAAAGTAGTGAAAAAAGACTGAAACCGGTCTTGTAAGCTGTAAAACAACAAAAAAGACAACTGTTAAATGGAAATACAGAAGCTTTATATTTTGGTGGTGGGGGGCAGGGTGAGGTCATCAAGGTGGGACAGACATGAGGTGATCCAGATTGAATGGAAGTGATTAATCTGGAAGAGAGGAAAGTGACTTAATCCTCTGTGCTTCTGTGCAAAATGAAAGAGAGAAGGCATTAATACTCTTTAGCAACTGTTTTGCCGATGTTTTCATGCCCTGAATTGGATCTTTTGTCTGTCCTGTAATCGCACATGTGTGAAACATGGAAGAAATCCAAGAAAGAAATCACAGATGGCGCTAGACACAGTAACAAAAGACAAGTACAGGAAATGTTTCCAGGAATAGAAGAAGTGCTAGGACATTGCATATTAGGAGGTTATTTTGATGGTGACTAAAATGGAATTACTGTAAGTTGTACAGTATAATAACTTTTTTTTTTTTTGTTTCCCCTTTTGTATTAGGGACTTGAACAGAATACAGGCCTGGGTAGATTTGTACAGATGAAATTTATTTTAAGTAAATGTAAAGCATTACATGTTGGAAGTAGAAATGTTAGATATACATACTGTGACAGACGACCGGGGAAGCTACCTGACTAGGATATTCCGAAGACGACATATTGGGGACAACACCTCCCCCAGAACATGAGAGGCCGAACCCCCTGAAATACATTGGGACCACTGGCTTGGAGCTTAGAAGCTCAGTCCTGCTGTGGCCCATGGTCACTTGAAGAGTCCTGGATGGCAGCACCTGCCACACTCAAAAGTGCTGCCAGAAGAAGGTCCAAAGGCACCTGGAGTACTTTCAGATGTCCATGCAGCACTTCCGCTACAACCAGGAGTGCTGCTGGAAATTAATTGGAGAGCCCCTGGAATACTTCTGGGTGCAGTATAAAAGAGGCCGACTCACTCTATTCTGGGAGTTGGAGTTGGTAGGTAGAGGACAGAGCTTGTGGGAGAGGAGTGGAGGCACAAGAAAGGAATGACAGAAGAAGAGAAAAAGTGAAAAGGAAAAGAAGGGACAGAGCCATATTTGTGGGTGATCTGTGCACTGTGTGCTGTAAAAGAAAGAGCTTGTGTAATAAGCTTAAGTTTAATATGTCACTGTACTCTGTGCAAATGTATTTTATAAATCTGCCTTTTCCTACTCACATGCACAGTTGACACACAGCCAGATTTAGCACAGGGGTTCACCATATAGAATTGCTAGGCAAGCATTATAAGACAGAAAGACACAACTGCGAATGGGCAGTCAAACTGAGAACAGTTGTATACTATTTTTTGTCTGTCAGAGTCAGCATGAAACTGTATCCTCTTTGCCTTGTGTGGAAATGTATTATTCACCTAATTGGTGGCCTGCATGTGGAAGAAACAGTATAAAGCCTTGGAAAACAGCCAAGCACCTTTGAAGGCGATGGACGGATGGGAGATAACGTCATCCGATCCTGAAAATCTTTCCACTGCACGGCGAAAATGGCAGACTTTACACATCAGGCCCCCACTTCCGAACTGGGTTTTTGCCGTTGGCATCCTTCGTCTGTTATGCAGTGTAAGCTGTTATTAAACAAATCTAAGTTATTTCTCCTATGTGATTTCTTACCACCATATCACTAAGGGAGAGGTATCACCTTTTTATATATATATATATATTTGGTTTATGTAACACACTGCAATTATAAAAGAAGTCATTCCCAAGGAGCTAACGCTCTCTGCTGGATACAGCTTGGACTTGTGTCACTGTGCCTGTCTGTGTCTGGGTTAAACTTCCACAATACATAAACTGAAACCTAAGAGAAGGACCTGGAGATCATAGTGGACTATCCCCTTTCAACTTCCAGGCAGTGTTTAGAAGACATTAAGAAGGATAACAGAATGGAGTCCATGGAGGTTATGCTAACACACAAATGAGGCTTCACCTGAAATATTTTTAGTCTATAAGCTATAAAAACGACATAGCAGCACTAGGGAAAGTCCAGAGATGAGTGACTAGGCTGATTCCAGGACTGCTGGGTATAAGCTATGAGGAGAGAGTGAACTTCAATAATTAACTTGATCAAAGTTTTTAAAAGTTATGCAGGAAATTAGTACAGTGGATCCAGGGTTTTTATGTAAAATGAGTTCTTTAACAAAAAGTCAGAGACGTGGTAGAAAACTTTCTTCACATTAACAACCATAGACGCTTAGAATAAATTACCAGTAGGACTTTAGGGACCTTCAAAGCTCAACTTGATGGCATTTTTGGGGTACTAGGAGGAAAGATTTGGTAAGCTTTGTTGGGCTGAATCTTTTTCTTATGTTCTAATAAGCAGACTATACTTTCTGAAAAGGTTAACATCCTTCAACATCTGCAGTAAGATGCTGCAGATGTTCTACCAGACGGTTGTGGCGAGTGCCCTCTTCTACGCGGTGGTGTGCTGAGGTGGCAGCATAAAGATGAAAGACGCCTCACGCCTGGACAAACTTGTTAAGAAGGCAGGCTCCATTGTAGGATTAAAGTTGGACAGTTTAACATCTGTGGCAGAGCGACGGGCATTAAGCAAACTCCTGTCAATCATGAAGAATCCACTGCATCCACTTAACAGTGTCATCTCCAGGCAGAGGAGTAGCTTCAGTGACAGACTGCTGTCACCGTCCTGCTCCACTGACAGACTGAGGAGATCGTTCCTCCCCCACACTATGCGGCTCTTCAATTCCACCCGGGGGAGTAAATGCAACATTAATTTTATTTTAATTCTTTTCATTTTTATTATTATTTAATTTAATATTGTTTCTTTGTATCAGTATACTGCTGCTGGATTATGTGAATTTCCCCTTGGGATTAATAAAGTATCTATCTATCTATCTATCTATCTATCTATCTATCTATCTATCTATCTATCCATAATATTTTTCAAAACATGGTGTATTTTGTTTATTGGTGCAGCATCTCTATTTGTTTATTCTTGTCAAATAACCCAAATTTAGATTAACAACAGATTATTTGAAGAATGGATACTTAACATTATATTGAATTATATTATTATCATTAATTAAACATTGTGTAATAACAACTAATACATGTTTTTATTTGGAGCAGGCATACTTTAATAAATATGATGGCTGTATTGGTCTGCCACAACATCATACAGAATGGCTTATATTTAATAATAATTTAAGTTCTGAAAACTTGAAAAAATCAAATATTATTTTCATGAGAATTAAAATTATACTTGTTTATTGTTTTAGTAACTTTGATGATGCCAACAATGCCCAGTTTAATATTGGGTTTAAAAATGTTCCAATCAAGAGGTGTTTTGTAAATTAATGAGTACAGTATTTGATTACATACCCTGCAAAAAATGAAATCTAAACAAGTGAAAAATATTTATACCATAACATTCATTCTTGTTCTAATTGTAAATTATTAAAAAAAGTGTTTATGATTTTTAGCTTACTTTAAGAAATATTGCCAAGTAAATTTTGCTTACCCAATTGGCAGATATTTTTGCTAAATAAAAGCAAACAACTCCCATTTAGAGTTTTTTTTTTCCTGTAGTTTTTCTATGTGCATTTTTGCAGTGTGTGAGGTAAACCAAATGTGACAAGAGATGGGCAATAATTGCAGTATTGAACTGAGACAGTGAAATATTTTGCATATAAAGGAAAATCTGTGTAGTATGCTGCTTGCTGATGAAGGCGACTATCGTACAGCACACAGAGATGGCTTTGAAACTCCTCACTAGTTATAAATTGGAGGGAAACGTAGTGTACAGAAATGGTCACACAGTGCATACCAATAAATTCTGTCCTCACAGTACTGAATCTGAAGAAATGCAGATTGGAGTATATGCTGTTTACTAAAAAAATACATATAGATCTTTACCCTGCAAGTTCATCAGAATGCTTGTCTAATGCTGGCTTGTCATTAATGCAGATTCCAGTCTATTTATTTGAAGATAAACCTTCAGTTAATGTTTCATTGACTGTGCTAATATGGCATTTTGATGGATCAACATTAATTGATCTGGATATTGACATACTGTATGTTTAGTTTAAATTATAATGTACTAGCTGTAGATTTATTTAAAAAAAAACAATGAATGGCAGCAAAGATACTTTGCAGACTCAGCAATGCCAGGAAAAGGACAAACATAAAGCATTCTATCATTAGCATAAAAAATGCATTCCTTATTCATGGATGTAATTTATTAATGTACAGAATGAGTATATAATATAAAACCTCACAAAATGTCTTTTGGAATCTTGAAAACTGATTGCATACCATTAGAAGGTACACATTGAGATTTGTTACAGTGATACTCACCAGAAGATCAAATTAAAGTCAATAAAGCACTCTTTTTATCAAACAAATATAAAGCATTCTTAGGAAGAAGGCATGGAGCAGTGATAGTACTGTGAGCAAATCCAAAGATGAGCCATTCTTCATTTTAGTTCTTCTCAAGTCTATGCTGATATTTTACATATTAGGATATTACTTGACAATTACAGCGATATTTTGTCCAAATGAAGACAGTACGATGCTTAGTTTGCATGCAACAACCCTTTACTTGACACAGTACCCTTTCTCCAAAAAAACGAGCACGCTTCACTAACCAGGCCTTTAATGACCTCTTGGTCACAGCCATTAGCAATGTGTCAGTCTGTGGAGAGAATAAGTTGGCTTCAAACTCCAACAGGGAGCTCTCCTCTACAAACTCTTCACTATAATGTATGTATATCAGCGGACTCTAAATTCTAAATAGAAAACAAGGAAGACCAAAAATCCCCCAAGAAAGAGAGTACAGCCAATTATTTATGCCCACTTTAAGCACTGGTTTATTTTAACATCAGTTTGTTTTGTGTTAAGGTTTAAGTTTTTTGTTAAACCATACCTAAAGTGGATTTCCAGAGTAACTGGGAATACAGGGATGCAAACACATGAAAAGGATGGATTTCAAACAAAAGTGGGTTTTTATTTACAGGTGCACATCAAATAGTGCCAGGCGGGCTTCCTACACAGTCCTCACTTCAAATGACACACAAACCACAAAAAAGCAATGTCCCAAAAAATAGTGAAACTGTACAATATTTACAGGGAATACGGCAAGTTTCCAAATGAAAAAAAGAAAAAAAACAATAAATTATATACACAAAAACTGGCAGTCTTCCTCAATAAAAAAATGAAGACTGGGAGATACTACACAAAAACACATTCCTCCAAACAGTAAGATCTACAAAAATATTTACAAAAGAGAAAAAGTACACCACAAACCCAATTCACATAAATACCTCCACCAAAGATATTTATATATACTGTATAGAAAAAGAAAATATGTGCAAAAATAATGCACAAGCCACTATTGCCTGCTGTACGTTTCAGGCTGAGCTTCACCAAACATTCACCCACTACAACTCGGTCAAAAGACAACCCCTTCAGGTAGGAAGTGTCTTTTATACTTGGAAATGACCAATCCTGGAGCTCTAATTCACCATCTAACCAATCGTGGGTGCCATGTTCACACATAACGTTGCTTTCACCTCTGCAAGGCCTCTATTAAAATATAAGCAGCCTTGTGGGCCTGCATGGGAATGCATGAGAATCAAGGTTGAGCACTTTCCAATTCTCTACTGAAGGTAAGTTAATTCCTCTTGTGAGCGCTGAAGCCGGAAAACAACGGAAGAACTTAAACCCAATTTAAATAAAAATAATTTCTTTATTCTTAATTCTTGGTGAGTAGAGAAAATGTGAGACTACCTCTTCCCAACTCAGTCGACTGATTTGGGTTTTAGCAGAATCCCTAAAGTAAACCCGTTCTCTCTTTTATATCCTAGAAAAAAAAAAAAAAACAAACCCTAGCAGTTCATTCTGAGGTTATACATAGTTAAAAGTTAACTCTTAAGCTTTGACATACTGGAATGTCCTAAACCATTAAACAAACAGCACATTTGCATTCCTAAGGAATACACCCTTCTATTTATACACACTTAGAATCAATTTAAACATTCTTATAGTCCAAAAAGATCTTACATTCTTCACAGGGTCTTCTGATAGTATCAAAGGTCAGCCTTTCCTCATAAAGAAATGCAAGCTAATAATGTTGTAAGTTTTTTTTTCTTCCTCACTCTCTTTCTAAAAATTTTACTTTTCTTTACTTTTTTCTTACTTACTTATTTCTGAACTGCATGTGGGGCCATGTAAGCCTCCATGGCAATCATGCACAATAACGCTAGCGAAAGCATCATCTTGCCTTCTCATCTGCTGAATAAGAAAGGTAAATTCCATTGCAGGAAAATGCGGATACTTGAAAAGTTTTTGTATTTTCTTTAGTAATGCCAGGGTAGGCACATTACCATAAGGGGTATTGAGATTTTTCACTTTTTTCAACTTACAACCTGCTCATCTAAAAGTACTAAATGAAAAATCACCATTCAGGAAATCAGAATTTCAGTGCCAAAGGTTCCTTCTACAGCATACATTGCCCCGTATATTGCTTGAAGCAAAAGATTGGTCAATCGTTGAAAAAAATCAAAACATTTGACAACTGTAGAGGATGTTAGGTGACTATTTATAAGAAAATGGCTGTCAAATAAGATGAAGGTGGAAGTGATGTCATCAAGGTTGGACCGGAAGTTACATCATCAGGGGTGGACCAGAAGTGACATCATCATCAGAGGCTGGAAGTGATGTCATCAGAGCTGCACCGGAAGCGACGCCATCACCTGAAGCCGGAAGTGACGTCTGAAATGAGGAAGTGACGTTGCCATTTTCTGAGATGTGGGTTATTGCAGGTATATTTGGTTTATTGTTCTTCTTTGGGTCTATAATATTAGAAAGACAGGCATCAGTACCATAAAACAACCCCTCATCTGTCAATAAATCGCTCACTTGTGGGTTTGTTGGCTGTCTCCTAAGCGCATTTGTGTGACAAGTTATACAAATCAGTGGGGGCTTCACCACTCAGAAGATTATGGGGTCTGTTACAGCATTTCACATCACCTCATCATTGCAGAGCAATGTCTCAGAGAAGTAAAAAATTAGGAAAGAAAAGTAAGTGAAAACAATATCAAGGGGAGAGTAGCACCTGAATTGATATTTTCAAGCAGTAAATGAACATCATTCTTGAAGAAATACATATATGAGGTGCTTCAACAAACCGGTTAATTTAACAGTGCAGTTTCATAATTGGCCATTGAAAAACTCAGAAATAAGGCATTCAGGGGAAAGGCTCACCTTTAATTCTCAAGATTATTTTTGTTTCAGCATGCTTCCCATATATCTATGAGAGGATTTTTGGGACATGATTTAATTAACAATATTTTAGCAAAAATATATGTGTTTGGGACATTAAGAACAGACTACCGGATATCTGTGACATATGGGTTATGCGACACAAGGAAATGCAGAATTTTTTTGTGGACATTTTGATAATGTTTTCTGTTTGTTCCATGCTGATCCCTATAAAGGATGATTGTGTCATTATTTTTGGGGTCTTCATTCTCCATAAGAATAAATATTGTTCTTGGCCATTGCCACATACAACAAGAAGGATCACTATAAGTTGTTCCTCCTGAGATGGGACACTCAGAATGTCACAGGAAGACATACTACTTTTCTGCTGTTTAAATTGCTAAACATCATGTGCCCAGGTAGATAAGTTACATTATTCTTATTAATGTTCTTATTAATGTTTATATTACTCCCTCTGCAAATGGGGGTTCAGCAACAGA
Source organism: Polypterus senegalus (assembly GCF_016835505.1). NCBI lineage: Eukaryota > Metazoa > Chordata > Cladistia > Polypteriformes > Polypteridae > Polypterus > Polypterus senegalus. Next base: position 11,728,386 of record NC_053167.1, read on the forward strand.
AATAATTTACTCTGTTACCAACATACCCTCCGTTTATAATAAGTGGTGACTTCAACTATGTGAGTTTGGTAGGAACGATAAACTTTTATCAGATTGTGTCATGTTTCACTCATGGAAAGCACAAGCTGAACCTACTTTATTCAAATGTTAAAGGTGCCTTTAACACTGAATCCCTGAAGCCTACAAAAAAAGTCGTATTCCCGGGCCACCTTAAATTCCTTAGCTCCTCTCTAGTAGCGTCTTTTGTTTTGCAAATGTGTCGAACAGCACAAGCAACCAGCAGCCTGCTATTCCACCACCACACCGCCACAGCTGAAGTTCTCCTGGTTCAAGTCAGTTTATCTGGGTGTGAGGTTCCTGGAGTGGTAAAGGAAAAGTAATATATTGTCATTTGGAATACATACATTTCATGTGTGTTCTGTACAACAATCTGGGCAAATGTAGGATGATAAAAAATATGAGGCAAGAAATGTTGAACACATAACTAAAAGATTTTTTTCCATGTTATAGTAAAATTAATGTGTTAAGGCTGAAGTCCAAATATCAAATAAATGCTTTCACAAAAAGTGTAACAAAATAAGTGTGCCTTTATTTATAAATATAACTGAAAACAAAAGAAATTATTGAATTTACATGTTGCTGTCAATATGTAAAAACCAAAGTGTATACACTGTCAGCATGGCACTGCAGATCAATTTTATGGTGTAGAGGTAAGAATGGCTGCCTCTAAATAAACAGGTTGTGGGTTCAATCCTGGGTCTTTCCCGCATTTACCATTATGAGCAGCGAGCTGCTGTTATTATTACCATTGTATAATAAAAACATACATTTGATTTGAGCCTGTAACAGCCGGTGTAGAGTTTTGCTACTTGTAAAAGATATCACTAAAGGGATATAAGAAGAAAAACAAACACTGGTGAATCATGTCTTCTTGGTATTTTGTTATTTGATTTTTTTTTATTCAGTTTTATTCTTGAATAAAAGCACACTTGTTTCATTATACCTTTGCAAAAGTGTTTATTTTATATTCCAGTAACCACTTGAGGAATACCAAACCTATCTCTGCCTCTCTCATGTATGCACACACATACTCCTGCATGAAAATGCAATTATTTGAAAACAATGTCTGCGTTATGGTGCAGGGTACTGGGAATGCAGACAGACTCCTTCTTTTTGGGTACATACACTGTCAGCATGGCACTGCCAGATCTAAACACTAGCATGGCGAATTGCATGTGTACTCAAGTGACTTTAGCTGCAGGTGGAAGTTCCTGTCCCACTTTATGGTGCCAAGCAGAGTTGTTGTGCAGTGCAACAGTTTATCAGCCAGTGACAGCGATGCGAAGAAGTTGTCTATTGTTACGGGTCTACCTTTGTCCTGAAACAGCTTTATGACCACAGTCTTGAAAAGTCCTTCTGCCGTTGGACGAATGGAGATCTTTACCTAAATAAGGAGTAGCATTGTACATTCACAAAACCTGTCGTTTTTCTCATGTTCTGCACAGGTCTCTTTTGTCAAAGCACAAATACCACATGGATAGTTTGACAGCGGTCATGGGGCATCATATCTCTGATTGTCGGTACAAGAAATAGTTCTGACCAGGCATCAACCACAGCACCAACTGTGGTCATCAATGCTCTTGTGAAAAGAATGGAGATAAACGGCATCAATTCAGAGAAGGATAGGCAAGTTTGTTGTACCACATGAACATGACTGAGAGAATTAAACTGAATAAAAACAACACTAACTTTTACAAGTAGCAAAAATTCACAGTGGGTGTTACAGACAGTTTTTATTATAGAAGAGTAATAATAGCAAGCTCACTACTCAAAACGGAAAATGCATTGAAGTCCTGGGATCAAACCTACAACCTCTTGATTTAGAAGCAGTTGTTCTTACCTCTAACCCAGCCAAGTAGTTGATAAATGGGCTTCGGTTTTACATATTGACAGCAACATGTAATCTGAATAATTTCTTTGGTTATATACTTGAATAAAGGCGCACTTGTTTTTTTATACCTTTTGTGAAAGTATTTGATACTTCAGTCTTCACACAGTATAAATTTCACGTCAACATTTTATTAATTTTTACTATAACATGAAAAAAGTTTGTTTTATTTATGTGTTCAATATTTCTTTCCTCGCATTTCCTATCATCCTACATTTACCCAGATCATTGTAGACACGGAACACAAATGAAATGTATGTATTCCAAATAGCAGTATATGATTTACCCAATACAATTCCAGACCTACGTCATACCCAGACAAACAAGACTTGAACTGGGAGAACTTTGTGTCTGACTTGAGCTGTGGCGGATGGGAGTTGTCAAATAGCAGGCTGCTTGCTGCTTGTGCTGATCGGCACATTTGCAAAACAAAGACACCGATGGAGGGGTGTGAAGGAAGTTAAGGTGGCTCGGTATTATGACTTTTTTCATAGGCTTCATGGATTCTAGTGTTAAATGTAAACCTATGGAACAACTGGGAAGATCTGACCCATTTTACTCCAGCCTATAAAGCCTGTTATCGAACAGGAACCTGCTGCCATCAAAATACTGAGAAATTGGACCATGCAGGACAAAATGGCTCAGAATAACTGTTTTCAAAGGAAAGAATGGAAAAGGATGTGAAAGTTACATGGGGTCAATATTGAAGAACTCAGTCATTGCATCAAAGACTATATTTACTTCTGTGTCAACACAATTATAAACTGAAAAACAGCTTTTCAAACAACAATCCCTGGATTACTAAAGAGTTAAAATGTCTCCTTAATTAAAAGAAGAGAGCTTTCAAATATGATATCAATTGGGCTTTGAAGGGTGCACAGAGAGATCTGAAGAAAAAGCTGAGTGACGGGAAAGAATCTTACAGAGCTAAAATAGAAACAAACTCATTTAAAATAACATATGACATTTGGAATGCACAGGGCATAAATAATGGGCTCAAGCAATCTGGGTCTCAGGCTCTACCAAAGAATGTGGACAAGGCTAACATCATGAACAAGCTAATTTTAATAGATTTTTCTCTTTTTTCTTCTAAAGACCGGTTTCCTCACATCACCCCGATTGCATCAAAAACTTGTACCACTTGAACTGGTTTGGTCAGTAATGAGTCAACCTCTGACTATTAGTATAGGCTGTGCACAGCTGATTACCAAATGACTATAACACCGGGTCATGGGACTTGCAGAAATGTTCAGATGATTCTGCACTTATGCACTTCTTCACCTCTCCAACCCTCAGGTACGACTCCAGACACTGGATAAAAGACCAAGACTTTTTATTAATTAACAATAATGTGCACAAAGCACCCTTCACACTATTCATAAATTAAATAAACACTACAATAATATTCTCTCCTCCTCGCCCAGACACTTCGCCCCTCTACCTCCCAGCTCAGCTCAGTGTCAGGGCTTCCCCACAATCCTTGTATACACCCTGACTCGGAGGTGTTCCTGCCCAATCAGTCCACAGTTCCTTATTCCTTCCAGGTCAGGGTAAACAGTCCTTTTCTTCAACCCGGGAGCACGTCGTTCCTTCCTGTCACGTGACCATGACGTACTCCCAGGTTATTGGGCACATAAGAGCCCCCCTACAGCGACTCCTGGTGGCCCCCAAGGTATCCAGCAGGGCTGTGTATAAACACTACATAGTCCATGAGGCCCTGCTGGAACTCGGGGCACGATCCTGCTGTCGGGAGAGCTCCTCCTGGCGGCCCTGGGGTAAGGGCCGGAGTACGAAGCCGGCATTCCTCCACAACTGACAAGGGGGACTAGACAGAGTATAGGAGTCAGGTGGAAAGTTTTGTCTTCAACTCAGCATCAGCAAAACCAAGGAACTGGTTATTGACTTTCACTGCACCAAACAGGATCTATGCTTGGTCACTATTTAGTGGGTGGATGCACAGGTGGTACATTGCTACAAATGTGGTCGAAATAAATGACACACTGGTCTGATCTCATAACACAGAGGAACTATATAGGAAAGGGCAGGGGCTCTTTTTCTAAGGAGACTTTCCTCATTTTATGTGGGTAGTGACATCCTTTACATATTCTACAACTTTGTAATGGCCAGTGTGATTTTATATACGGTGGTTTTTTGGGCCAATAACATCACTTCACGAGAGGTGCACCAAATTGATAAGCTAATTAAGAAGGCAGGTTATAGGATGCACCCTTAACCTGCTGGAAGCTGTAGCAAAGGAGAGAAACCATTATGAACAATGCTGCACATCCTCTCTCTGACACACAAACACTGAGGGCTATCAGCCAATGAATTATGCAGCAGAAGATGTCAAGAAACGCTACCCTGTCTCCTTCATATAAATGGCAATACATCTGCATAATGCCTCACTATGATTACTTGTTTATCTTAAGTCAAGTCAGTAGTTTTTCTTTTTTGTAATTCTTGTGTGCATTTGAGGAGGTTTTTGTTGTTGTTTTTAAGCTTCTATAAAAAGATAAATCTTGAGACAAATAAAGTTCTATCTATCTATGTGTGTGTGTGTTATGGCAATATCCCTACTGAGGCCAAGAAGCAGCTATAGACAGTAGTAGTGTGCATCACTTCTAAAATCATAGGCTCCAACTCATCTCACTTTACTCATCCAAGCTGAAATGTGACACTTATAGGTATTATCTGACATACTGCACCCATCCTCTGTTCACTCTGCTTTTGTCTAGTAAATAGCTTGGGATGATCAAGAGTAGGACAGTTACTTCCTGCAATCTGTGAGAAACACTAACATCATATTATGACCTTAGAGTCTCATACATTCCTGGCCTTATGTTTTATTTACTTTAGAAATCAGAACGGCCATGGGTTAAATGGACATCTCTAAATAATTTGTTGAGTGAATTGTTTAGGGTTGTTGGAATTACTATTGTTATTCTCTTTATGTTGCATGTCTGTATTAATATTTACTTGCATTACATACCAAATTACATTCCATGCAACCAATATAAGGGAGCATGTGAATCTAAACAGAATTATATACTGTGAAATTTCATTCTTAAAAGATCTGAACTTTATCAAGAAAGAAAGGGGCATGTCAGATTTATTTAAAACATGAAGGAATACAGGAGGAACCTAAGATGAACTGGCAAGAACACATGAAGAAAGATGGCTTGCAAATCAAATATGAAAAGTAAATAATATCAGGAACAAATAAATTCTTCAGGCAGCATTTCTGCTGGAGTAGACCCCACCTCCCATGCCCATGAACTGGGTAAATGGTTTAGAAAACAAACAGATGGATAGAGGGAAATTTAACATGCAAATACAAGATGAATGGTGGATTAGAAGAAAACAAGAGGATGAGTGCTTCCAGAAATGGTGTGTGATAATGGTACAAACAATCAGTCACTTTCAATGGCACCAAGTCAAGAGTCATGTTCAGACTGAAATAAAGTCTGTTGACTTTGGTCACGCTCTTGAAATCTTTAACTGATTATGGAAACAGCTATTACAAGAGCATATGAAATCTTTCTGAAAAGTTTTGATTCCCTAAGATTTTTTTTTTTGTTAATCACACTTCTCCAAAAACATCAGATCTGTGTCACATCTGAGAGAAAAAATGGTAATGGAGCTGTAGAGTTAATGTAACCTTTTTTTGGTGGCAAAAATCAAACACAGGTTTGTATGTTGAGATTTAACAATGGTACATTAGCTATCAATAACACAGCAGTATTAATGGAAAGGAATAACACTCTGAAATGGCAATAATGACAATAATAATTCCACAAATTAAATAGACCAAACCAGCACACTTCAGACTTGATCATAACTGTTACTCATAATAAAAGCTGTCTACTGTGCTGGTCCTCATGTAAACATATCTGGTGTTCTCTACATAGTATCTTACGTACACATGATAGCAACTGGTACACACTGTGGACCACCCAGGCTGGCACTGCCACCGGAACCCGATACAGACAAGCGTTGGACACAAGTTCAAGACACACACAAGTTTTTATTTTCTATTCCCTTGTGGGAAACGTCTTCTACAAGCACAGCAACACAGTCCCAGCACAAGCATAGCACAAACATAATAGTCTTCCTTCACTGTTTTCCTTCTCCTCCACTCCTCTAGTCAAGCTTCTCCTGATTCTGGCTCCCCAAGTTGTTGCTGCTGGCTTCTTTTATAAGGCACCCAGAAGTGCTCCAGGTGCTTGTGTAGCGGCTTTAAAATGATTGCTGATGCTTTAAAGGAAGACAGACACACCAATATCCGGATTCTGCAGTTTATTCTACAAGACAAGCAGTAAGGGGCACAGTCAGCACACGCAGCGACAGGTGCTCTCTCAGTCTCCTGCAAAAGCGTCATCCAGCTTTTTTCTTTTTTTACATATATACACAAATACAATAAATACAATTTTAACAAGTGCATATAAACTATAACAATGAAGGACAATAATTAACGTTGCAACATTCCTACAAGACAAGCAGTAAGGGGCACAGTCAGCACACGCAGCAACAGGCGCTCTCTCAGTCTCCTGTAGCAAGCCAAACAATATGCTAATGAGGCTGGGTCTCCGTTAAACCAAACACTTTTAAAATCCATTTCTGCCAACCAAAAGTGACGACAGAACCTCATAATACATTAATAACTACATGACGTGACGTTTCAATGCAGTTTCAAACAGAAAACACTATTTCAAAACTTGTTAGCTTACATGAGAGATGGAGAGTATTGAGTAGCGCCTTGCCTGCAAAAGCGTCATCCAGCTTTTGCCAGGAGTCTGCTGTACACTACATGTACGTCCTATGGGTGTTACATTAATTAACCCCCCCACCCCCTGCTACAACAGGCAAACAGGAACTATATACAAAAGATACACTGATTCACATTAAACAAAATTCACAATACAGTGGAACCTCGGTTTATGAGTAACTTGGTTTACGAGTGTTTTGCAAGACGAGCAAAAATTTTTAATAAATTTTGACTTGATAAACGAGCGATGTCTTGCAATATGAGTAGTATGGATACACTTTGTCTGCTGAGTGTCATGTGATCACAACTGTGCTGATGGTTCTTCTCTCTCTCTCCTTATCTCGCTCGCCCAGCGCGTCTCTCTCTCTCTTTATCTCGCTCGCCCAGCGCGTCTCTCTCTCTCTCCTTATCTTGCTCGCCCAGCGCGTCTCTCTCTCTCTTTATCTCGCTCGCCCAGCGTGTCTCTCTCTCTCTCCTTATCTCGCTCGCCCAGCGCGTCTCTCTCTCTCTCTGGCAATCGTCTCCTATTCTCCGTGTGAGTCTGCTTGCTTCACTCATATAGTCAACATCCGTACGAGCGTATACTGTTTACTACAGCATTATGACTGTGTGTGTGTGCGTGCTGTGAAGTGCGAGTCCCCATCTTGCTCCCCAAAACACGAAGCTGAGTCTCAGTACTTTAACACCAGCTTTATTCAGCTTGAAACAGCAACAGCGCTGTTATTTATTGTACCGGGATCTTTATAATGTTCCTTGTATGACCCATTGACAACAGGCGTTTATAGCATGTCTGCGATCTTTTTGGATGCGCTTATACGGTGAACTGCTACAGCGCTGGGAGACTGCGATTGCTTTGGGACGCTCTTCCGCGTGTCGTCCCGTTGGGTGGAATCCCACATGAGTTTAAAAACTCACACCAGCCATGATTCTTTTTAAAGGTAAAGTGCAGGTTAATTTGTATTATGTATTTTACTTTATATTTTGTATTAATCATTTTTATATGAATAGTTTTGGGTTGTGGAACGAATCATCTGAGTTTCCATTATTTCTTATGGGGAAATTCGCTTTGATATACGAGTGCTTTGGATTGCGAGCACGTTTCCAGAACGAATTATGCTCGCAAACTGAGGTTCCACTGTATATAAAATGGAAGAATTTCAGTATAAAAAAAACACAGTTTTGAGAATGTTCACAAAAATAAAACATAATAAACTAACTCAGCCACACTTGATTACTCATTTCCGGCAGCACTTCCAGGTGTGGCTGAAGAACTGACAATAAGGGCTCAGCAGCTTCTGATTCAGCACCCCCTGGTGGTGCCTGCAGATCCCAACAGGTCGGCACCACACTCCAACTCTCATGAAGTCCTGCGGGAGTCAGAGGCACCACTGCAACCCGGGGGGTTGCCATCTAGTATCCTGGGGGACGTAATGCTCTGGCCATTCTTGCACCCCCGTTCCTCACAGCATGGTGGTATCCCGGCTAGGCAAAGGCACCGGCTGTACGCTACAACACAATATTATAGGGCAGCCTTACATTCATGTCTGGTGGGCACAATATATTATTAAGTGCACACCAAATTAATTCTCAGAAAAAAATTATTACAAATCACAGAATGTCTTTTCAAGGACTGCGTAGGTAAATTAAATTTTTTAAATATTTTTTAAGCATTAGAAATCAAATGAAACAATTCTAGTCCTTTATTTCATGATTCAATTGTTTGATAAAATCTGAATGATCTCAGATATTGACAATACAAAAGTGTCTAGTTTTTAGTAAGGCAACATCTTTGTATTTTCGAGAAAACTCAAACCATTTGGTGACAGCCTTGAATGCTGTATATTGTTGTCTTTGCCATTGTGGGAACTACTTTTATTTTTGAAGGGATATCGTACAAAAAGGTCTAAGCCATGAAGAAAAAGTGACAAAGAAGTCTTTGGTTTCAGGAAGGTGCCTGCACCCATCAAGTGGAATATAAATCCAGCTGGCTTGCAGATCTGGTCAAAGATACTTTTTTGCAGTCAAAGTTTTTAAAAAAACAACAACAGTCAGCAATTACACAAATAGCAGCAGTGATAGCAAGCAACACCAACCCCACACCCCCATATCACCCAAGGTAAAAGGAGGGATCGAAAGTTACAGATGCCACTGTAGCCCAATGAGAGGGAAAATCAGAAAAGGGAAAACTTAGGGATCAGGAGTAACACAACATGGATCTGCAGCCAACCAGCCTCCCACCAGATGTACAACTACTTGTCCTTTCTTAATTTTGAAGTCAGATGATCTGTGCTGCTGAAAGTCTGAGCAAGATTTAATTAAAGAAAAAGGATTTCCAATGATGTTTTTTATGTAATAGGGCAACATTGTCTCACTTCACTGCAATGTCTATAATAAGTATGGCCACCGAAGAAAGTCATGCTGACTAAGGCAAGGAATAATTTTGCCACTCAACCCTTCCTTTTACTCAGCAGAAGTCGATATGCTTAATCTGCATACCATACATATTGTGATACAGGGTTTAAAATAAAAATTTTCAACAATACAGTAAATCCTCATAACAACAGGCAAAATAATAAATTAATAGAATTATTTTTGAAAAAGTGTGAAAAAATAAAAAGATTAACTCAAATTAAAATCAAGAAAATGAACGCCAATATCTGTTACTGAGCTTCGAAATGTGCATGTGTTGTTATCAGTCTTGGATATTCCGAGTGTGGCAAACTGGTGTGAATTGTGAAATGAAGTTCTGTCACTGAAACTCAAATATTTTTTACAATTTTTAAAAACACTGAATAAATAAGGACTTTTATATGTTCGGAACTTTCACTTTTTTTGTATTATTACTTGGTAATGCTTAAAAAGAAATACTCCTCTATGAAAATGTCACCCTGATCAAAATGTCACTTGAGGTAACAATTTCTTCCAGATCATCAGAAGCTCATTATTTTATGTTAAAACTGGACATTGTTTTGTGCTTCTGTTTTATTTACATTTGTATTGCTAACGTAATTTCTGGTATTATTGTATGTACTGTCTTGCATTACTAGGATTGTGGTTAATATTATTTGTGTTTGTTTTTCTGTTTCACTTACCGTATATACTCACGTATAAGTCTGGTCTTAAAACCCAAAAAATCGATCATAAAATCAGATCCCAACTTATACGCCCTTTGAAAAATGCGACACTTAATTTTTTTTTTTACATCTTCTTGACCCCTCCAATCTCGCACCAGTTTCTCAGACACGTCGTATTTTGTTGCAGCAGCATAGTAACCAATTTCTTTCGCTACTTCAATGACGTTTAATTTAAAACCAGCTTCATATTTTCTTCTGATCGAACGCTCCATTGTAGATTAGGGATGCTCTTGCGATAAAGGTGTATGAGGGTGTTAGATACAAAAAACACAAATCAGTGCAAATGTAACTTCGGAATAGTTTGGGTATTACCGTGTGGTCACGTGGGCACAATAGAGAAAGAGAGACAGAGAGAGGTTAGAAGCACACGCTGATACAGCACATTTCCGCACCCACATAGAAAAAAAAGGCAGTGTGCTCCATGGTTACTCTCTCAGGTGGGCGTTAGCATAGCATAATCCCTTGTATTAAGAGCATGAGTTTTCCGCATTCGAATTATATGACCAACATTATAAAATACAAGAAATTATACTATAAAATCAAGTCCCAAATTATCAGCGGGAGAACTTATCCGCGAGTGTATATGGTAGTTTTACTTAAAATTATTTGTGTGTCTGTTTTTTTTTATTTGGATCAGATAGTTGACCAGCTTAGAGTTCACTTTCTTCGTAATAAGTCAGATATTTATGCTTTGCATAAGAATTGAACGTGGATGATTATAATAGAGTTTACAGTTGGTTAAAGGTTTTTTTTTTTGTTATTTTTTCTTGTGATTTATACTTTTACTTTTTTAGACGGAAGTAAAAAATTTAGGGGTAACCGTTGACTGTAATCTGAATTTTAAATCGCATATTCATCAGACCACTAGGACAGCATTTTTTCACTTAAGAAACATAGCTAAAGTTAGACCTCTTATATCATTGAAAGATGCTGAGAAATTAGTTCACGCGTTTGTTTTCAGTCGACTAGATTACTGTAACGCACTCCTCTCAGGACTACCCAAAAAAGACATAAATCATTTGCAACGAGTGCAGAATGCAGCTGCTAGAATCCTAACTGGGAAAAGAAAATCCGAACACATTTCTCCAGTTTTGATGTCACTACACTGGTTGCCTGTGTCATTCAGGATTGACTTTAAAATACTGCTTATGGTTTATAAAGCCTTAAATAATCTCGCTCCATCTTATATATCGGAATGCCTGACATGTTATATTCCAAATCGTAACCTTAGATCTTCAAATGAGTGTCTCCTTATAATTCCAAAAGCTAAACTTAAAAGAAGTGGTGAGGCGGCCTTCTGCTGTTATGCACCCAAAATCTGGAATAGCCTGCCAATAGGAATTCACCAGGCTGATACAGTAGAGCACTTTAAAACACTGCTAAAAACACATTACTTTAACATGGCCTTTTTATAACTTCATTTTAACTTAATACTGATACTCTATATGTTCAATTCTTCATAATAACTACTCATGGTGGCTCTAAAATCCATACTGACCCCTACTCTCTCTTCTGTTTCTTTTTCCGGTTTCTTTGTGGTGGCGGCCTGCGTCACCACCACCTACTCAAAGCATCATGATGCACCAACATTGATGGACTGAAAGCCAGAAGTCTACGTGACCATCATCATCAGGTCCTTCGATGAAAACGCTAAATACAAAGAGGACTGTTTGATTTATGTTAGGTAGATTGCCCAGAGGGGACTGGGCGGTCTCTTGGTCTGGAACCCCTACAGATTTTATTTTTTCTCCAGCCTTTGGAGTTTTTTTTTTGTTTTTTCTGTCCATCGGACCTTACTCTTATTCTATGTTAATTAATGTTGACTTATGTTTATCTTTTATTGTGTCTTCTATTTCTCTATTCATTTTGTAAAGCACTTTGAGCTACATTTTTTTGTATGAATATGTGCTATATAAATAAATGTTGATTGATTGATTGATTTTACTTTTGTTTTAGGCCTTTGGATTGTAGCCACTTGTCATCACTCCCTTATTATCTGTTGCCATGAACATCTCTGTGGCTCATGTTCAGTGTCACATTTAGAACACTGCCTTGTCCATGTTTTTCTTTAACCTTTTATTTCTTGCTTACATTTTTTCTTATGTGGTTTATTTTTGCTTCTTTTGGATTTACACATGCAATGCCCTATCATACATTATGACTATCAGGCGAGTTGCTGTTGTCCCTAGGACTGCAGTTATTTAAGAGAGTCTGTTTTACTGCCTGCAACACAAAATGTATAATCTTTCATTACTTAAATATTTAAAAATACTGGTATCTTTAATTAAAAACAGAGGAATATCGAACAAGTCAATACTAAAAACAGCAAATGTTTATACATATTAAGCTGTGACTTCTGACTTTACATGTTGTTCATGAAACTAACCTTGAATTAGTTTTTTAGTATTTATGGGGACATTATCATTATGGAATGGGGAACACAAAGACAGAACAGAAGTGCACCTGTTCCTGTAAGATGGCCTCAAACAGCTTTATGGAGTGCTTCAGGTAAGCACAGTTGTGTTTTCTAATATGCACGATGCAGTTATGTATTATCATGCATTTTTATTTATCATGGCACTAGAAATGGCAATGTGTTGCATGTTGGTTGGCCATGCAAGTTAGAATTTCATGTGACCAGACCTTCACAACTCCACCTCTTCCTCATTGTTTCTAGTGAAGGTTAAGTGCTACTGTGGCCTTTTGTATTTGTACTTGACATTTATGTTTAGTTTCCCACCAACCTCAAACTGTCATGTGCTAACACTTTAAATGATGGGGTGTCTTTCTAGGAGCACATGCATGTCAGGCTGCTACTGGAGCTCCATGCTTCTTGTTTTCTGTTTAATGGAGCAGTTTCTCGTTCTTCAGCTAAAAGAGCTAATTTTAAAAATTACACAGCCCACTTATCTGTCTTGTATCTATTAGGAACCTGAAGTAACATGTCTTTGCCATTTGTGCAGCCTCCTCTTCCTCGTGACATTGCAGGTGATTAAGTGCATTTTGTAAAGATCCACAGTGTCCCGTCTTCTGGCCTTCACCAAGAAAAATGTGCATTTATTACTTGAAAAGATCAATCCTGGTGCTCATCAGAAAGCAGAGGCACATGTATTTGTTACTTAACATATTTCATTAAAAGAATAATTTATATTAAACTTATGAAACCAGCCTATTAACCTGCTTTTAACTGGCACCCTATTTAAATGAATTATGCAACAATTGTAGCTTATCCTTTTTTAACATTTTTAAAATGATCTTCATTTCTTCTGCTTTTTAAATTAGCACACCCTTAGCAATTGTGTGATTTTTTTTTTCTCAGCATTATTAGTTTAAGAGTATATTAATTAGCTTATCTGAATTATAAAATAAAATGAAAACTAGGGCAACATTTAAATCAAAGTAAATGGGAAAATGTTCTACTCTTCAAGATGAAAAAATAGAAAATTAAAAAGGAATGAAAAATGAAATATGAAAAAATCACCAGAAGAATTAGAAAAGGTTTACTGCAACACTTATTCCCCTGAAATGTGATAAATCACTTTATAAAGTAGACACCTTTTTTAAGAGCTACTATAGAAATGTAAATTAATATTTGATTTATTTAACACCTTTCACAATACAAACTGGTATGGAAAAGCCTCAAGTCCAACATATCAGGCAAAGCCACAAATTAAATTTGGGCGGAGTGGTGACTCTGAGGCTAAGGATCTGCACTGGTATGCCAAAGGTTGCCGGTTCGAATCCCCATCACTGATTCTACTCTGCTGGGCCCTTGAGCAAGGCCCTTAACCTTCAATTGCTCCAGGGGTGCTGTACAATGGCTGACCCTGTGCTCTGACCCCAAGGGGTATGCAAAAACTAACAAATTCCTAATACGAGAAATTGTATAAGGCGGAATAAAGAACACAAAAAAAAATTAAGAAAAAGATAAAGAAAAAAAATGTAAATTTACATGCTAGTGAGTAAATAAAACAACAATTAGAAGGAATCGATCAAAATAAAAAGAAAATATCAGTTAAACATTAACTATGGAGGAGAATATAACCTGTATATTCCTATCAGGATATTGACATTTTTTGCAGAGGAACTTATGCAAAGGCTGTTTTTAATGAGACAAAATGTAATGCATTGCATTCACAAATACATGGCATACTTATTATCATGACTCTGAGTTAAGGTTAACATACTGTAAAGTTAGCTGAGCCACCAGCCAAGATTCTCGATTTACATACTCTCCTGAACTGGAAGAAATGTCTACTGAATGCTGCTCTCTTATTGAAAGAAGAGTCTGTCCCTTCTCCCCCCTAGGTCCTGAGGCTGACGTATGTATTCTGGTTTTTGGTGATACTGGAGCTAAGTAAGAAGAAGACAAGTAAGTGTGTTATATCTTTGGATTCTTTCAACCTCCCTTCCTGTATTCCCTTAATTAGGGTAGCAGAATGGTTATACTCATGACACTGTCATGTTAGGTACGGGGTCAACCTGCCTGCCAGCTGATTTAACAGCTTAAGGCCATGTCACATTGTTTCCAGTGATTTTCAGTTGGAGCCTTCATTTACATAATCTTAGCCAGTCAGAGGCAGTCAGTGCCACGCTCCATGAAGTCAGTGCATAATGTGATGTGCCCAGTGACTCACGCTGACAAAATTGTTTGATTTTTGCCTTTAGTCGTAGGGACGGGTTCTCAGTGGGCATGAGAGCTAACAACCAATGAATAAATATTTTCAAAATTAAAAGGCCCAGAAGGAGTTGACTTAACACTATTGAACAAGTCCCAAAAAACATAACTCCAAAGAGAAGCTGAGAAGCAGAGCAAGAGGCTCAAAAATCCAGAGAATCAACAATAAATGAAGCAATAATCACAGGAGAATTAACTAGCACCATCAAGAGTATTCAAATAACTGCAAGGGACTTCTTGTTTCCCCAACCTTTGTAGGGATGAGGGGAGAGCTTATGCAAAGATAGGCAGGTGGCCCCGCTTCTTGTGCAACAACCTGTAAAAAACACATGGGCAAGCAGAAAGTAAATATCACATAAATCTGATAAATAATTAGTTACACAAGTAATAAACATAAGTAAAATATTGAAATAAACAAAAGGATCAATAATGGACAATAAAGAGATAAATAGGTATTTAAACACAAGCTAGGTGAGAGAACTTGCCTGAAACACCATCAAGCAGCAGCTGTGGGCATACCTGTGCTGGAAGAATGTCATGTAGTTGCTACATTTCACATACTCAGTGATTTTCAGTAAACTGACATGTCCAGTGATGAGAACTTCAAATTGCGTAATTTAAGGTTTAGAGAACAGGGCATTACCCAGTTCTTGATGAGACCTGCATATTCAAAATGTGTCCCTGGTATTGCTATGACCTTCTGCCATATCCTAAACAAGTGCAGTTCAGGTGAATGGGCAGCTCTATTGAATACAAGTGGAGTGTGGAACATGCAAGAGTGGGGGCTGACATTTTTTTGTTATTTGTTTCAAGTTTTGTTGTTTATTTTATTTACATCAAGATTTTCATGGTAAGATGTAACAGCTGTGTCATTCTAGCTGTTGTCAGATGGATACTGGTACCAGCTCCTTCACAAAAAACAGCAGGACAGTGGGATGCTGCACAAAATGTCCACCACTGTGTAAAGGGCAACTGATTGTACGCATGTTCGAGGAAGAATGCAGACTGGGACAAGTTCACACAATTTGATGATGTAAGTTAAATATAACTAATTTAAACAAGTCTGACATCCAGAAATAAAATCTGGGCAGGAAGTCAAACAATGAAGAATACACAGGCAAAAACATCAGCAAAGCAGGAACCAGAAACTTTACAGCAAAAGTCGAAGATCCAACACAAATTCTCAAAATTAGAATACACTAAAGTTGACCCAGTGTCAAAATGGCAAACCAAGGTCAAAAGAGTAAAAAGATTGAGCAACAAAAGTAAAAAGGGTTCAGCAAAATTTGTGGTCATAAAAGGAACCTAGGGGTCAGGAGTAACACAACATGGATCTGCAGCCAACCAGGCCTCCCTCCAGATGTACAGCAGCTTGTCCTTTCTTTATTTTGAAGTCAGATGATCTGTGCTGCTGAAAGTCTGAGTAAGATTTAATTAAAGAAAGAGGATTTCCAATGATGTTTTTTTATATAATAAGGCAACATTGTCTCACTTCACAGCAATGACAATAATAAGCACGGCCACTGCAGTAAGCTATGCTGACTGAGGCAAGGAATAATTTTGCCACTCAACCCTGCCTTTTATTCATCAGAAGTCGATAGGCTTAATCTACATACCACACATATTGTGATACAGGGTTTATAATAAAATTTTCCCACAATACAGTAAATCCTCAGAACAACAGGCAAAATAATAAATTAAAAGGATTATTTTTTAGAAAAGTGTGAGGATTAACCCATTAAAATCAAGGAAATGAATGGCAATATCTGTCACTGAGCTTTGAAATTCACATGTGTTGTTTTCAGTCTTGGATATTCAGAGTGTGGCAAACTGGTGTGAATTGTAAATTGAAGTTCTGAAATATTTGAAACTTAAAATATGTTTTACAACAATGAACAATGAAGCAACAAGTCATTACCATTAACCAAGATTGTCTAAGATGTTTAGAATTTCAATGAGTTGTTTGGTTTCTTTAACCAGCGATTAAGATACTCAACAGTGCCTCCCGCCATCTTTTATAGTCATGGCAAACTGACGCCAGGGTCAGTCATGTGACAGCAAACATCACCAACATGACTGTACCCACAAGAAAACAGGCAACTTGGACTTATGATGTAAAATATTAACCCAAATGATAATTTATTTTGCATAACCAAAAACAAAATGTAAAATTTGTGATATTTTGTTTTTTAAAAATATCAGAAAGAAACTCATTTTGCTGTTTTACAAGGGAATCTAAGAGAATGAAAACATTAAACAAGAAATTGAGACAGAAAGAATATTTATTTTATTTTGCTTTAAAGAGTAAGCTATGGCGCTCAGGATTGAGTAGGATCATCGGGAAATATCTAGTGCAGAGATGTTGTCCTGCATGAACTTAAGGCTAGTGACAATGAACACTGTCTATGTGCTGTCTTTACTTCATTATTTGCTACTTTGTTCAGAATTGTCTTTGGTCTCATAGTTTTTTTTCAGCAAATATATCTGACAAAGAGTTTTTTGTGGTGTATGTTTCTCAATAATTTCCAAAAGAAAGTTTCATATATTTTTAATTTTAAGAGCAATCCTTCACTTTGCACCTAAAATAATTTCTTGTTCTTCTTTTGGTTGCTCCTGTTAACGGTTGCAACAGTGGATCATCTTTTTCCATATCTTTCTGTCATCTAAAACTAGCTCTGTTACATTCATCACATCCATAAAACTCCTCTCAGGCCTTCCTCTATTCCTCTTACCTGGCAGATCCATCCTTAGCATCTTTCTTCCAATACACCCAGCATCTCTACTCTGAACATGTCCATATGGTTATAAATAAGGAATCCAGAAGTTGTCCTGTAGACATTAACGACTGGCCACCAACATGAAGTTATTCATTCAGAAAAATATGGTGGCGATGCAAGAGATGAGTGGAGCAATAGATGTAATGCTGATTTACTTGTAGTTTACGTCATTACATAAAGGAGTCGTCTTCAATTGAACTGTTCAAAACAAGATTAAAGACTCATTTCTATTCACTTGCTTTCTGTGACCTTCAGTAATACTGATGGTTTCCTCATTGTGATTATATAATCTTACTTCTATTTATTATTTATTTATGTTCATTTATTTTATTTCTATTTATGTTAATTGTATGTTTATTCTTCTTTTATTGTAAAGCACTTTGACCACAGCATTCCTATGGTGTTTTATATTGTGCTATATAAATAAATTGACATTGATCCACATAACAGACGCCATACATGAAAAAAGACAAGCCCTGCTATTTTTAAAAAATGTAATGTAGTTCAAAAAACTGTGGTTGGGGTGGTAAGTACTTGTTTGAAGTGGATGATTCAGGGAATGTCTGTGAAAAGAGTTTAATAAAGAAATAAATGCTATGCAAACAATCATCAAATCCCTAGGTGTATGCTCTGTTGTAATGGACGGCCGGCAGCTCAACCCGGCCCAGGGCGTCCCGAAAATAAAAGGATGGGGGAAGCCAGCTACTTTTGGACACTGCCTCCTTAAAGAAGCTAAATGCCAGCTCCCCTGGAGTATAGCAGTGCCCCAGGTTCCTGCAGGGCATCCTGGGACTTGGAGTTTGTTTTCTCAGCCCTGTTGGGTGCCATGGGTGCCACCAGGGGGAGCTGTCGAAGGACCTGGGGAGTCATACTCTCCCAGAAGTACTAATGGATCATGTGGACGGGAGCCTCAAGAAACTTTCGGGCTGACTAAAGAGCTTGGATTCTCCAGCTGACCCGGGTCGGGCACTATTCAAAGGATCGCTGAAGACCCTGCAAGGGAGCCGGAGTCGGGAGGTGTAGGACAGAGTTTGCTGGGAGATGTGGTGGAGAAAGAGAGAATTTATTATTGTACTTGGCGTTTCTCTTGCGTGTTTATTTGTGGCTGTGGGGCTTATGGGCACTTCATATTAGAAAAAGAAGAATTTAAACAACTTCTTTGTGTTTTTAACCTGTGCCCTGCGTCTGTCTGGTGGGGTAAAAGGGGCAACAGTGACCCCTAGCATCCACAAATTTACCGCATATTTACACTGTCCAACTTGATATTTTCACTTCATATTTTGAATTCAGCTTTATCTTCCTGGCAAGTAGACAGATCATCATAAATGCTCCTTTCCTTAATTATTTGTAATCCTAATTCAGAGTAACTAAGTGAATTTATTCAAAATCAAAATTACAATTTCATGTTTTCTATGTGAGGTCTTATTTGCGATTCTTCTTTCAGCAGATTGGTTAAACAAGAACTTTCATACATCCAGGTACAGTCTGTCATATTTAAGTGTGAGTAAGTACTGCTTTGTAATATTATAATGGAAAATATTGTTATTACCACCTGTTGTTCCAAAATGGATTTATAATTTATATATTAATTATATAGACTATTATTAAAGTTTCAGTTAATTTTAAAAAAATCACACATTTATTCTGTCATATAAATGCAATATCTTTTTAGTTATCAGTTGATCAAGTAATAAATCACTTCTTCAAGTAATTTAAGAATATTTTCATAATTCTTTCCTTTACATAAATTCAGGAATACCTATTATGCTGAAAAGAAAGTGCAAGTTCACATACTAGATGAACAACAAATATCCTTGTTTTCGAAAGAGCAGAACAGATTCAATTTCAGCAGTATGCTACTATACTGTATGTAAAGATTTAAATTTATATTTATCCAAGAACTTAGATTCACTGAAAAAAAATATAAAAAAATGTAGATAAATACAAATAAACTACCTTTGTAAATTGAAAAGAGTAAAATTATTTTTATTTTACTAGAAGTGAATTTACCATGTGTATCATTTTGTACAGATTTACGACAGCTCTTCTTGAAGGGGATGGAGGGGATTTTTCTTAATTGCTTCCAATTTTACTACTATCGTCTTTTCCACAGAAGCTTCCAATGTTGTCCAGGGCTCTAACTGAGAAGGAGCAGGCTTTCCTACTAAGTTTGTTCAGGCATTGTGCATCTTTTGAGCTGACGTTGTTGTCTCAGGAGACTGCAGCGAAAAACACCACACTGTCTGCTATGGACTAGCAGAACATTTCCAGCAGCTTGTCTCTAAAAAATAAATTAAAGCTATGTTTGATTGGCTCTAGTCCTGTCTTTGGATTTTTACTTTTACATATTTGAATTTCACTTTGCATTTCTTCTAATTTCCTGGTTATTAAACTTTGCTTTTAGTTTTGGATTTTAGGATTACCTTGTTGATCTTCAGTTACAATTTCTGCAAAAGAGTCTCTGGGAAGTGATAAATAAAATGCCAGACTTCAGTAGCCAGATACCCCAGAAAGAAAGAACTTTCAGCTATGAACAATTGAAGAACTTTGTATATAAATCTTTGGAAACATTATCCTTTTTGAGTAGAATTAAGCATTTTGAGCATTATGATAGCGTTTTTTGGAATAAACAATCACTTGCATTCTTCCTTCCTTATAGTAAAATATGTCATGAATGAATACATCCCAACCATGAAATAGTCTATCTGGAGTCTCTTGATTAGTACAGAGCAGAAACCTATTGTACATCAAAAGCCAATGCTTCATCTGTCACACCCAAATTCTCCAGCCAGTACTTCCAAGCCAGTGTCACCTGCCCCTAGTAACAGCTTATTCATGGGGTAACATTGCGCTTCACATGATATCAACAGAAAGCATACAGTGAGAGACATGTAAAACTAAAGGTTAGAAGTTAATGAAAATTGACTGAATGCATTAAAAGAATATGCTTGTGCATATCCAAGATGCTTCAACAAGCAGAAGGTCAGTTCATACGTGCAGTTTCACAGACTGATGCTAAATAATCTTCAGGTACTCCAGTTGCGGCTCACTGCTATGAATGTAAACAAAATGACAGGATGTGGGTCCACAATTTAAATGTTCATTCTGTTCTGAGCATGTTCTCTTTTTTATTCAACATAGGGTTTTCAGGAGGTGCTTTATTTAGCAATATTTTAGTAAAAATACATGTGTATCGGAGCATACAAATGGACACCTTGACATGCAGATTATGTGACACAAGAAATGTGAGATTTTTCTCATGGATGTTTTCTAATATTGGTTGGTGTTGTCCAGCATTGGTAGCCAAAGACACCTATTATATTTCACAAGGTTAAACTTTACTCACCTGCATCACAAAAAACATGGGGTAAGTAATCCTTATATATAATTTGATACCATCCGTATGTATGGTGTTCGCGTCAATACCCCGTATGTTTGGTGTTCGCGTCAATACCTTGACTCAATACAAGTTAGAATCATGCAATGGGACTCTGCCTCTGTAGTTAGAACATAACGTGGCAAACGCAGACGCAGTATTGCATGATTGGCTAAGAATGTTCGAATGCTTCAGTGACGCCGCTGGACGGCCGAGTATAGTAAGTCGTTGTTGGTTCAAGAAAATAACAGTAAGTTCGGTTGGCTTTTGGAATGTTGGTTTGGTGGGGCATACTTTCCAGGACTAATATCGTCGACTGACTTAAACCATTCGACAGCTCCGGAACTGTAAGTAATTTAGAACGTATCGCCATTTGCTTGGCATGTCAAAATCTATCTTTGGGCAGTTCGGTTTGGCATTCGTCCTTCTGACATCTATTGGCAAACTGAGTAATGATGGCTGGGTATTAACAATGGTCATTGTTTAAATTTTAGCCGATCTCAGATCTAAAATGACCACGACAACATAATTATTACTCCGACTCTGATTAGAGACGTAAAATACGGTTTGTTTTGAAAATTTGTTTGCCGGAAAAAATCAAATGAGATGCGCCGAAGAGCTGAGCTTATGTCTTGCAGCCCCATTTAAACATGCAGCTCTTCATTACATCTGCCGAAAAGGTCTATTTTAAGTACAAATCAGTGCCATGATAACAAAATCATTTCAGGGACTTAAAAAAACTAATTCTTTGCAGAGAAAGTATTGATTTCACAAACGTAGAATTTGTAGCCTGTTTCGATCTGGCTCCTAGTCGCTAGTGTATATATGAATGTATTATTTTGAGGTACAGCAAACAGCTGTAGTATACCAGTGCTTAACCTGACACAGACAGACACGGGAGGCACACTTATAAAAACACAAGCATTTTATTTTTCTTTGCTCATATGGAACATTTTCCCTGTTTCCACGAGCCCACAACACAGTCCCAAACTCAAAAGCACAATCACAATAGTTTCTCTTTCTTTCTTATTTTTTCTCCTCCATTCCTCTCCGCCAGCTTTGCCTCCCTCCTCCTGACTCTTGCTCCCGGTGAGATGGCTGCTGGCTCCTTTTATAGCCCACCTGGAAATGCTCCAGGAGTTTGATGACCTATTTCTGGCTGGACTTCTGGGTGTGGAGGAAGAGCTGCTTTCCAGGGCTCAGCAGCTGTTGCAGCACGCCCGAATCCCAAAAGGGCTAAAGATAACTCCAAGTCCCATGATGTCCTGCGGGAATCCAAGAGGCACCACTGCAACCCATGGGGGCTGCCATCTAGTGTCCCGGGGGAAGTACTTTCTGCCTACATTTGCTCCCCTGCTCTTCTCCTTGAAGAGGCGTCCCAGCAGGATAAAGACTCCGGCTGTCTGTGACACAGGATAGGTGCTATCATATTTTTCACAAAATGGGATAATGTTTGCTAGAAAACACAGCTGATGCTATCAATCTCTGACGGATAAAAATGAAAGAAATTGTGAGAACATTAAGTGGCTTACTGATTTACTTTGAAATGTACTTTGCTGATGTTTTAGATGAAGGAGCAGAATGAAAAGTATTTCTTACATCAGACCAGTTCAACTGAAGTGGAACTTTAATAGTAAAGAAATTGAATAAAAGATGCCCAGCTGCACCTGTGAGCAGTATTTTGAAGCTTTATAGCATTAAGAGCAGTTAACATATCACGTCTCTGGTGACGCACGTCATCTTTATCTGTGATGTCAAATGACCTTATCTGTTTCTGACATGTCTATTCAGAGCAATGCCAAAGGATGATATTTATACTGTAATATTTCAACTGAAAATTTCAATTAACTAGACATATGGTGTTTAAATGAGGAATGATTTCTGTAATTTAAAAAGCTGCTCTTTTCTAAGAACATCTCATTCTCACCATAATCAAGTCAATTTCACCATTTTTTAAATAAAGGTTTTCTTTCTTTGTCTTAGTAATTTCACGGCTTGTCTTCTTTTGCTGCTGTCCTATAGCCTCCAGGTCATATGGTATCACATGCCTGTAAATTGCTCTTCATTCGAGACTCTATTCTAGAAACTATTTGCCTCCTTATTCTTTAGACACGTGTCTTCTGTATTTTTGCTGTAGTTAATAGTTTTTCTCCTAAAGTTAGACTTAAATTAAACACATATGCCTTCCTCTCCTGCATCGTATTTATCTGTAGCTGTGAGTAGATTCCCCAATTTATATCTACTTTTCTAGTTGCTTCTAAGATTTTTTGTTCTCACAAGTTAATGTATTTGTTTTCATAAGCCCAGAACAAGTTTACAAGACAAACTAGGATTTCCCACCCGCGCCACAAGATCTCAATCTCACAGATTCACATTGTACCCGTATTGCCTATGCTGATCAAACACACCCCCAGAAGCCAGAACACATGTAGCACAGCCCTCAGTGCCATGCCACAGGAGTGAAGTGTAACGCACTGCCCTGTAAAACATGGCTGGCAGTCGAAACCATAGTGAAAGTGAAGGTCAGAGTTAATCGATGTGAAAACTGAATTGTCCTCAATATAGTCCCTCAAGGATCTGAGGATCTGTTACATTTTCTTATTTATATTTAATGACATAGATTTTGGTATAGTTAGTAAACTTGTGAAATTTGCAGATGATATTAAAACTAGAGGAATGGTAGACACTGAGGAGGCAGCAAAAACAGTTCAAGAAGACTTGGATAATCTTTAGAACTGGGTTAAAATTTGGAAAAAGCTTTTTAATTGTGGAAAAGTTCAAAGTGCTACACATGAGCAAAAGAAGCATCAAGGATTAAGGGGTTTATGTTAACACATTTTCATTGTCTAATCAATGTGCAGAGGCAATAAAAAAAGAAAATAAAATGTAAGGTTATATCATAAAAACTGTTCAATGTAAATTGAGGGATGTTATATTTAGACAAAATAATGTGCTGGCGAGAGCACATTTGAAGTATCGTGTGCAGTTCTGGGGCCTCATGTATAAATGGTGCGTACGCACAGAAATGTTGCGTAAGAACTTTTCCATGTTCAAATCGCGATGTATAAAACCTACACTTGGCGTAAAGCCACGCACATTTCCATGGTACCTCATACCCTGTCGTAGACAAGTTCTCCGGTCGGTTTTGCAGACTGGTGACACCCAGCGTCAAAGCAGTGCTACTGTTCCTGTGTGGTTACTCCTTATTTTCTTGACGCTTCTTTATAAATACACTGAAACTAACCGCATATTGTTTATTAGTGTAATGCATCTGATTGTAATTAACTTGTAACAATATAATGGTCCAGGGAATAGCCATAGTATTCCAAATACCATAACTGCTTTAGCGTTGTTACTCTCACTGCACCTTCTTCTTCTTCTTCTTTTTCTTTCAGCTGCTCCCATTAGGGTTGCTACAGCAGATCATCTTTTTCTATATTACTCTCACTGCAGCACTCGGAGTATTTATACAACTGTATCTCAGTGTGAATCACAGCAGCAGCTGATCGGAAAGAGAATTATCGGGATACAGAATCAAGCACACGCTACCTCAGCCATGGAAAAATGTTTCAAAGCCATTCCTGTACAGACCTCGCGGTTCAGAAACAGTTTCATCCCAAGAACTATAAATGCACTCAATCAATTGCTCCTTGTAGAACTGTTTGTACTTATAAGTACAATCACCCCACTGTAAACTTGCACTACAGTTATAATATCTCACAACCTGGGCCACTTTATAAAGCGCGTGTTTACATATGATGACGATATAATTTTTAAGATGAAATGCAGCAAAATATTTTTATTATATTATTAAAGTAAAACTTTAACTTCATTTAAATAATCCATATTCTTGACTGGGACTGGCATGAAGGATAGAATAATTAAACATGTACTACGAAGATAGTTCAATGTTCCTTAAACATTTTGAAGAATCGTTGCTCTAAGCTTTCAGATGGCTTAACATCTATTACAGAGCTGATTGTGTGGCGATCGGTTACTTGGAGAAAGAAAAGCAAGGACTGCAGGGGCGGCCACGCCAATATACAGTATATCTATACTAATAAAAGGCAAAGCCCTCACTGACTCACTTACTCATCACTAATTCTCCAACTTCCCGTGTAGATAGAAGGCTGAAATTTGGCAGGCTTATTCCTTACAGCTTACTTACAAAAGTTAAGCAGGTTTCATTTCAAAATTCTATATGTAACGGTCATGACGGTCGACAACATCCACCATATTGAACTTTCTTATTTACGGCCCCAACTTCACGAAATTTGGTAGGCGGCTTCCCTGCGCTAACCGAAACCGATGTATGTACTTATTTCGATGGTATGACGCCACTTTCGGCCGCCATATTGAACTTTCCAACAGCACTAATTCTCCAACTTCCCGTGTAGGTAGAAGGGTGAAATTTGGCAGGCTCATTCCTTACAGCTTATTTACAAAAGTTGGGCAGGTTTCATTTTGAAATTCTACGTGTAACGGTCATAATGGTCAACAATGTCTGCCATGTTGAACTTTCTTATTTATGGCCCCATCCTCACGAAATTTGGTAGGCGGCTTCCGTGCGCTAACAGAAACCAATGTACGTACTTATTTCGGTGGTATGATGCCACTGTCGGCCGCCATATTGAACTTTTCAATGGTCTTTGTTACTTACGGGCCCATCTTCATGAAATTTGGTACGCGGGTTCCCAATGCTAACTGAATCCTACTTATGTATATTTATACATCCATAGCCTGCAGCTCGGTCACCGTGTCAGGCGGCGTTGGGACCCCCATCCCAATGCCTCCCACATTGTTGGCTGCCTGCCTATATAAGGCCGTCCGTCGCTCCGGTCTCTACATTCCCTTCCTTGCCGATTCACGTCTCCCTGCTGATAACTACAGCCTTTTTATTTAATCCACGGCTTCTCCACTGTTTTATTGTTCGTTTATTACTATTATAGTTATTGTGTAGGTATTTTAGGCTTACTTTACATTGTTCAGGTACCCATTTCCTTTATCATTCCACCCGTACCCCCATTAACATGTCTATCGAGGTGATCACCATCGATCAAAGAACTGTCACTTACCGAGTGGTTTCCATGCTCGGAGATGGCACCTGCCTTTTCCATTCTCTGTGCTGCACCTTTTACACCTTTCGACAACCGCCAATGCCTCTTAAACATCTTAGTTTGACAGGTGACAATTTCAGTAGTGGACACTTTGATGTTTATGAATGTTTAAACTCTCAAAAGCTGGATGTGAAGGTATCGATGAAACCGGTTGTATACTTACAATGCCTGACAGATGCCGAATGTCACTTCAACACAAGTCCTACAAATACTGTCGTAATTGAAACAAACCATGAAATTCAAACCGAATATGACAGCAGCAATCCAAGCTGTGAGATTTGAAACAAGATTATTGTTCACATGGCCAACTATACGTTGCATGCTCAAGAGTAAGCTCAGCGCACAGCTTGGTCATATTACATCCGGAGAGACGAACTGACAATGTGGTACACAAAGAGATCCTTAATAAATAATTATTGGTATATTTTCCCTCAGTTTAAAAAGGTTTAATTTTCTTCTTAATAAAAATTTTAAGGCAGTACTTCGCCGCTGCGAAGCGCGTGTATTTTGCTAGTTGGATTTAAAACAGAAAGAGAAAATAACGACACAGCTAAAAACGCAGCGGCAAATTTCGACAAAAGTTAAACACTTGTGTCATGAGCACGAGGCGGCTATGCAGTGTCTGCAACGGACGTGGCCATCCACCGTGCATAAGATACCATATTGACATTGGCGGGCGAAGGGGCCACCGATTCTTTCTCTGTCTAGATCCGCCCATGAATAATGCTGCAATAAATAATTTCATCGAAGGTCACACACAATCACTGCGCCGTGAAACACATGTTTAATAACGTGCTTTAACCCCTATCATCATGAAAATGATATCACGTATACATCTCAGTATTTTAGTTATTCAGAGAGCTGTAATATCACGAATGTAATGGATTCTGTGTCCAGTTGGAAGAAGAGAGCCGGTTTAAAAAGCAAGTAGTGATTCACACACACAGAGCACATAGAAGATCAAATACAAAACAAAGCATTTAACGTGCTACTTTAATTACGATTTGAGAAACTGGTTAATTAAACGATTTTAAGATGACGTTTATGATGTTCTACTTTAATGACAAAATAAACTACATGATTAAAGTGGAAATTTCGAGATTGAAGTTGACATTTTGTGCTTTTTTCCACTGTGTACCTATTTTTTTTTTTGTCTGTACCCTAATAAGCTTTCATATGACACTCAGACAGTGGGCTACGACTCACTTTTTCATGGCGACTTTGATATCTGAGCTTTCAAGTTTCTCCAACACGCTATGTCACTCGATCAACTTCATTTTGTTGATTATACCACGGTTTTATTAAACAAATAATATGTTTTTCCTTTGCCTCCACTTGGTATTCGCTGAAATTCTTATATTATCCACCGTGCTTTTCCCATTGTCTTTTCACAGAAGGCCGAGTTTAAGGGCGATTTATATTGATTTGCATATTCAAAGAGGCGTAATTCTGGGAGGAGTTAGGGCATTACATAAAGCGCGTGCACGAGCGTTACTTTTCATGCTGACCGGGATTTATGTAGCGGAAAAACATGGAAGTTGGAGTATGCACAGATTTTTCTGTGCATAAGCACATTTCGGCTTTTGTGCTTACGCCATGTTATAGTGCGAATTCTATGCACGGCATTATACATGAGGCTCCTGGACATAACTGTACTTGAAGCTGTGCAGAACGGAGCACCCAGGTGCATCCCAGGACTTAAGGACATGTCTTAGTGGAGGAGACTGCATGGGGACCTAATCCACAGCTTGAAAATCCTGAAAGGTATTGATAAACTAGATCCAGCAGAATTCATTCAGCTTAAGAGTGAATCAGGTACTTGAGGACACCAGTGGAAATTCAGAAGAAGGGCATTTAGGACTGAAGCCAGGAAGCACTTTACTCAAAAAGTTCTGGGTATTTGGAACAAACTAACAAGACATGGAGTTGAAGCAGAAACTTTGACAACCTTTAAGAAGAATCTGGATAAGAAATTGGGACAGCATAGCTATTAGCTAAACAAATAAGCCTGATGGATTCAATGGTCTCCTTTCATTTGTTGAATTTCTTATGTTCTTAAACTAACAAGAACATGATATAATAAGGCAAATACCCCAGTACAGGCAAGTATCCCAGTAAATTTCAAGTTACACTCATGACAAAAAGTGATAGGAATTTGAGGTACTTGATGAACTAACGTGTGTTTGAAACTGTTGCCTAGCAGCTGAGTGTTGCCAAATGCAGGAATACAGTTTTGAACACTACACCATTAGGCATTCTGATTTTAGTTCGCCTTCAGATTTAAATCTTCATATACAGTGATCATGCTATCAATTAATAGTCATGCTATGAATGTCATGTTTGTGGTTTCTAGGAACAAAGAAGTGCATCCTTCAGTCTCAACATATTCATTTTTAACAACTGTAATTATTGTGAGCCCTTTGCACAACGTGGCTGTGTGACCATGTAAGAGCACCTGTTCAGGACACTATGACCCCTTACGCATACTTACTTGTGAAGATATATTGATAAAATCTCAATTGAAACTGTCACTCATTAGCCACACTCCACATGTTTCTGTTTCATGCTCTCCCTTCTTTCCAGAGACTTCCTGTGGTCAATGGTTGTCACCATTCACCAAAGCCTTCAGATGACAGAAATAAACATTATTTATGATTCTTCTTTTATCTTGTGACAGGGATCTACTGATGTGTTCTCTCTCGTGGTATCCTATGCTCCTTTCAAACTTGCTGCTACTCAGCTGCCACGAATAATTAAAATCCAATGTCTTGATGAAGCCCTGGAAGGGAAACATTCTTATCTGAAAGTTTCTATAGCCAAGCCAAGCAGACTGGTTCTGAACACTGACTTTCATCTTATAATTTTTGTAGACATAAATCATGTGAATAAAAAAAAAAAAAACCTTAAAAGTCTTGAGAGAGAACTGCCAGGAGAAAGAAAATGCAGGCTTGTGTTTTGATCTTCAGGCATGACTTTGATGTTATGTTTAAGAAAATTCAAATACTGTAATATAAAAATGGTCAAATTTTCACTTTTCTGTGAACCTTCCTCAGAAGGCCAAAAATAGAGGATAGCAGTAATTGAGAAAAAAATCCCATTCTTTGTCATCAAAAAATAATCAAAACCTCAACCATGTTTAGAGTTTTGTGAGAATTTTGTGCTGGTTTTTCTCCTCTGCATTTTTGTAGCACACAATTACTGGCTTGACTTTTTAAGCTTAGGGAAGAAGCTTTTGTAATCACATGTGTGAAACCATGCAGTACAGTGAAGGTGATGACTGAATTCCAGTGGTTGATTACACTTCTTAAATACACAGGAGTATGTGATTAGTGGGTATTTCTCATGTCCTTGTAAATTAGTGCTAAACGGACCCATGGAGTCAGAATGACTGCTACTCTCGCTTACACCAGTTTTTTTTTGTTTTTTTTTATCAGTGCTTAACCCTGTACATACAAGTTGCAGCTTGGTACAGCTTGAGACTGGGTCACAGATCAAGACGCTTTCATTAAAATGCTTCCTAAGAGTGCTAAGGGCAAATGCTAACAGTGAAAAGGTTATAATAATCAATATAACAAATCAAATAGTAAAAATCATCTCTGACAATTGCATTGAGCTCTGGATATTAATAATGATGAAATGTGCAGCTAAAGTGGTGGGCTACACATCTGTTTTAGGTGGTAGATTCAAAGAGTTTGACATAGGAGTACATACTGTATATATGTGACATAAGAATAAAGATTTTTGAGCAGAACAGGCCATTCGACCAAATATGGCTCATCAATCGATGTAACTTAACTTTTGCAGATAGCGTTTAGTTGAAATTAAAATCTTCCAAAATTAGTGCTGTTTGCTGTACCTCTTTGAGAAATTTCCCATCTGTTGACGGTCTGCTGTGTGAAGATCAACAAGTACTGTAATAGAATACATTTGAAAAATAGCATCCTCCTGTGCTTCTCCTTGGTATCATTTCATTACTCAATTTCTCTTGCTCCATGATCTCTTCTTGGTATCCTCACTTGTGTCAACCTCTGTTGTCCTCCGTATACCCTCAGTGTTCCTCTTATGCCTTTCTTGTGTATCCTCATGTATCTCAGCCTCTCTTACTTGCTGCTTCTTCTCTCTAGTGTGTTCCTGTAAAGCGTGACTCTCAGACTCTGTCATTTTGAGGTCAGTTACTTGCCTCCTATCTTCTTCATGACTACCACCAATAATGGATAGGCCCCCATTACCCACTGTGTAAACATTATATTTGAAGGAGACTCAGATAGCACCATGTTAGTCTTTAGCGACCCAACATCGCTCAGTACGTTATTCACCTTTTTGCCATTGAAATGCTCCATTCTACCTCTTTACTTGTAAAACAGAAAAACTGTCACAATAAAGAATCAAACTTTGCCCCCCTAAAGCAGGTGGTGCAATGGTAGCGTTGCTACCTTTCAGTAAGGAGATCATGAGTTTATGACCTGGGTCCTCCCTATGTGGAATGCTTTGAGTAGTGAGATAAACCAAACTAAACAATCAGATTGTTCGGAGGGACTAGACACACACACACACCCACATAGCATTTTATGATACCAATAGCAAAATACCCGCACTTCGCAGCGGAAAAGTAGTGTGTTAAAGAAGGTATGAAAAAGCAGAGTACATGCATTGAAGGTTCTCAGCTGTGCTTGTGCCATCTCGTGCGATCTCCACGGCTTTATTTAATGTTAGCTCAGACCCGGCACTTAAAAGTTTCTCTCTAACTTTTGCTGAGTTTGTGCCAAACACTATTCTATCCCTGACCATCTCATCTTCATTTGCATAAGCACAGTCCTTCACCCGTGAATATTTAGCGGCAGTTTGTCTATTGGATTGCTGCTGACGGACGGCCTTATATGGGCAGGCACTCAATTACATGGGAGGCATGGTGATGGGGGACGCAACTGTACCTCACACGGCGACCGAGCTGCAGGCTATGGCCGTATATATGTACGTAAGTAGGATTCAGTTATGACCGTTCAGGTTTCAAAATGAAACCTGATTAACTTTTGTAAGTAAGCTGTAAGGAATGAGCCTGCCAAATTGCAGCCTTCTACCTACATGGGAAGTTGGAGAATTAGTGATGAGTCAGTCAGTCAGTCAGTGAGGGCTTTGCCTTGTATTAGTATAGATGATCATGGTGATTTTATGATGAAGGAAAATGGCTTCTTCTGAAAAGGATAAACTGAGAAAAACTACTCTGAAAATAAGAGAACAACAGGGCTGGACTAAAAAGGAGAGTTAAAAACTATCAAGGGATCATTACCAAGGTGAAAATAACCAGTGTAGAAATGTGAAACAAAGTAAAAAAAAAAAAAAAAGAAAATGCCAGAAACTAGCAAGAAATTTCCTAATTCACAAAAGAAGCACCAGTTGTCATTTTTGTTTTTCATCTTAAATCTTCAACACTGAGAATGGCAGGTTATATGAATGAGCCATAGGATCTGTAACTCCATATCATAACTATAAACAATACGGCAACGTCCATGAAAGAAAATCTCGAAATGATTGTGATTGTAGATCAAAGGGCGGGGGCGTGAGTGTGGAGGGTATTTCCTATTGATGGTCTGAAAAGGCACAATGACATACACAGATTAAATCAAAGAGTGAGGGGGTAAACTAATTACAGATTAACTTTGACTACTAGTACTCACAGGACAAGAGTGGGCCCTCTCTAAGCACTTGATCTCTGGTCTTATTGTTTTTGAACTTAGTTTTGTGTGACATCTTTCAGTAATGACTTTAAATTATCTGACTCTCGATTATATAAAGTGGTCTCAGCAAATTCTGATGGATTTTCACTATAAAATAACATCTGCAGTGCTGTATCTTAATTTTCCTTTACCTAAGCAATAAACATTCCAGATGCTACACTGACGGCTATATATATATATATATATATATATATATTTATCCTTATATATAATTTGCTACTATCCGTATTTATTGTGTTCGCTTTAATACCTCAATTCAGTACAAGTTAGAACCATGCAATGGGACTCTGCCTCTATAGTTAGAACATAACGTGATAAACGCTGACGCAGTATTGCATGATTGGCTAAGAATGTTCGAATGCTTCAGTGACACCGCTGGATGGCCGAGTATAGTAAGTCGGTGTTGGTTCGAGCAGATAACAGTAAGTTCAGTTGATTTTTGGAACGTTGGTTTGGTGGGACGTACTTTCCGGGACTAACATCGTCGACTGACTTAAACCCTTCGACAGCTCCGGAAACTTAATTAATTTAGAACGTATCGCCATTTGCCTGGTACGTCGAAATTAATCTTTGGGCAGTTCGGCTTCACAGCCCTGCTGGATACCATGGGGGCTGCCAGGGGACGCTGCAGGAAGACATGGACATTGTTTCTATTATAGCCCGGAAGCACTTACAAGTCACGGGGATGGAAGAGCTAAAGTACTTCCAGGTTGAAGAAAAGAAGAAGTTTTCATCTGACCCGGAAATGCTATGAAATCACATGGATTGAGGAACAGAAGCACTTCCGGGTCAAGGACTGTGGGAAACCCAGCAGACTGAGCCAGAGTTGGGAGGAAGTGTGACGGCGCTGCTGGGTGGAGAGGAGGATTTATTGTTATTGATCATTGTGTTTATTATTATTATTATTATTGATTTATTATTGATTATTGTGGAGGTGGAGGTGCTTTGTGCACTATTTTAGAAATATTAAATTAATTTTTTTATTTTACCTGGTGTCTGTATGTGTTGTTTGCGGGTTTTCACGGGACAACAGCAACCCCTGCTGTCACTATATATATATATATATATATATATATATATATATAAAATACCAGCTTCGCAGCGAGAAGTAGTGTGTTAAAGAAGTTATGAAAATGAAAAGCAAACATTTTAAAAATAACGTAAGATGATTGTTAATGTAATTGTTTTGTCATTGATATTGAGTGTTGTTGTCATATCTATCTATTTATATATATATATAATATATATATATATATATATATATTTATATATATATATTTATATATATCTGTATATATATATTTATATATATATATATATATATATATATATATATATATATAGAAAATACCTGCGATTGGCAGCGGAGAAGTAAAAAGAAAAGGAAACATTTTAATAATAACGTAACATGATTGACAATGTAATTGTTTTGTCATTGTCATGAGTGTTGCTGGCATATATATATATATATATATATATACATCTATACACATATATATACACAGTTATATATATATACATATACACACATACATATATATACATACTGTATATATACATACTGTATATACACATATACATATCTACATATATACTGTATATACACATTTATATATACAAATCTACATATATATATCCACATATATATATATATTAGGGTGGACTCGATTAAAAAATTAATCCAATTAATTAGAGGCTGTGTAAGAATTAATCTTGATTAATCGTATGTAATCGCACACGTAAATTTGCCCCAAATCGCAAATGTTTTTTTTAATTTAAAAGTGTTTTAGTGGGCTTACAGAATCAAATAATAGACATGTACATGAATATTGTAAACTGAAGCTGTTTTAATTTCTGAAAAAAAGCCTTTAAACTGCATTTGAATTCAAAACAGAAACAAAAATATCATCCCTGGTTAAAATTGGGCAGACTTAAAAATAAAGTGGTAGTTTAAGTACTTTAAGTAGATTTTCAGAATAGTATTGTCTTTAAATAATAATAACCAAAATTTCAACATAAAGTGCAGTTTTTCTTCTGAAAAAAATAAGTCAGAAACATAAAAGGTAATTTGACCAACTTAATCTTTAAACTCTGAGTAACCTTAGCCAAAATTATTTTGTACATTAGGCTAAAACAGTGTGATCATTGAACATTTTGTAATTAGATGTAATTAGAATTACTAACGGTCACGGAAGTCCAATGATCCCCAGTAAGAGCCACAAAGTCCGCTTTCTGTAATGCATCTAATTTTGCTTGCTTTTCATTGTGCACAAAACCATGCTTTTATCAAGGCTTTCTGGAAGTCGAAATGATCAGTCGTAGGAACGCGCTTTATTCCGACTCTAACATTTTTGTAGCTGTGATGTGTGCATCAGTGTAATGGATGTACCAGGAAATGATGCATTGACAAAAGTTCCCGCTTGCTTGGAATTGAAAGTGTGATTAAATGCGTTATTTTTAACGCGCTATGGAGTACATGCATCGAAGCTTCTCAGCTGTGCTTGTGCTAATAAAGGGAAACATTTTAAAAATAACGTAACATGATACTGCGTTAACCTAATATTTTTCATACGCCCCAAACCAAGGAGATGCGAAGGTAAAATGAATCAGTAGCGCGACATACTCAGTGCATCCCTCTCGAATCGAACCTCGAATGTCGGCATTAGAGGCTAAGACTCTACAATTGAGCCACAGCATGTGGCTTGTCTATGCGAGTATGTACTGTAGATAGGGGTATATATATACATTTAAATATATACCCGCGTATCGCAGTGGAGAAGTAGAAGTTATGAAAAGGAAAAGGGAACATTTTAAAAATAACGTAACATGATTGTCAATATACAGTAATTGTTTTGTGAGTGTTATTGAATGTTGCTGTCATCAAGGATTTGATTATCATTATTTCTTTCAATCAGGGTCGTATTTGTACGATGTGTTGTGTTCAAGTTACATTCCGTGTTTGTCAATCGCTGTAAAGATGACAGGTTTCATTCATCGATTCGTTTCTTACTGCATCAATAAACAGCTCGCCTTCTTCTTTATCTGAGACCTGACACACTGCATGCACGGGTTTTTTACACTGTCTTCCTTTAGCGGGACATTGACTTTTTCCACCGTGTGCTTTGTTTCCACAGTAGCTGCATTTATGAATATGCTTATCAGACGCTTCATATTTTTGCTGCCTTTTCAACTGTGTAATTCGGTTTTGTTCAGCCTTTGGAACTGTTGCTTTTATCTGTGCACTGCGCCAGTTCACGTGAGCCACTCGGTGTACTTGCATCGAAGGTTCCCAGCTGTGCTGGTGCCATCTCGCTATGTCCATAGCTTTATTTAATGTTACCTTAGTCCTGGCACTTAAAACTTTCTCTCGCAGTTTCGCTGAGTTTGTGTCAAACACCACCCTGACCATCTCATCTTCCTCTCCATAAGCACAGTCCTTCACCCGTGAATATTTACCCGTGGCAGTTTGCTATTGGATTGCCGCTGACGGACGGCCTTCTATGGGCAGGCACTAAATTACAAACGCCAGCGGCAGCCTGTCTATGAACTTAATTTAAAGTGTAGGTTTACATCGTGCTTTGTTTCCGAAGTAGCAGAACTCGCTTCTTATTGTTTCGCTGCCTTCTCAATTATATAATGCATGTTTTCTTGAGCGCATTTTTGAGGTCTTCCTGGTTTTCTATGTACTGCGTGATTACGTGGGAGGCGTGATGATGTCACACGAAACTCCGCCCACGGCGTTGAAGCTCATCTCCATTACAGTAAATGGAGAAAACTGCTTCCAGTTATGACCATTACGCGTAGAATTTCGATATAAAACCTGCCCAACTTTTGTAAGGAAGCTGTAAGGAATCAACCTGCCAAATTTCAGCCTTCCACCCACACGGGAAGTTGGAGAATTAGTGATGAGTGAGTGAGTGAGTGAGTGAGTGAGTGAGTGAGTGAGTCAGTGAGTGAGTGAGTGAGTGAGTGAGTGAGGGCTTTGCCTTTTATTAGTATAGATATATATACCATCTATGTCACATGAGCCAGCAAGGAAATCCAAAGATGCGCATGCATGACAATATATATATATATATATATATATATATATATATATATATATATATACATATATATATATACATACATACATATATATATATATATATATATATATATATATATACGTGTGTGTGTGTGTATATATTGTCACGTATCTGCATCTTTGGATCTCCTTGCTGGATCATGCGATGATGGTAACCTACTCGGGCAACAGGGGGTGCTGTCACTAACTGTGTCTCCTTTTTTCCCTCCAGCTTCCAGAAACCTCCCAATGAGGGAAATTATCTCCGCTGCCTTATCTTTTAAATTAAAGCCCGGCTGCCTCCAATAAAATGTCTTTTTGAAACTGGTTCCAGACAAGTGAGACCTTTTCAGAAAACCTCCATTTGTTGCTAAAGATGAATTATTATCTGTTTTGTACTCTATGAGGTTATGTTAGCTATTTCCAGAAGGCACTGATTTAAGTTTATAGAAGAAAATTAAATGTGACTACCCAGCTGGTGTCCCAAATTTTTTTTGTTTGTTCTGGTTCTGTTTGGATCTGTGCTTGGCTAGCTCACAATATATATGCATATTGTATTATTTGTCTCTTTTTCAAAAGTTAAAACTGTGCTCCATGACAAGACAGAGATGACAGTTCCGTCTCACAATTAAAAGGATGCAAACATATCTTCCTCTTCAAAGGAGTGCGTGTCAGGAGCAGAGAATGTCAGGGAGAGAGAGAGAGAGACAGAGAGAGAAAAGCAAACAATCAAAAATCAATAGGTGCTGTTTGGGCTTTTAAGTATGTGAAGCATCACGCGACAAAGCAGCAAGGGAGCAATGTGAAGGTAGTCTTTCAGCATTTTTTAGAGGAGCGTCCATATCCTCTAGGCCGGTGTGCAAACAACTCCTCTGCTCACACCCCCTCCGTCAGGAGCAGAGAATGCCAGAGAGAGAAAGAGAAAAGCAAACAATCAAAAATCAATAGGTGCTGTTCGGGCTTTTAAGTATGCGCGGGAAGCATATCATATATCATTGAGGAGTTTAATTTAATACGTAATACGTGCTCTGATTGGGTAGCCTCTCAGCCATCTGTCAATAGCGTCCCTTGTATGAAATCAACTGGGCAAACCAACTGAAGAAGCATGTACCATAAATTAAAGACCCATTGTCCGCAGAAATCCGTGAACCAACGAAAAATCCATGATATATATTTAGATATGCTTACATATAAAATCCGCAATGAAGTGAAGCCACAAAGGCGAAGCTCGATATAGCGAGGGATCACTGTATACACATATATGTGTGTGTGTGTGAGAGAGAGAAACGCTGGAAAATACTAATATAGGAAAAATGCTGCAAAGTACTGTGTGTACTAGATGTATTTATAACATAGCATATAGATGTATACTGTAAAACAGTCCATAAACCTTATTTGAAGTCATCATAACATTATTGTTTCATGCTTTGTGTTACAGTTACTAGAACAGTTGTGTCCTTAATTCTATGATTGGGCTGCAATTAGTAACAGTTAATTAACATTTTTTTAAAATACTACTTGCATTATCCACCACAGTACCTTTTAAAAGACATTTATTAGGTTCTTGCCCTTTTCTTTCTAATTCTGTCCTTGTGATGGAGTTGCTCTTCTACAAACGTCTTTCTTACTGCTTATCGTCAATCAAAATATATATAGCCATTTGCAATCTTTTTCCCTATTTTCTTATTTTAGAAGGAATTTTAGGTAATTGGTATTACTTCACAGATGAATTTTGGTTAATTGGATTTTCTCTCTGTATTGTTGTGAAATATGAAGCTCTTTACAGTTTGTTAAATATGACTCGTAATATTTAGTTTGTGTGACGTTTTAATATAGGAAAATAGGATTTTTTAGATTGGATGCAGCTTTTCCAGTGAATAGAATAGAATACAAATGTAGATCTTAAAGGAAAAAGAAAAAGAACTTAACATATGCCAGCAGCCATATCCCAAGCACTTTATGTCATCCAGCATGTTTGGGCCTGGACCATACTTGGATGGGAGACCATCTAAGAAAATCTTGGTTTGTTGCTGGAAGAGGTGTTGATGCGGTCAGCAGAGGACACCTACCCTGTGGTCACTGTGTGGATTCCAATGCCCCAGTGTAGTGATGGGAACAATGTGCTTCAAAAATGGCACCATCCTTCAGATAAGACGTAAAACCTAGGTCCTGATTCTCTGTGTTCATAAAAGATCCCTGGGCATTCTTTGTAAAGAGTAAGGTGTATCCCAATGTCTAGGCTAAATTGCCTTCCATGGCCTAGTCATTCTGATCCCCCGAATCATCCCCTGCCTCTAATTGGCTAAGTATTTCTCACCCCTTCACTACTTAAAAGCTAATGTGTGGTGAAGCACAAAATGGCTGCCGTCACATCATCCAGGTGGATTCAGCATTAGTAGTGGTTAAAGTGGCTCCCCACTAACTATGTAAAGCAGTGAGAAAATTGCTATATAAATGTAAAGAATTATTATTATTACATACAAATTTCAAAAAACATCCTTAAGCATCTATTGTTAATAGGTTGTTTGAGCTTTAAGCATAATGTAACGTACAGTATTTGCATCTATTCTTAACTTGAACACTAACAAAATTATAATGGCTGGAGAATTTAATTGTGTTTTAAATCCAGACCTGGATAGGTCTTCAGCTACAGGGGTGAAACATCTAACATTGCAAAAATAATCACACAGTATTTAATTGAACATAAATTATCAGACCCATGGAGATTTCTAAGTCCATACTTAAGAACATATTCCTTCTTCTCACCAGTACATCATTGTTACTCAAGAACTGATTATTTCTTTATAGATTACAATTTCTTACCTACAACCAAATCTTGCAAATATGATGCTATTATTATCTTTGACCATGCCATTTTGATCATGAAGCTCACATCACTATGCCCCACATACTCATTTCGCAGCTGCCATCTTAACCCGCGCCATTAACTGATGAGAACCATACACATTTTATATCCAAGCAAACTGATTTTTTTTTTTTAGACAAATACATCCTCTGAGGTATCTGCAGGAATACCCAAGGAAACTCTAAAGGCATTTTAAGAGGACAAGTTATCCCATATCTTTCCCACAAAAATAAATTCTAAACCAAAAAGGCCTCAGAGTTAATCAGTAAAGTTACTAAAATAGATCAAGAACACACCAGGGGCCTCATGTATAAACGATGCGTACGCACAGAAATGTTGCGTAAGAACTTTTCCACGTTCAAATCGCGATGTATAAAACCTACACTTGGCGTAAATCCACGCACTTTTCCACGGTACCTCATACCTTGTCGTACGCAAGTTCTCCGCTCGGTTTTGCAGACTGGCGGCACCCAGCGTCAAAGCAGTGCTACTGTTCCTGTGTGGTTACACCTTATTTTCCTGACGCAGCTTTATAAATACACTGAAACTAACCATATATTGTTTATTAGTGTAACGCATCTGATTGTAATTAACATATAACAATATAATGGTCCAGGGAATAGCTATAGTATTCCAAATACCATAATTTCTTTAGCGTTGTTACTCTCACTTCTCCTTCTTTCAGCTCCACCCGTTAGGAGTTACAACAGCGGATCATCTTTTTCCATATTACTCTCACTGCACCACTCGCAGTATTTATATCACTGTATTTGAGTGTGAATCACAGCAGCAGCTGATAGGAAAGAGAATTATCGGTATACAGCTTCAAGGACACGCTGTCTCAGCCACGGCAAAACGTTTCAAAGCCTTTCCTGTACGGACCTCACGGTTCAGAAACAGTTTCATCCCAAGAACTTTAAATGTACTTAATCAATTGCTCCTTGTAGAACTGTTTGTACTTATAAGTACAATCACCCCACTGTAAACTTACACTACAGTTATAATATCGCACAACCTGAGCCTCTTCATAAAGTCCGTATTTACATATGATGACGATATCATTTTTAAGGTGAAATGCAGCAAAATACGTTTATTATATTATACAGATAAAACTTTAACTTCATTTAAATAATCTATATTCTTCACTGGGAGTTAATTAAACATTTACTACGAAGATATTTCAATGTTCCTTAAACGTTTTGAAGAATCTGCGCTCTAAGCTTACAGATGGCTTAACTTCTGTTACAGAGCTGATTGTGTGGTGATTGGGTATTTGGGGAAAGAAAAGCAAGGACTGCAGTGGCGGCTACGCCAATATATATTGAATATAAAACAGAAAGAGAAAATAACAACACAGCTAAAAAGGCAGCGGCAAATTTCGGCAAAAGTTAAATGCTTGAGTCATGAGCACGAGGCGGCTATGAAGTGTCTGCAACGGACGTGGCCATCCACCGTGCATAAGCTACCTTACTGACATTGGCGGGCGATTCTTCCTCTGCCCAGTGCCACCACAAGCCTAGAGCCGCCCCTGAGTACTGCTGCAATAAATTATTTCATCGAAGGTCGCACACAATCACTGTGCCGTGAAATTCATGTTTAATAACGTGCTTTAACTCCTATCATCATAAAAATATCACATATATATCTCAGTATTTTAGTTATTCAGAGAGGTGTAATATCACAAATGTAATGGACTCTGTGTCCAGTTGGAGGAAGAGAGTCGGTTTAAGAAGCAAGTAGTGATTTACACACATAGAGCACATAGAAGATCAAATACAAAACAAAGCATTTAACGTGCTACTTTAATTACGACGTGATTTGAGAAACTGGTTAATTAAACGATTTTAAGATGAAGTTTATGATGTTCTACTTTAATGACAAAATAAACTATGTGATTAAAGTGGAAATGTCGAGATTGAAGTTGACATTTCGTGCTTTTTCCCCACTGTGTGCCTTTTTTTCTCTGTACCCTAATAAGCTTTTATATGACACTCAGACAGTGGGCTACAACTCGTCTTTTCACGGCGACTTTGATATGTGACTTCTTTTTTATTTCCGGCACTTTGCGATTTTGTGAACATGAGCTTTCAAGTTTCTCCAACACGCTGTCACTTGATCAACTTCCTTTTGTTGATTATACTACGGTTTATTTTAACAAATAGTATGTTTTTCCTTTGCCTCCACTTGGTATTCACTGAAATATATATTTTCCCCCGTGCTTTTCCCATTGTCTTTTCACAGAAGGCTGAGCTTAAGGGCGATTTATATTGATTTGCATATTTAAAGATGCGCAATTCTTGGAGGAGTTGGGGCGTTACATAAAGCGCATGCACGAGCGTTACTTTTCACCGTGATCAGGATTTATGTAGCGGAAGAACATGGAAGTTGGAGTATGCACAGATTCCTGCATCTGGATTTTTCTGAGCGTAAGCACATTTCGGCTTTTGTGCTTATGCCATGTTATAGTGTGAGTTCTACACACGGCGTTATACATGAAGCCCCAGGTCTTCAAGTGAAGCACTTTTTAGGAAAAGACAGGCTTTGCAATCAGAACTCACCTCTTGTCAATAAAAGAAACAGAACAACTAATTTTTAAATCATGACATCATTACTATGAACACGGAGGGAAGACTAACAAGATCTTAGCACAATAAATCCAAAAGCAGGGCATTTGCAATGCAATATCAGTAATCACCAACACAGACGAAGATAGAATCATTGGCCATGAAAATATAATGCACACATTTAGAGACTACTATAAATCCCTATATTCTACTCAGTTTAAAGAACACAAGACACAATCTAATGCGTTTTTTGATGTATTATAAAAACCACAGCTAGATACTCTGAGCGCAGAGGAATTGGATAAATCTCTGACACTATATATATTAGTAAATGCTATAAACACACTTCAAAGTGGGAAAGCAGCAGGCCCTGAATGCCACCCTGCTGAATTTTATATTAAAAAAAAAAAAACTCAGTTAAGTTAGCTCCCCTCTTATTACCAACATTTATAGAAGCCAAACAGAAAAAAATTCTACCTCAGACTTTTCGCCAAGCATTAATTAACATTTTTCCTAAGAAAAATAAGGACATATTACAATGTGCATCATACAGACCAATCTCACTTCTTGATGTTAAGATACTCTCCAAACCCTAGCTAGAAGGATTGAAAAAAGTGCTTCATTCAGTAATATCACAAGACCAAACTGGATTTATTAAAGAAATTGGGCTTCCAATCTTTGTT
The DNA here is from genome assembly GCF_016835505.1 of Polypterus senegalus. NCBI lineage: Eukaryota > Metazoa > Chordata > Cladistia > Polypteriformes > Polypteridae > Polypterus > Polypterus senegalus. The sequence goes on from NC_053167.1 coordinate 11,770,095, forward strand.
GCCTATTTAATGTAATATATTCATCCATAAAGTCTAACACTCCAGAGATATTATTATCTTTGCATGCAGAAAAAGCATTTGATATGGTTGAATAGGATTACCTGTTCACCACTTTGCATAAATTTGGGTTTGGCCTGAATATAAGTGCATGGGTCAAACTACTGTATACCAGTCCAGAAGCTTCAGTTTGTATTAACAACATTATTTCAGACTTCTTCAAAGTAGAATGTGGTACTAGACAAGGATGCCCCTTGTCACCACTGCTATTTGCAATCACCATTGAGCCATTGGCTGTTTACTTTCAAAATGCATCCAAGATAAAGGGGATTTTGAGGGAAGAACTTGAACAGATAATATCACTATATGCAGATGATATGGTACTGTATATATCAGACCTACAAAATTCAGTGACTATAGCCCTAATAGCACTAGCAGAATTTCAGTAGATATCTGGGCTCAAAATTAATTTGAACAAAAGTGTGCTTTTTCCAGTGAATTCTCTAGCAAACAACATTAGATTGGACACCTTCCCTTTTATCATTACAGATCAGTTTAAATTTATAGGGGTCAACATCACAAGTAAATATAAAGCTCTTTTTCAACAAAATGTTGATGTTTGCATAGACAAAGTTAAACAAGTGTATAGTCTGTCTTACCACCAACATTGTCAAGATGTATATCCTTGCAAAGCTTCTGTTCCTGTTTCCAAACATCCCCATATACATTAGCAATTTTTTAAAGAAATTAGATTCAATCATAACCTCATTTATTTGGAATTCGAAAAATCCATGTATTCAAAAGGCAACCCTACAACAACCGAAATCAGAAGGCGGCATGGCTCTACCGATTTTTCAGTTTTATTGCAAGGCGGCAAACATACAAGCTATAAAAACCTGGACATTAACACAAACACATGAACACACATAAGCTTGGTCTGCAATAGAAATGAAACCCTGCAGTACCTCTTTATATTCCTTGCTTTGTACACCAGTAAATACAAGGTATTGTCAATATACAAACAACCCAATTGTCCTTCATTCACTCAGAATATGGAACCAAAGTAGGAATCACTTTAAATTAGAGAATATTTTATCTGTGGCATCTCTACATGATAAGGATTAATAAAGTATCTATCTATCTATCTATCTATCTATCTATCTATCTATCTATCTATCTATCTATCTATCTATCTATCTAACCACCTTTTTCAACCCTCTCGACCTTACACAATTTATGGTCCTGGAGGGTCGCAGTGGCTACAGGTTTTCATTCTAACTCTTTTCTAAATTAGTGACCTGTTTTTGCTATGAATGAACTTTTATTGAATTAACTGTAATTGACTTGCTCTTGTAGACTCAGGCCCCTTAATTGTTTCTTTTTTCTTAATTAGCTGCCAAACAGTGAGATACAAAATGAACCAAAATATGACCAGCAAACTGTGACGATCATACAATATCTGAAAATGAAGAAAGATGAAGCTCTCAGGAATGCCTATCTGCTCAGGTCCACAAAATATTTTAACAGTGATCTTAGAAAAGAGAAAATCAACAATTTCAGAAATGTATACTATTGCACAATGAGAGCAGTAACAAGCCATGGAATCAAAGAACGGGTTTAATAAACAACAAGAAAGGAGTGAAATTGGTTGGAGTTTGAGGCCCTGACTTAGTTGGTCTTCTGTTAGCTCAATCACTTCTAATTTCATTTCTGTTTGGGTGCCATTTAAGGAAAGAAATGAAGCAATTCAGAGGAACGATGAAGAAAATCAGGGAAGCAAATCTTTAAAAACAAGTCAATTAAAATTAAAAGCAGCAAAAACAGGTCACTAATTAAGAAAAGGGTTAGAATGAAAACCTGCAGCCACTGCAGCTCTCCAGGACGGGAGTTTGAGAACCCTGCCTTAAAGCAAAGGGTCTCCAAGCCATGCCCAGTGACTGAGACCACTGGATTACTTTACAGCCAGTATATTTATTATCCATCCATCCATTATCTAACCCGCTATATCCTCACTTCAAGGTCACGGGGGTCTGCTGGAGCCAATCCCAGCCAACACAGAGCGCAAGGCAGGAAATAAACCCCAGGCAGGGTGCCAGCCCACCGCAGGTATTATTATTAGAGACCTGCTATTGTAACTGAACAGCTGTTTAAGTAGGCCATATGTTCTTATTCTGTAAATTCATTTTAGCATTCAGATAACACCCGACAGGCTGTGCATGCAGTTTCTTCTTGTTTTAGTTAATCTTACTTTAAATTACTTAGTGTATAATGAACAAACATATGCTCAGAATAATATTCAACATGCACATCTACATTACTGCAAACATAATGATAATCAGTAGGCTCCGGCTGACTTAAAATTATGATAATACAGTTTTTCTCTATTTTTTAAATTAAAACAAAAACAGAAAAATACTTGTAGTTGAACAGAGAGAGAGAAGAAGCAACCTATAAAATTAAATCATGGGTTCAAGCAAGAGTAGAAACTGGAATCTTAATGGCACCGCAAGCAGCAACATGGACTCTTTTCTGTAAATAATTAATCTTTCTAATAATGTAGCCCTTTATCTAACACTCATTTTTTGATATTGATGCTCCTCTTTACAGCCTCTCCAATATGATATACAGACACTATGGTATATGGTGAGTTAATTGCAAACTGTTTTCTTTAGCAATTACCTTTAATCTGCAAGAAAATACAGAACACACTGGAAGCAAATTTAACAGGGTCAGACTGTTAAAGCTTAAACATATTTAATAGAAAAAATATATGCTTGCTGTTTTCCTTTTTAAATTGGAGGACGAATGAATAAAAGTTCAGTGCACTGAAACAGAGTATAGCTGTGAAGTATATAAGAAAATAGGAGAGTTGAGAACTCTCTGTAAGGTCACATATAGACTTCACACTACAGACAGCCTGCAATTACACCCTGCTGGAAAGATGTAAGACCTCAGCAAGCTATGTGAAACATGTAGCAATTCAAACTGAAATGATCAAATAAATATATATATATATATATATATATATATATATATATATATATATATATATATATATATATATATACTATATACAGTATATATATATATATGAAAACTAAGCTAATATATTTGTGCCTTTATTTGCCTAGAAACATCAACCCGACTAATGCAGAGATAAGTCAGAGAATTCCTGTCTTTTGCCTCCTGTTACACGAGGTTTATCTGTGAAGCCACCTGAGCCAAGCCTGTCTTTTACCGTATATTGGATACGGACGTGAACATTGTCTGCATTGGAGCTGTGTTATCCCAGGGGTATCCACAAAGTGAATGGGTGGTTCTGTGTTTTAGTCGGACATTCAGCAAACCCTATTCTTCCCAAAGACTGGAAGATGACCATGGGCCTCATGCATAAACGGTGCGTACGCACAGAAATGTTGCGTAAGAACGTTTCTACATTCAAATCGCGATGTATAAAACCTATACTTGGTGTAAAGCCACGCACTTTTCCACGGTACCTCATACCTTGTCGTATGCAAGTTCTCCGCTCGGTTTTGCAGACTGGTGGCACCCAGCGTCAAAGCAATGCTAATGTTCCTGTGTGGTTACTTATTATTTTCCTGACGCGGCTTTATAAATACACTGAAACTAACTGCATATTGTTTATTAGTGTAATGCATCTGATTGTAATTAACTTGTAAAATATAATGGTCCAGGGAATAGCCATAGTATTCCAAATACCATAACTGCTTTAGCGTTGTTACTCTCACTGCACCATCTTCTTCTTCTTTTTCTTCTTTCAGCTGCTCCCTTTAAGGGTTGCCACAGCAGATCATCTTTTTCCATATTACTCTCACTGCACCACTCTGAGTATTTATATCACTGTATCTGAGTGGGAAATCACAGCAGCAGCTGATCGGAAAGAGAATTATTGGCATACAGCATCAAGCACACGCTGCCTCAACCACGGCAAAACGTTTCAAAGCCTTTCCTGTACGGACCTCGCGGTTCAAGAACTATAAACACACTCAATCAATTGCACCTTGTAGAACAGTTTGTACTTATAAGTACAATTACCCCACTGTAAACTTGCACTACAGTTATAATATTACACAACCTGCAGCACTTTATAAAGCGCGTATTTACATATGATGACGATATCATTTTTAAGATGAAATGGAGCAAAATATGTTGATCATATTATACAGATAAAACTTTAACTTCATTTAAATGATCTGTATTGTTAATAATTAAACATGTGAGGACACGGTGCCACAGTGCTTGCATGTTCATGTATTGTTCGTGCCTCGCGCTGTATATTTGCTGAGACTGGCGTGACACTGGAAGAATAGATGGATAGAATAATTAAACACATACTATGAAGATATTTCAATATTTCTTAAAAGTTTTGAAGAATCGTCGTTGCAAGCTTACAGATGGCTTAACGTCTATTACAGAGCTGATTGTGTGGCGATTGGGTATTTGGGGAAAGAAAAGTAAGGACAAGAATTAAAGGTTAGTACGTTTGAAAGAGACAGTACTGCTACAATAAATTACTTCATCGAAGGTCGCGCATGGTGCTGCAGCATCTTGTATGAGACATGAACAATCACTGTGCCATCGTGTTCTTAATAGCATGCTTTCATTCCAATCATCATGAAAATGATATCACGTATACATCTCAGTATTTTAATTATTCAGAAAGCTGTAAATATCATGAATGTAATGGATTCTCTGTCCTGTCAGAGAAAGAAAAAGAATGGAAGCACGTAGTGATTCACACACATAGAACACATAGAAGATCAAATACAAAACAAGCATTTAACGTGCTACTTTAGTTACGATGGGATTTGAGAAACTAGTAAATTAAACGATTTTAAGATGAAGTTTATGTTCTATTTTAATGACAAAATAAACTACGTGATTAAAGTGGATACTTTGAGATTGAAGTTAACATTTCATGCTTTTTTCCTACTCTGTGCCTTTTTTTCTCACTGTACCCTAATAAGCTTCTATATGACACTCAGACGGTATTACGTCTCGCCTTTTACGGCGACTTTGATATGTGACAACTTCTTTTTTATGTCGGGCACTGTGCGACTTTGTTAACTTGAGCTTGTTTCTTTAACAAGCTATGTCACTCGATCAACTTCCTTTTGTTGAATATACCACTGTATAAACCAACAAATAGTACGTTTTTCTTTGCCTCCACTTGGTATTCGCTGAAATTCTTATATTTTCCTTCCCTTCCACAGTAATAGAAAGCCATGTTCTTACATATACTTTTACTTAGAAAAATGTATATACATTTTTAAAGTGAACAGCTTGTAACAAACTCAAGAAAAATTACTGTGTCTTTCGAAGAAAGTTCTGGGCTATGGCAGTTCAAAAACTACCTCTGTGGTCTACCATTTGAAATATTCATGGATCACACAGTGCTGAAGTGGCTCCAATCTTTCAGTTATCCTGAGGTAGCTTGTTAACTGGAGTGGCTGCACGCCTTTACTGTCAGACATAGGGAAGGAGACATGAATGCGCTATCATAAAGATTGTATGAAGAATATGACTATCAGTATTGTTCTCGCCAGGGAGAATGTAAATGTGATCAGATCATGAAGGATAAATCTCACTGCAGCGTACTAACTGCAGAAGGGAAGGGGTTGAATGGAGTGAATGGTAGCAAGGTAACCTGAAGTATGCTGGGTGAGGGTCTGGATTGAATCCAACACCTTAATCACCTCAGAGGAGACAGCGTCAAGGGACTTTGGTCCTATTGGGACAATGTGTCCTCAGGGATGGGATACTGTAGTAACAATGGCATCACCCAGCCATCTGGGAAGGACCCTGGCAAATGCTAGTGCCATGGGAAATGTGGAAGAAAGTCATGCATAGTAAACTTGCAAGGCCCGTAACATGACATTTCGGAGCTACTTAAACTATAAATCCCCTTTGACAATGTGATCAATAATTCTGTAGTTGCTATAAACTTTGCACCACTATGAAAGGTTCCCCTGGGCAGTATGTTTGATTATGGAGTGGCTGGGTGTGAACTTGCTGGTCCCATTTCCATGATCAACCAGACATATCCTGTACATTCTTGTGTAGTGGTTAACTATTTCACAAAATGGTCTGTGGCCTACTACCAGTCCAGGGGTTCCATTTACAGTGGTGTGAAAAACTATTTGCCCCCTTCCTGATTTCTTATTCTTTTGCATGTTTGTCACACAAAATGTTTCTGATCATCAAACACATTTAACCATTAGTCAAATATAACACAAGTAAACACAAAATGCAGTTTTTAAATGATGGCTTTTATTATTTAGGGTGAAAAACAAATCCAAACCTACATGGCCCTGTGTGAAAAAGTAATTGCCCCTTGTTCAAAAATAACCTAACTGTGGTGTATCACACCTGAGTTCAATTTCCGTAGCCACCCCCAGGCCTGATTACTGCCACACCTGTTTCAATCAAGAAATCACTTAAATAGGAGCTGCCTGACATAGAGAAGTAGATCAAAAGCACCTCAAAAGCTAGACATCATGCCAAGATCCAAAGAAATTCAGGAACAAATGAGAACAGAAGTAATTGAGATCTATCAGTCTGGTAAAGGTTATAAAGCCATTTCTAAAGCTTTGGGACTCCAGCGAACCACAGTGAGAGCCATTATCCACAAATGGCAAAACATGGAACAGTGGTGAACCTTCCCAGGAGTGGCCGGCCGACCAAAATTACCCCAAGAGCGCAGAGACGACTCATCCGAGAGGTCACAAAAGACCCCAGGACAACGTCTAAAGAACTGCAGGCCTCACTTACCTCAATTAAGGTCAGTGTTCAGACTGGGCAAAAACGGCCTGCATGGCAGATTTCCAAGATGCAAACAACTGTTAAGCAAAAAGAACATTAGGGCTCATCTCAATTTTGCTAAGAAACATCTCAATGATTGCCAAGACTTTTGGGAAAATACCTTGTGGACTGATGAGACAAAAGTTGAACTTTTTGGAAGGCAAATGTCCCGTTACATCTGGCGTAAAAGGAACACAGCATTTCAGAAAAAGAACATCATACCAACAGTAAAATATGGTGGTGGTAGTGTGATGGTCTGGGGTTGTTTTGCTGCTTCAGGACCTGGAAGGCTTGCTGTGATAGATGGAACTATGAATTGTATTGTCTACCAAAAAATCCTGAAGGAGAATGTCCGGCCATCTGTTCGTCAACTCAAGCTGAAGCGATCTTGGGTGCTGCAACAGGACAATGACCCAAAACACACCAGCAAATCCACCTCTGAATGGCTGAAGAAAAACAAAATGAAGACTTTGGAGTGGCCTAGTCAAAGTCCTGACCTGAATCCAATTGAGATGATATGGCATGACCTTAAAAAGGCGGTTCATGCTAGAAAACCCTCAAATAAAGCTGAATTACAACAATTCTACAAAGATGAGTGGGCCAAAATTCCTCCAGAGCGCTGTAAAAGACTCACCGAAAGTTATCGCAAATGCTTGATTGCAGTTATTGCTGCTAAAGGTGGCCCAACCAGTTATTAGGTTCAGGGGGCAATTACTTTTTCACACAGGGCCATGTAGGTTTGGATTTTTTCTCCCTAAATAATAAAAACCATCATTTAAAAACTGCATTTTGTGTTTACTTGTGTTATATTTGACTAATGGTTAAATGTGTTCGATGATCAGAAACATTTTGTGTGACAAACATGCAAAAGAATAAGAAATCAGGAAGGGGCAAATAGTTTTTCACACCACTGTATATAATGTAGTGTGGTTTTGAGTGTAAAAACATGCGCACTCCCAAAAAAACAGGAAAATGCAAACGCCAAAACCAATCAGGGTTATAAAACCTGGCATATGTACATTTCAACAACAACTTACTCTTTATAAATCACAAACATCTTGCAAATATGTGTATGGCAATACGTGTCTAAACACCATCCTGACACATCCATATATGAAGTATGCTAATCGACCTCATACATATTCAGACATGATGCCACAGAACTTCATTGACTGGTAGAGCAGCCTCACTTCTGATGCACTGAGACCCCACCACCTGCATTCAAGAGTATAAGCTCTCCACAACTGAGAGCACAGGATCATGCATGACATTATAGCTCCTCTCCTTCATGTTCTGAGGGTCAGTGAAAGGCAAAAGGCACCAGCATCTGAGAGGATTGCCAGTTTCACCTGGCACATGTAATTTCATGATTGTTGCTACAATGAATAGTACAGGCCATCTGAAAAACTGAGAGTTCAGCCCGTTACCTTACCAACAAGCCACCCACCACATACTGCATCATCATGTCTGTCAAAGCTACTTTGCCTCAAAATAAATGGATCACAGACTGACCCAGGCCTTGGAGACGCAACATTTGACAGTCACATTCTGACATTATAGGTAACTTGTGCATTAATGAAACTAGAGGGCTCTGTCCCCTTCTCTTAGCCACTTCACGGCTCTGCCGGTCGCTTATGGGTAAGCAGATGTACAATTTAAAGTGATTGTTATTTTCATGGGAACTGTTACATATGCATAATAGAACTAACTATTTTACATTACAGCGAGTAATTAACCATAGTAAAAAATAGTGAAATGTAATAAATTGAAAGAAAACGTGTATGCTTTTGCATTTATGTCAATTTTTATTAAGTTTAAAATAAGACAATTATTCTTTTTTTTTGTTACCTGTAAAGCTTGTGCTTCTTCATTTTTTTTAAATTGAATCATATTCTGACCTGGTAAATGAATTGGTAATAATTCAACAGAATAACTTTGACCGTGCATTGGGAATTCCATTAAATGCTACCTGCTTTCCATTGCACTGACGTACGAAGTATCTAAATATGCTTGAACTTTGTCCTGAAACTGTTCTTTGGATACCTATAACCGATGCACAATTCTCAACATTAATATGACCATTGAATCATTTGAGCAAATACGGGTTATACGGTACAGTCATTGAATTATCGATTATCACAATTTTAACAACTTTCTTTCTGTGATTAGTGTGTTGTTTGTGACGATTATTTCTGCATCGATAATCAGGAAAGCCAGCCATAGTCATATCTGTTGAATTCATGAAAGCTTTAGGAAATTTCTTTAAACACTTTTTTCTTTTGAGTCCCAATATACTGAATCTTTTAAATGAGGTCCATACCATTATTTGTACCATAATTCAGGATAGGTTTCCCTGTGTGGAATTTCAGCACAGACAAAATGATCTACATCATCAGGAGATGATAATTTATTTTTCAAAGTAACCAGTAAATGCATGTGAGGGTTTTGCAGAGAAAATTTTGTGTAAAGTAAGATAGTTTAGGCATATGGATTTGTATCCATTATTGGTTGTAGAATTTCTAATATGTCAGATCATTTAAGTCTTTCGATTCTATTTTGCATCGCTTCTCTGTGATCATAAATAGAAACCTGACTGAATTATGGTTTCTTTGATATTAAACTTGTTGTAGCTTTAATTGTTGTGGGACCACAGATGCTCATAGCATATTGTCCTGAATCATGTAAATCTATGTTTTGAGCATTGAATGTAGACTAGCTGAAGCCCGCCATAGCATATGGCGGTGTAAGAATAGGAATGGAAAATGGTGAGAAAGGAATTCAGAAATCAAGAAGAAATAAATACTTCTTGAAAGATGCAGTTGTGAATAGGTGTTTTGGTGGTGACGACAGATAATGAATCGAAACATCTAACCCTAGAAAAAGCCACGTACAGCTGACCATAGCTGAAGACTGGTTGTTAGAATTATTGTGAAGAGTAAACAGCATGTGGGTATGCGGAAGGCCATGCTTCTGAAGTTCGATTCCATAAATATAATCAATAACAACCTCAAAAAGATGTTGTTGTAGAATGTCTCCAAGTAATTCCTGCAGCTTAATCCAAAAGACTCGTACTACAATATCAGGTCTGTGCTCCGGTCTTTGGGTATCCGAAAATGTTTGGCCAAGCAGGATTACATGTGAAAGTGATAAATAAATGAGGCTGTCTGAATTTATGTACTATGGCCATGGCATCCTGCTAGTTTTGTTGCATGTACAGTATCTTGGACATCCTGGAAATGTGGACGATAATATGATCATTTTGCCTACACGTACATATATTTTACAGTCCTTTGTATTGTTCCACATGCAAACCTTGTTGATCTATTCTGAGATAGTTGAGACACGTGCCCTCTGTTTTAACATACGCATCTACGATGTACTGTTAAAATAGTTGGCCGCTGGAGTGCAAAATACTAAATGTATTCCTCATTGCTAATCTGTACACGTAAAATTGGCATTGAGTAAGCCTCATTCGCTTGGCGGTTCTTTTATTGGGAACATGTTGTAAATCTTTGTGCCAGCCAATGTCTCCGTAAGGGAATAAAAGTGGGTAAACCATAGCATCGCAATTCATATTGAGCGTAGAAATCTGTTTACAGGAGTTGCCTATGGGACAGATGCAAATGTCCCTTTCGGCAGACGGTCCGCCATCTTCTCTGACGAAAATCGCTGCAACATTGCTGTGACATGTCGGGGCTTTGTATCCTGCCTAGGGTTTTCCTCAAAAAGCATTCATACAGATGCTGTTGGATTGGACTGAGTGATTTCATGCATGTGTTTGTATTATTTAGCGAAGGGTTTGATGGTTCTGAGCATGGAATCTAGTTGGAGAAGTACATTTTTGCTGCATGCAGAGTTTGCTTTATTTTGTAAGTGTACTTCAGAAGCTTGGTGAGAAATGCCATGTTGGCTGCGTGTAGACAGGACCGGGAATTGAGGTGGAAGCAGGACAAACCAGAAAAGAAATATATATAAGAGATTCAGATATTTTGCCTGTAGTGTATGTGGATTTCACTTTCACCAAGCAACAAATCTTTTAATTCTCGCGCATACGCTTCATCATTGGGAAGAAACACTGCTTTTGTCTGATGGCAACACGAATTAGATAGTCTACAAGACTCCGACTTAAACTTTAAAGCCGAACAATATTTACATACTTCTGTCATATCACCTATGTCCATCTATTCGATCTCTTTTCGCTGTTCCATTATTTCACTGAGTAATGATTTCCGTTTGTTAGCGTTAATGCAATCTTTACTATCAGTTTTTTGAGACGTTTGAATTTTACTACTTTCATAATCTCTAACCTGCCCTGCATGTGTATCGCTCCAATGTTTTTGAACCTCTTTACGATGTTCTACTTTATAAGATTACCGTGTGCGTGGCTGAAAATAGTTGAGAGGAGAGCGTGACTTGAAAATCTCATGGCCAAGGTCTCAACTCTCGCAAAAAATCTTCCAAAATGTCTCATCTCGTTGGAGGATTCTTTTATTATAATAGAGAGATATAACTGCTTACAGTTAACAAAAGCAACACTATTCTTGCTAGGTTTCCTTATTGCCATATGTATTTTGTAAAATGCTCCGATTATGTTAGAAAAAACTGCTGCAAATTGCCTTTTTATGTTGGACAAATTATGTATTTTTACATATGTGCACCCACATCATATGAAAACTGGAAGTAGCGCTCCACCGGTCAAGCTTACAGCACAGAAGTAGAATGAAGAACAGGTAGCCAATATAAATTAACAAAAAAAAGTTATTCATTGCAAATGCACAGCATTGGCCCCATTCGAAAGGGAACTAAAATACAGTCTGTACATCTCATTCAATGCTTTGAGGTGTAATATGTTTGTCACGTCAATGCGCATAGTGACAATGACAGCTCTCCGGGCGTGCCAGCCACCCTATCCGACACAGACAGATTCAGGAGGCACACTTAATTTTATTTTATTTTTTTCCCTTGTGGGAACAATAACACAGTCCAAAGAACAAAACACTGCACAATACTTTCCTTCTTTTCTTTTCTACTCCACTCATCCTTGGCAAGCTTTGTCTCCCTCCTCCCGACTCTGGCTCCTGAATGGTGTCTGCTGACCCCTTATATAAGGCACCCGGAAGTGCTCCAGGTGTTTGATGACGAATTCCGGCAGCACTTCCAAGTGTGGTGGAAGAGCAGCTCTCCAGAGCTCAGCAGCAATTGTATCGCCCCCTGGCGGGAATAATAGTGTGTTAACTTTCCCAGCCCTAATATTAATAAAATAAAAAAGTGCAAAAATAAGATCAAATGAGCTAAAAGATATAAAAAAGTATTGCCTGAAGCCAAACCTGAAACAAACAAGTCCCAATATTTTAATCCTTAAACAAAGTCCAGAGCAGAAAAGATCAGAAAAATCCAAAAATACAGTAATCCCTCGCTATATCGCGCTTTGACTTACGCAGCTTCACTCTATCGCGGATTTTATATGTAAGCATATCTAAATATGTAACGTGGATTTTTCGCTGCTTCGCGGGTTCTGCGGACAATGGGTCATTTTACTTCATGTACATGCTTCCTCAGTTGGTTTGCCCAGTTGATTTCATACAAGGGACGCTATTGGTGGATGGCTGCGAAGCTAACCAATCAGAGCACGCAGTTAAGTTCCTGTGTGCTGAATGGCTCAGCGACGGAGTGCTGAATTCGATTCCGAGGCTTTAACCAGGAAGTCTCGTCTTGCTCATTCAGTATCAATGTGTTTCGCTGTGTAAAGAGTTAACTTTTGTGCTCTTTTGTGTTTATCTTTGTGCATAGTCAAGCCCTTCATTATGGCTCCAAAACGATCTGCTACTGCTTTAGGGGCCGTGCCCAAGTGCCAACGGTAGATGTTAACAATTGGCGAAAAGGTGAACGTTTTGGATATGTTGAAGGAAGGGAAAAGCTACACCGCTGTAGGACGCCATTACGGCATCAATTAGGCTATGATTCTTTTTATTTAAAAAGTAGGAAAGGAATATAAGATCTACGGCCGCAGTGTCCTTTTAACCAGGGTGCAAAATGAGTTGTAAGTGGATGTAATAAGGCAGTAGTCTGGATGAAATCTGCTTTAGGGATTTGGATTAAAGAAGAACAACGGCAGTGCTACACAGTTGCCTGAAGAGGCTCCTTTAGAAGAGCTGTAACGTTCTCCTTTATTGTGCAGTAAAACTAAACTCATCGTTATCGGACAACTCATCGTGTCATTGTTGGTGAGTAACCATAATTAATTTTCTACTTACAGTACTTAGTACATATATGTACGATTAGTGTCACTGTACACACATTTACTGTATACAATTTTCCTTGCATTATTGCTGGTGGCCTGTCTGTCGTAATGGCTGTAACATATGTGATAATGGAAACGCTCGATATCTTTAAAATAATATTTAGGTTTTACTGTATATAAACAGTGTGTTTACATACATAATTTCAATGAATCTTACCTAATATCTAACAGAATACAAAGGGTTTATGCTGTATAACTGTGCAGGGAATATTTATAAACAGTGTTGGAGAGTTTATAAGGGCTTAAAATATATAAAAATAACCATACAAACATATGGTTTCTACTTCGCGGAGTTTCACCTATCGCGGGGGGGTCTGGAACGCAACCCCTGCGATCAAGGAGGGATTACTGCACTAATAAAAAGGAGGCAATACTCTCAAAGGCCAAATGGGTACCTGCTGAGTGCTCATTCATCCTCTCTTTGTAATGGCCAAAGGAGTTCTCAGAAGCTGATGAGATCACAGTGGCCCAGCCTCTTTTGGCTCAACCTAAAAATATATAAAACACTAGCAAAATACCCGCGCTTCGCAGCGGAGAAGTAGTATGTTAAAGAAGTAATGAAAAAGAAAAGGAAACATTTTAATAATAACGTAACATGATTGACAATGTAATTGTGTTGTCATTGTCATGAGTGTTGCTGGCATATATATATATATATATATATATATATATATATACAGTATATATATATATATATATATACACACACACTCACATATAAACATATATATACACACACATATATATATATACATATACATATACACATATATATATATATACATACACATATATACATATATATGCATGTACATATCTACATATATATATATATATACACATATATATACATATCTACATATATATATATTAGGGGTGGGACTTGATTAAAAAAATTAATCTAATTAATTAGAGGTTGTGTAATTAATTAATCTTGATAAATCGTATGTAATCGTACATGAAAATTTGCCCCAAATTATTATTTTTTTTTATTTAAAAGGGTTTTAGTGGGCGACAGAATCAAATAATAGACATGGACATTAATATTGTAAACTCAAGCTCTTTTAATTTCTGAAAAAAAAATGTATTTAAACTGCATTTCAATTCAAAACAGAAACAAAAATATTATCCCTGGCTAAAATTGGGCAGACTTAAAAATAAAGTGGTATTTTAAGTACTTTTAAGTACATTTTCAGAATGGTATTGTCTTTAAATAATAATAACAAAAATTTCAACATAAAGTGCAGTTTTTCTTCTTAAAAAAATAAGGCAGAAAAATAAAAGGTAATTTGACCAGCTTCACCTTTAAACTTTGAGTAACCTTAGCCAAAATTATTTTGTACATTAGGCTAAAACAGTGTGATCATTGAACATTTTGTAATTAGATGTAATTAGAATTACTAACGGTCATGGAATTCCAATGATCCCAAGTAAGAGCCACAAAGTCCGCGCTCTGTAATGCATCTAATTTTGCTTGCTTTTCAGTGTCATAAAGCTGTTGAATTTTACTTGAAATAGTCTTTCAGCACGGCAGTTGGAAAGTTGGATCTTCTGATGCTAACCGTAGCACATTTTCTAACCCCCTATCTTCCACCACTGTTAGTGGTCTACAGTCCAAAGCAATCCATTTTGCAAGAGAATTTGTAAGTTTGACCGATGTTGACTTACTAATTTTGGTCCTGAAGCCAGTTATTTCATGAGGTTTGGGCTGCCGACACCTTTTGTTGGTACTCGAACTGCTAGTGCAGTTTCTGTGCTCGCTGTAACATGTTTTGCATTTAGATGGTACGGTAAGGTTGAAGTGCGTCAGTGGTATGCAAACTAATTTTTGCACAGTTTGCACAAAACCATGCTTTCATCAACGCTTCCATCGGGTAGTCTTTTGAAATGAAATTTGCCTCCGATCAGTCCTAGCAATGCGCTTTCTTCCGACACTTACATTTTTGTAGCTCTGATGTGTGCATCAATGTAATTGATGTACCAGGAAATCATGCATTGACAAAAGTTCCCCTTTGCTTAGAATGCAAATTGTGATTAAATGCGTTATTTTTTAACGCGTTATGGAGTACATGCACCGAAGCTTCTCAGCTGTGCTTGTGCTAAGAAAAGGAAACATTTTAAAAATAACATAACATGATTGTCAATGTAATTTTTTTTTGACCGTTACGAGTGTTGCTGTCATCAAGGATTTGATTATCATTATTTCTTTCAAATCAGGTTTGTATTTGGAGGATGTGTTGTGTTCAAGTTACATTCCGTGTTTGTCAACCGTTGTTAAGATAACAGGTTTCATTCATCGAAGTGTTCACCACCCAAATTGGTACTCGTGAATGTAAGATGTTCAACAGGCATTCCCGGTATTAAGTTGTGGAAATTGACTGCGAATATTTAGCGGTAGCGTGTGTATGAACTTAATTTAATCTTTTCCAGTCCTGCAAAGTCAGTTGACATGAGCCGCTCGGAGTACATGCATCGAAGCTTCTCAGCTGTGCTCGTGCAATCTTGCGATGTCAATGACTTTATTTAATGTTAGCTAAGACCCGGTACTTAAAATTTTCTTGCTACAGCAAGAAATTACAAAGTGATCCAAAGTCTCGTTTATACCTCGTGTTTTCTCATTAAACTTGTATCTCGCGAATACCATATTCGTCGTAGGCATGACAAATGGCAGCGGGTGTGTCTATAAACTTAATCTAAACTTACGGTTCACACCATGCTTTGTTTCCGCAGTAGCTGCACTAATGAATATGCTTGTATGCATCACTCGCTTCATAATCTTTTGCTGCCTTCTAAATTGTGAAATGGCGTTTTTTGTTCAGCGCTCTTTGGAGGTCTTCCTTGTTTTCTACGTACTGCATTCACAGTCAGTTCACGTGATTACGTGGGAGGCGTGATGATGTCACACGCAACTCCGCCCCCCACAGCCATCCAGCTGAAGTCCATTACAATATATGGAGAAAAATAGGTTGCAGTTATGACCATTACGCGTAGAATTTTTAAATTAAACCTGACCAACTTTTGTAAGTAAGCTGTAAGGAATGAGCCTGCCAAATTTCAGCCTTCTACCTACATGGGAAGTTGGAGAATTAGTGATGAGTGAGTGAGTCAGTGAGTGAGGGCTTTGCCTTTTATTAGTATAGATACATAGTACTAAAATAACACAACTAATATAAATATGACAAATCTTCTTATTACCATCCTTCAAAACTTCTGTGTGGGGTTGATGTTTTATATGTTTCAGTGTGATTTTTATGGTTGTATGCCTTTCCTGACACCAACCCACCCTATAATAATTCATAATTAACAAAGCCAACAATGAGATACAAAATAGCTATAAATACCCAACAGAAAGTAGATACTAAGGTACAGAATGTCAGGTGAAAGTGAGACTTTTGGTAGAACTTTGCAAATGGGAAGGTGAGAAGGCCTACCCACCTGATAGTCTAAACCAGTTTGAATACATAATTTGTTTTCCTGGCATTTCTTTGTTACTTTTGACTTCTCTTTTTGACCATCCTCCTTTATGTTGTATAATTTTAAACGTTTCATGTTTTAAAGTGAAGCAGTTCTGGCATTTTACAGAGGAATACAGAGTTAACGTTGTGTTAGTCCGCCTGTACTGAACTACAGGCAGTTGCACCTCTAATTGCATTAGCTTGAAAATCTAGCAGGTGGGGCCGTGAAAAGTTGAAATGGTGTGCTACCAATAAAAATCCAGCGGGTGAAAGGCTGAAATGGCGTCTTTCATAATGAACAGCATTTAAATCCAAGTCTAGGCTATTTAATTTAAAATTAAACACCATTTGGATTTTTATTCCATAGAATGTGAGCGTGATGTGTGCTTTGCTGGCGTACAACTTCACAGAGAAAATGCAAACAGTAATAATAGTACATTTTATTTAATTTTGTCTTTCCATGAAATCCAAGAGCACATTACAAAATGAAGCCATAAAATGGCATCTGCAATGTAGATAAATATTATATGAAAATATACACAGCCGAATTTCATCTTTTTCATAAATATTTTATGCACCAAAATTTTCCCGGGGTAATGTTTTATCCTTTTCTAATATATGCTATGCAATATTAAGAACATAGCTTGCCATTAAGAATAAAGAAATGCATTGATTAATTCTACTTGACAATAATATTAATATAAAATTATGCATCTAAGCAACAAAATGTATTGCAAGTGATAATAATGGAAATTGATGTGCATACATGACTAAACTAGAGGGATAATGGCTCCCACCTTCTGCAGATGCTTTTTTAAGTTTAATTTCTTTCCATTCACACAACATAAATAATAAAACAATAGTAACAACAACAACATGGCATAGAGCTGTAGGCTTTGACTGCATTGCTAAAGGCTGATATAGCTCAAAGTATAGTAGCATCATTAATCACTGCTATGGTATGTTGCAGAAAACAGAGCGCATTCCCGCGACATCCAATGCAAATCAAGAAAGCAGCCATTATTCCGCAGGCAGGGCACACGCTGTCCTTACATGCTTAAAATGTGTTTTACAACAATAAAGAGAAGTTAGGAGAACTGTTTAAAAAACATTTAATAAGAGAGCAAATGTTTTATTTTTTATGTAACGTTAAAAAATGCTTATTTGGTTATTTTATTTTATCTGAAACAGAGCCACCATTGCCTCATTTTGGAATCAAGCCCTGCTTTCCATAACACAAAGCAAAGATTTACAGCTCCATGATATAAAATACAATGCATGAGTCAAATTCAAGTTGTTGTTTGCACAGAAAACAGAACATAATAGTACTATTTGGATAAACAATGTACAAATGTATACAAAATTTTGATCCTTATAGATATTAATTTTTCAGTTTGTCAATTTTTTATTTCTCATTCAGCGTTTTCTAAATGCTAAATGTTTTTGTTTACTGTGACAACAAGTTGAAGTACAAAAACTGAACATAGTCGGGACTTAAATGGCAATATTATTTTAAAGCATAGCAAATGATCTAGTAGTTGTAAAATTCTGTATGAAGATGATTTAAAGGTGCACAATAAAAAAAGTAAATGGAGCATTGTACAGATAAATGACGCATCATCTGCAACACCTTTTGGTCATTTTTGTTAGTGATGTAGCCTGTAAATGGAATATCACAAGTAGTTACCACAGTACATCTTTTCTCTGGCTGGCACCGTATTTTCTAAGCCTGAGCAACTTGTATAAGATGACAGTATTTTTATAAAATGAGTGTGTCAAGAAAGGGGTAGTCATTCTAGGTGAGCAACATCAAGATAAGGGGAAAGGATATTACAAAGCTATCATAGGGCTTAGAAAAGTTTAATTGTAATATAAAACAAGTCGGAAAGACCCACACTACTAACATTTCATCCCTGGAAGTGTTGCAGGCAAGAACACCAAAGCAGATGAAAGAAAGAGGCAGGAAACATGTAAGACTTCTCTGGCATGTTTTAGGAAGGTATCCTGAAAATGGAAAAAGTGCTGAACTATAGAAAGAGACAGACAGCGAGACACTAAGAGAAAAAGAGAGAGGCCTCCTGGTTAAGAAATGCCAGAACAATGCCTTTAGCTAGGGATACTGGTGAGCCACTGTATGACTACCCTTTAAGGGCTACTGCAGGATCACGGATACAGAACCAGCGGTGAGGGGTTGTCTTGTTTCCTCTGTACCCAAAGAATGGCCTTCACAATCCTGTAAATGATTCCGAACTTTATCTGGAACTGACTAATGTAGGATGCTTTGACATAATTGATTCTAGCACTGAGGAAACCAGAAAGGAGATCTGGCTTTGGGGAATTGGAAAAGTATGTATGTCAATCCCTTCGGTTAAGCAATAATGGTCATCCTTTTCCTTAGATTGTGTGGCTACTTCAGATTCTACCTTTTATCCCCACCCTCTCCCTTTGTTCTTGATATTTAATATAATTTGGCTCTTAAATATCATTCTAGGTGTGGAGAGACATCATGATGGACATCAAGTTCAGACGCCACGTCTAGTGCCAATAAAGTGCCAGTATTGGTGTTTAAGCAGGACAGTTTCAACTAAAGTTAAACTTGCAGTATTCAATGCATATTTACAGTGAATAATGTTAGTCCTGGCCTGGTGTGTACTAACTGAGGCATCTCAGTGAATATCTCCCTCTCTTCCCTCATTTTGACCAGCTTGAACATTTGATACCATATCCATCTATTTACTTTAACAATTAGCTAAAATGAAAATACAACTTTACTGCATTTCCATTGAGCAACTTTCTGTACTTCCCTAGATTTGAATGGTGATGGTCATGTCAGCATATTGCTGCCTTTGTATGCTATTGTGATTTTTTCAGTGCTTGCTTCTGAAAGGTTTCTGAAAGATCGCATAGGCTGAGAAATATCAGATGTCATAAAAAGATTAATTAAATGTCAAATGGATTTTGGCACAGAGTGAATTGAAGATGTCTTCCTAATACAGAGGAGTATACTCTGCTGAAATATTGTTACTTTGTTTGTCTTGTGTCATTAAAAATGAGATATGAATTCAGATATTTGTGAATTTCCCCTTGGGATTAATAAAGTATCTATCTATCTATCTATCTATCTATCTATCTATCTATCTATCTATCTATCTATCTATCTATCTATCTATCTATCTATCTATCTATAAAAATTTCCGCTTTATGCAGTGGTATTTTAAAATGCTCTCCATTTCTTGGACAAAAAAAGATACATAAATGCCAGGGAAGCTTATTAGGTATTTCATGGTGCTTTTGAATTAATCTATGGTGCTGGGTGGCATTTAGTCATGATAATGATAATCCTCACTACATGATAAAGTTACCGACCACTGCAATTGATACACAGGACTAGGAGATCCTACAGGATGTACATTGCAGATTATTCATGTTACATATGGGTAGAGACTCATGACTTATTGCTGTTCAAGAGTCTAAGGAAAAGAGAGCCTAATGCAGCTGAATGAAGGGTAACATGTCAGACTGGAGAAAGCATCCATAATTAAGGGTAAAGGGGCTTCTTCCCTAGTGTATAACGGTGACCTCCTCAATAAAGATCAATTGACTTTCAACCCAAGAAGACATATCAAGACATTTTGGATTTTTAAGATGAGAAACAAAGGAAGACTTATGAGGGGAGAGACATTTTTCATTTTAAATCAGCCATTGTTCTGAACCTGCTTGTTCAGTTTAGAGTCGTGCTAAGGCCAAAGTCTGTCCCACAGTCATCAAGAACAAGGCGGGAGCCAAAACACAGAGGAGTGCACCTTAGAACACACTTAATCATAGTTATGATGACTTTTCTTCATGATTTTCTTCTGACCTTCAGTCTTTTTTTCTTGGGAACTTGATTATTTTCCAGGGTTTTACTTGAACTTAGCTCCACTTTCATTTTTTACTTTTATTTTAATTGGTGACTTTTTATTATTTTTACTGTCATATTTTGGATTTACCACTTAGTTTTGGTTATTGGCATCACTATTCTGTGTAGATGTTGACTATGCGTGGCTGTTTGTGTTGCCTGCCATCACTGGTGTAAAAATATTTAAATAGTTAAATATGTTCTAAAGATGTGATTATTTAATAGATACCCTGGTATATTGACATATTATTAGGTGCTATGACTTTGCTTATGGCTAACATTTTAGGTTTTGAACTTAATTTTTTTTGTCTTCCAGACTTCTCTGCTTGTATTCCCAACCTTCATTCATAATTTATTATGGAATTACTGCCATATTTCATTTTACTTCCACTGAGGATTTGAATGGTGGAGGATTCATTTATTTCAGTGGTGGTCTATACTCACAGCTTTTTGAATGTCTTATAATGATTTTGTACCTTCTTGTAAGCCATATTTATTCTCAATGGATGTCTGAATTAATTGTTTTGTCGCCTTAATGATGACCCACTGGTGTTCATGTGTGATGCCACAAAGCAATGAGATTAAAGGATCAAGTCACTCTTCTGTCCTGTCACCCTCTGAGATTGTAGGCACCCTTTGCTAGTATTTATTTTCCAATATTCTTTTCCGGTTAAAGAACTTTCTGGCTATGTTCCTTTCAACTTTGGGGTTAAAGGACAGTTCTTTGAATTCCTTCTTTCTTTGTTTAATGACAGTCTATTCTTCCGGTCCTTTATTTCTTTCTTCCATGCTGATTCTTTATTCAGAATGACACTATTGTTTTCATGTCCTTTTTTATCACTAAAATGCCAGTCTACCTTCCCTGATGGCACTACAATCACACACCGCTCATTCACTCATATAAAGCCAAAAACTCATCACTTTGGTAATTTAGCCATCCTCAATTTTAAGATTTGTCCTACAGTGCAGTAAGACTGTATTGGGCAGGGTCAAAGGCTTTTCATTTTTGGTGCATACATTGTCATCATGGCACTGCCAGATCTAAACAGCAGCATGGAGCATTGCTCACGTACTGAAGTGACTTTAGCTGCAGGTGGAAGTCCCACTTTACTTTATGTTGCCAAGCAGAGTGCAGCAGTCTATCAGCCAGCAAAAGTGCTGTGAAAAAGCTGTCTGTTGTTAGGGTCCTGCCTTTGTCCAGTCTGATAGCGGTCATGGGACACCATATCTTTGATTGCCGGTACAACAAATAGTTCTGAGCAGGCATCAGCCACAGCGCTGCTCTTGTGAAAAGAATGGAGATGAACAGAATCAACTCAGACAGGGAGAGGCAAGTTCATTGTAACATGGGAATGTCACTGAGAGAATAAAACTGAATAATAAAAAAACAAGAGCTAACTTTTACTAGTAGCCAAAATTTATACCAGGTGTTACAGACTCAAATCAAATGTATGTTTTTACTATACTATAGTAGTAATAATAATAATATTAATAATAGCAGCTCACTACTCAAAACATGGAGCATCCAGTGTCAAACCCAGTACATTTGAGTTGTAAAGTAGCAGTTCTTACCTCTACACCATTCAACTCCCTGTCGATTGACATTTGAGCTTGGGTTTTTAACTCATTGACAGCCACATGTAAATTAAATGTTTTTTGTTTCTTTGGTTATATTCTTGAATAAAAGCGTACATGTTTATTTGATATTTGTACTAAAGTCTTCTCACATTATACACTTTACGTCATTATTAGTATAACATAGAAAAAGTTTCTGCTTTAGGTATGTGTTCAGCATTTCTTGCCTCGCATTTCCTTTCATCCTACACTTACCCAGATCTTTGTAGACACGGAACACACATGAAATGCATGTATTCCAAATAATCATATATTGTATTATTTATCCTGCACCACTCCAGGCACAAAACACACAGATAAGGAGCCTTGGCTTGAGCTGGGAGAACTTTTTGCCCGAGTTCAGCTCCGTCAAGGCATGGGATGGGACAGCAGGTTGCTTGCTGCTTGTGTTGATCGATGCTTTTACAAAACAAAAGATGTTAATGGAGAGGTGCAAAGGGATTTAAGGTGGGCCAGGATTATGTGTTTTTTTTGTAGGCTTCAGGGATTCTAGTGTTAAATTGGTTTCAGCCCTATTTAAAAAATAGAAAATTCTTTGTTAATTGTGGTGTACCACAAGGATCTATTCCAGGTTCACTGTTTTTTACAATCTACATGCTTCCTTTAGATTAGACTATCTCAAAACATAAGTTGAGCTACCACAGCTGTGCAGATGATACACAGCTTTATTTATCTATAGTGCCTGTTGATCCTGATGCTCTTGGCTCTCTGATCCAATGTCTTACTTGTATTTCTGAATGAATAAGTAGTAACTTTCTCAAACTATATAAGGAAAAACAATAATCTTAGAGACTGGTAAAATAGCAATAATGAGGGTATTAGAAATAAACTGAATCCCTTAGCATTAAATGCCAATGCGGAGGTAAAGAATGTAGGTGTAATCATGGACTCTGAACTTTAAATCACACATTAACCAGATTATTAGGACTGCATTTGTTAAGCTTAAGGAAGACCTCTTATAACATTGCAGGATGCTGGGAAATGACTTCATGCTTTTGTTATTTTGTTGACTAGATTACTGTCATGCACTCCTAACCGGAGTAACTAAGAAAGACATGAATTTGTTTGCTGTTAGTTCAGAATGCAACAAGAATCTTAACTAGAAAAAGAAAATCTGAGCACATCTTGCCATTATTAGCATCGTTACATTGGTTACGATAGAATTTAATTTAAAATTAAAGCCTAAATGATCTTTATTTAAATTTGTTTTTATTCTAGCTAACATTTATGTTAGGTAGAATGCCCAGTGGGGTCTTGGTGGTCATTTGGCCTTGGAACACCTGCAGATTTTTCTGTCCACACAGCCTTCTGAAGTTATCATTAGACTCATCTTTAGAGGCTTACAATATGACATTGATTATAAGGATGCTACTCCTCTACTGTTATGTAAGATCATATTTATTTTTATTGATTTTACTTTTTTCATTATTACTTATCTATACTAATAAAAGGCTAAGCCCTCACTGACTGACTGACTCACTGACTGACTCACTGACTCATCACTAATTCTCTAACTTTCCGTGTAGGTAGAAGGCTGAAATTTGGCAGGCTCATTCTTTACAGCTTACTTACAAAAGTTAAGCAGGTTTCATTTCAAAATTCTACACGTAACGGTCATAACGGTCAACAATGTCCGCCATGTTGAACTTTCTTATTTATGGCCCCATCTTCACAAAATTTGGTAGGCGGCTTCCCTGCGCTAACCAAAACCTATGTACGTACTTATTTTGGTGGTATGACGCCACTGTCGGCCGCCATATTGAACTTTCCAACGTCACTAATTCTCCAACTTCCCATGTAGGTAGAAGGCTGAAATTTGGCAGGCTCATTCCTTACAACTTACTTACAAAAGTTAAGCAGGTTTCATTTCAAAATTCCGTTTGTCGTTCCAGTCTCTACATTCCCTTTCTTTGCTTCGCCACGGGATTCACGTCTCCCTGCTGATAACTACAGCCTTTTTATTTAATCCATGGCTTCTCCGCTGTTTTATTGTTTGTTTATTACGATTATAGTTATTGTGTAGGTGTTTTAGACTTACTTTACATTGTTCAGGTACCCATTTCCTTTACCGTTCAAACCGTACCCCCATTAACATGTCTATCGAGGTGATCACCATCGATCAAAGAACTGTCACTTACTGAGTGGTTTCCATGCCCGTTGATGGCACCTACCTTTTCCATTCTCTTTGTTACATATTGCACGGCCATATCAGGCTCACTCTTGATATCCAGAGGAACATTGTGTCCTATGTATTGAAAGACTGGGACAGGTTCAAGGTGTGGACTGATGACGGTACAGAAGATAATTATACTACACAGGAGCACTAGAAGAGTGAAATGCTTAAGCCCTTCACCTATGGTTCTGCCTTTCGAGTTGATGGCTGCCGCTGAATTTTTCGTTTGTTGATTTCAAGTGTACCGAAATGGCCAAATATTTTACACCTTTCGACAACCGCCAATGCCTCTTAAACATCTTAGATTCACATTTGACGATTTGAGTAGTGAACATTTTGATGTTTATGAATGTTGAAACTCTCAAAAGCTGGATGTGAAGTTATCAATGAAACCGGTTGTATGCTTACAATGCTTGACAGATGCCGAATGTCACTTCAACACAAGTCCTACAAATACTGTCGTAATTGAAACAAACCATGAAACTCAAACCAATTATGACAGCAGCAATCCAAGCTGTGAGATTTGAAACAAGATTACTCTTCACATGGCCAACTGTACGTTGCATGCTCAAGAGTAAGCTTAGTGCACAGCTTGGTCATATTACAACCGGAGGGCCGAACTCACAATGTGGTATACAAAGAGATCCTTAACAAATAATTATTGGTATATTTTCCCTCAGTTTTAAAAGGTTTAATTTTCTTCTTAACAAAAATTTTAAGGCAGTACTTCGCCACTGCGAAGCGCGGGTATTTTGCTAGTTCATTATTATTTTGACCTAATCTTATTTGTTTTTTCTTTTCTTGTAACTTTGTCTTTGATATCTTATAAACCACTTTGAGTACTGCATGCTTTTTATGAAAAAGTGCTATTTCAATAAATGTTGCTGTTGTCATCAAGTGTAAGGAAAGACTACTTTAATATGTTTATTTAAAATTTTCTTAATTGTGCATACACATTTTACCTCTTATCAACAACCAGATTTTAAATTCAAAGCCAATGGAACATGAACTAAATAGCGAAGCTCTCAAAAGAATAGAAAGGAAATTGATACACTGTATTTTTTTTTACTTCCTCATTGACAGAATTATAGTGTGCCACTTTAATATCTGTTTCTTGCTGCCTAGTCTGCCTGTATACTATAAGTCACAAAAAGCACAATCCATGCATACGTTTTGAAAGCTATCTGCAGACTTTGTTAAATTCTGGTAAATTATTCACAGTTCCTATTTCCACCCACTTCCTAATATTGATGATATGATGAATTACATTACCAAAAAACTGACATTGCGTGAATGAAGATGCAGTCAAAAGTGAGCAAGCCTGGCACGCAGCCTGAGATGCACAATGCCATGCATCATTTAACATTCCTACTAAACAGGTATTGATCTCCTCAAATATAAAGCTTGAGCATTAGACTTTATACTGATAAAATTACTTACAAATCCAATAGCGGCTAAACATTATTTCATCCTCCTTATCTTGACGCATAATGCCAGATTTTTAAATCTAGTGTAGGGAAGACACTGCTTATAAAATACAATTTGGATTTGAATGCATTGTCAAATTCATATTAAATATCCCTTTCTTTTCGGAGATTCAAGAAAATGTAGTTTTATGTTAACTTCATGAACATTTAACCGAACCTACTATAAATTGTGACCTATAAAATGTCAGGCCAGATTTCACCAGGTTAAAGTCCATAAACTGCCCAAATTCTAAATGTGGTGTGGCAATATAGGTCTTTGTCCTATTTACAATACAGTATGTTATATCCTATGGAAGCTTATTACAGAATTCAAACAACATGAAAACAGACTGTTAATAACAAACATTAGTTCACTGATCAGGAAGTGGTTTAAATTTTTTGCTTAAGAAACAAAATTCTAAATATCTAGACACGTGTGTACTAGACGTCTCGTGTTATGCTTCAATACAGAAACTTCACACACATACATTACATAAAACAAAAGAAAAAACTTGTTAGGAGAATTTTATAGTATTTTTGGATTCATAATTAATCTGAACAAAAGCATGCTTTGTCCAGTAAGTTCCCTGGCATGTCAGGACAGGGTTGATAACTATTCATTGTTAATATCAAAACAGGTTAAGTGCCTGGGAATAATCATCAAAAGTAAATATAAAACTTTTTAAATGCTATTTTGGTAGTGCAATGGAAAAACAATTCAATCAAGATGTTAATGAATGGTTTACTCTGCAACTTATATTAGCTAGAATATAGTCAAAATGAATAATGTAGCATCCCAGCCAAAGTGTAGCCTGGCAGCTGTGGGATTGTTGAGTCTAGTGGGGAGTGCAAAGAGCGGTGCAGAGGTCTGCTTTCAGGGAAATGATTTGTCGTGGGGGTTTCTGGACAACTTGGGCAATGACAAGAAGGTGTGGAAGGCATGGTATATGCTGTATGGGTGAAGTATGGCTTGGGAAAAAAGGAGAATTCTGTTTTGGGAACTGGAGTATTTAGGTTATCTCTAATGGCCACAACAGTGAGAGAGTTACAGGTAATTATAAATAGATTCTGTTAAATTTCCTTCTTTGTTGTTTTACGTGTGTGTATTATTTTACACTGTTAAGAGTAAACTGTTCTTGCAGTCACTGCTATGTCTTCCTTCCGAACCTCAAAATCTCAAGATATCCCTATGTGCATTAAAAATTTCTCTCTTTAAAAAATTGGAGCCAACTGTAACATCATTTATAGGGAATTTAAAATGGCCACTGTGACTGGTGATGAGAATGCAGTCAAGAGCAGAAGCTAGAATGGATGAAATTCTCTTCAATGGTTCTAGGGAGTTTTGGGAAAGGGATCATCTGAGATAAAATCTCAAAAAAGGAAATGGAACTCAACCATTCAGATAAGGCATTCTAGTTAAATTTGCACCAAACACGCCATAATTCAACAAAAAAATCTGTTATCACTTACATTTATCTTATCTCATCTTGTCCTACATGAACCCAGGATAAAATCTATTAGCAAACATTGTCAATAACATTTGGAAATGCTCTAGATTGATGTTTCTTAAACTATGGGTTGCGGACATGTCTGTGATGGGCAGCTATATAATTGTGCGATAAGTTTGTACAAGTGTGTATTCTGTATCGAGTGATAAATCACCCGCTATTTAGCATACTATTTTTGTCAATGCAGTTTTTGAATAAATGATGTTGACAAATCATGCAGAGTTTTTGTATTCATGGCACCATGGCATCCATAAGTATTGCCACCTTCCAACTCACAACCAGTTAAATAATCGAACTAAGAAAAAAACAAACATAAAAGAGGAAAGGGGAGAGGAGGAAATGCCAGACAAGCTTGTGAGGTGAAGGGACCGCAGTACAATACAAGACATATAATACAACAATCAAACACTCACTTTGCTATAAACAAAAGATGAAAAATCACCCCATTGAAAAATACAATCAATTCAGTTAATCATAGAAGAGGGATAAAGATTCATGAATTTTAACTAACATTAAAAACTCTAACCCTAATTAGTAAAGAAAAGCCCATGTTATTATACTTATTCATATTGAATTACAACAACTGGAGTTAACACAGAAAGATTGGCATGAGCCCAACAGACTTATTTTAAAACAAAATTGCAGAATTCCTGTCAGATTCTGCAAAGTCTTGTATAAAAATCATTTTTATATATCTTAAAGAAATATAAGATTTTTTTTCCCCATTGAGTTATGGGGGATGAATTAGGATTCCTTCAGTTGAGCAACATTTGTCAACATGCTGATTCTGAATCTGTAGTTATTTTGTCATTTTTTGAAAATGTTAATGTTTGTATTGTTTTGCCATGCTATCATTTGCATAGTAGATGGAGACATTTTTCAATGTTTTTGCATGGCCGTGATTAGGTTCTTTGCAGTTGCTATGCCGTTTTCTGATCAAATGACATATTTCCGTCATTGCTTTCCATTAATATTGCAGTGTACTATTGTCATGCGTTCAGGTTTAAAGATAAAAACTTGGAGGTGTACACATATTTCAGGGAATTAAGACTTTTGCCTATTTTTTCAACAATGATTTCTGGATTTTCTAATGATTTTACTTTTGTACTTTCATATTACTTTTAAATAAGTGATCAAAAGTTTAATGGCGATTAATCACATGACTTTGTGTAGTTAATTATGATTAATCTCAAATTTATTTATTTTTTAATGTTGAAATTTTACCACAAAGATTTTTAAGTGCGATCAGACCATATTAAGAAGAATGAACACAATTTCAATTGTGAGGAGGTTTTATTCACTCACACTCTAGGGCTGTACAATGCTTACTTAACATAGAAAACAAACAATTGGGCTTATATTGTAAAAAAGATCACATATATTTAAGAAATGTAGTCTCTGACTGCATTCTCCATGTATTTCTCAATAATGCTTAATAAATCTCACTCAAAAGCCATATGAAAACTCCAGAAACAGGATTTTATAAACAGAATACAATTCAAAATTGTCAATCCAGTTAAACCAGTTACTTTCTCAGCAGAAACAGCAGGTTGGCCTTTTGGATAACTATGAATAATACACTATTCTATTTTATTAAACCAAGCCAGTTGCTTAAACCTACAAGTTTGGTCACATTTCCGGACGACAAGGCAGCTTGCTTTTTCTGCACAATATGCCCAGACAGTGAAAAACAACCTCTCGCAAGGCACTGATGTGGCAGTTGTTGCCAAGTACTTGTGAGCAAGGCAAGCTATCTCTTTGTATACTAGAGCATATGTGGACCACCACTCTAAGTGGCAATCCTCCATGCTGATGACAGGCTCTGCTTTTTAGCACTCCAGACATTTTTGAATGCAGTCCTCCTCCTCATCAGATTCCGACTCTGAAGCCACTAATAGAGTTGCTTTCTTCTGTGGGGGTTCTGAAGTTGCAGCTTGGTCTGGCTGCTGTACCTCTTCTTTGAGGATGCCAGCAATCAATGACCACACTTCAGCTCTGACAGGCCAGCTCTGTGTAGGCACTTAAGGTCCTTAAAACTGGGGTCAAGTGCTGTGGAAATCTTTAGCCATGTATTGTTTGTTTTCTCCTTCCGTTTCTCCATGTCTATGGTGACGTTTTGCTTGAACTTTATTATATAGGCTGGGTCATCTTCTGAACTCTCCATCACCTGAGACAGATGGCATAAAATAGGCAGCACCACTAAATGTGAAGCAAAATTCTCTCCTCCAAGTTCAGTAAAGTATCTGACAAAATCAATTCAATATCAATTAAATTATGAGGGCATTGTACGCATTTGTATTCTCTCATATACAAAAAGCAATACCAAAACAGCTGTTAGATTTACTTGAGAATTAAATAGAGGCAGTTATACTTAACTATAACTGGACTTTATTAGGTCTGCACAGTGCGACAGTTTTTTTAATCTAATTTCCAATTAAAAAACATTCATTGTTGATGTACTGTAATGTTCATTCAAAGGACAGAATAAGCAACAAGTAGAGGATAGCAAGCTCCCCTCCCAATCCAACTTAAACTCAGCGCTACTAGAGTTGTGTCATGTGAGGAGGCGACCCCTGCCACTAAATGTATCATTGTCGGACACAAAAAATGCACAGTGGCCAAAAGATTTCCCAGTCTTTTTTTTATGATTAATCCAATGTTTTGCAGGTACTGATAAGCATCAGGAGAAATGTTGGCAGGCACAATGCCATAGATTACTGGAAACCCGATTTTAAAACGAAACAACGTATGAGCATAACTTTTCAGAAAAGAAAATAAATAAAAAACCACATGGCATGTCGTCATCTGTGACCGCTGCTAATGACACACAAAAAATAAAAGTTAATGAGTAGGTTCTTAAAATCAAAGTGAACGTTGCGGACTGTATCGCAAAAGACGAATATCCCTTCACAAAATTTGGCCCATTTAAATTTATTACATAAAAAATGGCATAAACTTCAATCCAACTTATGACAACCATATGCTAAAGGACTGGCCAAGCACCTGTCAATATGAAAGGAGAACTTGCCGCTAAAGTAAGAGACTCCACACTCCCAGTATGTGTATTTAATGATCGATGGACATGCACATATTTCAATAACCGAGTGTGAGATTGCTAGAAGATAAAAAAACGGGTCTATTACCTGCAGGGCTCGAGCAATGCCTCCAGCTTCTCAAGTTTCTCTAGCTCAGCATTTGTTTACATGTCTACGTTACTTTCATGTATGGCTAGTGCATCTCATAGTGGGTGTTTGTTTCTTCTCACACGCTTCACCATCTCCAGAGTGGAGTTCCATCTAGTCGGCATGTCTTGTACTAGTGTCTCAGTCTTTAGCCCATGTGCGACTTGCCATTTCTCAAGTTCTGCAGTATTTGATGGACTGTGCTTGAAGTGGCCCATCACCTTTCGGCATTTGGAAAGTGCTCCGTCAAATGCACTATTCTGCAGAGACACTGTTACAGAACGTTGAATGCACTTATCTGTGCTGAGTGTGCTTATTTCAGTCTCAATGTTCCACTGCTTTGCTACATCCATAAAATGTTCAGCACATGTTTCAGCCTGATGTCTCTCCGATGTTTTCATGACCGTCAAAGCATGTGAATGCAATTTCAACTGTTTATCGACATAATGGATTGTAACCCCAAGGTAGCTATGATTTCCAAGTGATGTCCAGTACTCACCAGTAAGGGTGACCATCTCCGTGAAGTCCAACTCCTTAGCTAGTTTTGCCCTCTTTCTCTCTCTCTTTGCCCTTCATACAGCTTGTGTATCCTAGTTACGACTGTGGCTCTTGAGGGTAATTCATAAGTTAGGTCGTTGGACACGATCCGAATTATGATCCAAATTATGTCTCGCAGACTTTCGTCCTCCACTATATAAATCAGCCTGCATGCCATGGCAATCCATTTAGTAATTGCTACTGTTAATTTGCTGGAGGTTGACGTGTCCGTTGGTTTCTGCCAAACGTTGTCGAATGTGGTCTGTCACATATTACCTGGGCTAATGCTGGTAGTGTAAAATGTATGCTTGGTTTGCATGTGATATTGTAGGCTGCTTGTACTGCAGTGAAAACTAAACTCGGCTTGACAGTAACTGCACACAACTTTAGTTTTATCGAGTGAGCCGTCGGGCAAAGTTTTGAAACTGAATTTCCCATTTAATGGACATTTTTCCATTGTTCAACAGTTAGGAATATGGAATGACTTGTACGGCCAATAACTTGAAGGCTAGAGTGGCACGCATTTAGTTTGCAGGCTCAGCTTGATCTATGGGAATTTCGTAGCTACAAAAAGAATCTGTGTAAATGGTGCTCATTGTTTTTAACGGTGTTAAAGTGAGAGTGCATTACTTTGACAGCCCAACTTTTACATATTTGACTTCTTTTCTTTCAGGTTCTGGTCTTTTGTCCTTGCCATTTTCATTGTCACTCTGAAAAGAATAAACAGAGTTGGTGCAAATTTATAAATACATGGTGACCCATCTTTATAGTAGACAAGACTAGGTGGACAACAACAGACCTACTATATGAAAGACCTACAGCAGACTCAGTATCCTTTTAATATGTCCATGAAGCTGCTGGGGATGTTCTACTTGACAAATGGAAGGTTTTGAAAGTCACATCAGCTCAGAGGATGTGAAACAGTTGAATTAACTGACTGAATAAACTGAACAAGCTAAATAAACTGAATAAACTGATAGCTGTAATAAGGGCCTTACGTTAGACTCTCTATGGAAGAAAATATGATTGTGGTAAATTATAAATAATTATAAATAATAAAATTAATAATAAAATTAGAAATAATTGTGCCCATCCTGTTAAAAGCATGTTTCCTCCCACAGTCCAAAGACATGCAGTTTAGGTGCATTGGCATTCCTATATTGTCCCTAGTGTGTGCTTGGTGTGTGTGTGTGTGTGTGTGTGTGTGTGCATGCCCTGCAGTGTGCTGGTGTCCTGCCTCGGGATTTGTTCTTGCCTTGCACCATGTATTGGTTGGGATTGGCTCCAGTAGACCCCCATGACCCTGTGTTGGGATTTAGCAGGTTGGAAAATGATTTACTAACTGACTGACATGCATTCATTAGTACAAGTGAGCTGTATCTAACTGTAACATGAATTAATCTGCCCTCCGAAATTGCACACTTGCAGACATTGATACATTTGCATGAGTTATCTATGTCACCAACCACAAAAAAACATCATATTTGTGAGATGACTTATGGTGTTAAAACTGACAAAATGGATGTGCTAGTAGCTAGTGTATGCATCATATATTGCTCTGGATGATGGTTCATCAATTGTATATGTCGAGAAAGCAAAAAAAGGCAGACAGGTGGCATTTGCTGTTTTGCAGCTATTGCTGGCACTGCTGCACTAAAGAGGTGTGGGTACTAAAAATAATCCAGCAGTGGTGCAGCTCTTGTCCATTGTAGTGCCACGCCGCTGATGGTGGCAGCATTCAGCTCATGAATATGAGCAAAAAACCACATGAATCCTGACCTGACCATTCTCAATCATGGTGCATGGCTACAAATCAGATATGTATCCAGTCTAGGACCACATATAAAAGTGATCAGATTTCTGTTTCTACACAGCCCATGTTATGTTTCACATTAAGGCAAAAAATTGGATTTAAGTCACTTCAGCCTGGTAATGTGAATGTAGCCTTAGTCACAGTCTCATTCCATTGTGGCATTTTAAGTGGAAAGTTTTTGATCTTCCTGGTTCAGTCAATTAATTTTAGTAATTTGTGTATTTTTTTTTGTGTGTGTATTTGTTTACAACTGGTTTATTAATTTTAACATTTCTGGCTTTAGTACTTGTGCAAGGTGGCAGCAGTTTTGAGAGAAAATGGTATCAGAAAATGACACAGAGACATCAGGGATCATAACCAGGAAGACAAATATTAAATAGCAGACCTCATAATGTGTAACCAGAAAACAGAAAAGTAAATAATAAGCCAAAAATGGAAAACGTAACCAGAGTCTAGAAACAGGAGTCATAAATTGTAATTAAAGGGCACTGTCATAACAAGGAAATTCAAAATCTAACATTATCAAATAACGCACACTTTTCCTTTCATGAATCCAAATCTTGGATGATTAGGTATGTGTGGCCCCCACTTTTGAAAATGTCATGCTAGGCTCATCATGATGCTTGACTTATGGGGACTATCTCCCAGTAATGAGACCCTGCGTCTTAACAACTAGTCTCCAATATACTGGCACCATTAAGGAAAACAAGACAGTATGGCTGGAGAATGTAAATGGCGTTAAACAAGGCTAAACACACAAGGAAGCCAAAGATTAGTATAACCTCTAGATTTGTTAGCGTCAGAAAACCTTTAAACCGTATTCTATAACATTTAAAGGCAGTTAGAAAAAATCAATTTACAAGCTAGATGACACAGACAATGCCATTTTGTGTTTTGGTTCTGTATGGTTGCTGCCATTTTCTGACTATTTTGCTTAGACATGGCTATGTTGTTTGTTGTAATAATGCTTGTTGCAGATCACTTGATACAGTGGGCCATCTTGTGCTATCCATATTAGATGATGGAACACAGCTACTTCTGATCCATGCATTGCATCAACCTCGCAAAAAGTAGTTAAAACAAACTAAAATTGCTTCAGTTCATTTGGATAGCTCCTCTTTGCATTTAGACCTCCACCTGTTAATTACTTTGTTTCGGCTGTTTTTTTAAGTATTCCCATCTCCTGATCCTTTTCCTTCTCAATAAACAGAAATATAAACTTAGCACCTGCCCATTTTAGGTTTCCGATGCAGAAATATATTGAGGCGTTTTGACTGGAGCCATCATTCCATATCTCTTATCCCTTCCAATTATGCCCATGGTGTTGTGTTTGAATGTAGGCATGCCGTACTTCATGGCATTTGATTTAGGCCCAGGCATGACATATCATTCATATGCTTAACTGCCTTAATTTTTTAAATAGAACTCTGCAGTTTCCTGTACCACCTGTGTTTGCCTTTTAAGTGTGTGCCCATCAGACCACCAGTCACCAAGGCCTCATTTTTAAGCAGATGCTTGACGAGCAGTCACACATCCTTAAAAGTAGTGGCTCACTGAGTCTTTAAACAGGGTGTAGGATTTATTGTTGTTTCTTTGCACCAATAAAGCTGTACTTATTATTGAATGGCACCACAAATCAGTACAGTAACAGAGACCTGGGGGTCATACGTAAGAGAAGGAAAGGCTGACAAAGCTGTCTTATATTACTTGACATGGAAACAAGTTTATGAAGACTTTTCTGCTAAGTAAGCAAGGTGAACTAAGTTTGAAGTGCTGTGAGATTCATGTGGATGGTGGTGAGGTGAC
The DNA here is from genome assembly GCF_016835505.1 of Polypterus senegalus. Classification (NCBI taxonomy): domain Eukaryota; kingdom Metazoa; phylum Chordata; class Cladistia; order Polypteriformes; family Polypteridae; genus Polypterus; species Polypterus senegalus. The sequence continues at coordinate 11,804,688 of NC_053167.1, forward strand.
CCATCTAAACAGAATTATGAGGAACAATGGACAGCATCAGAGGCAAAAGGGAAGAGTTAAAATTGAGAGGAAAAAATTATAATTCTGACTAGTTGTGTATTATAACCCACTTGTCACATGTGACATTTGTAAAGTATTGAACAAAGTTGCGGGCGGCACGGTGGCACAGTAGATAGCGCTGCTGCCTCGCAGTTAGGAGACCCAGGTTCACTTTCTGGGTCCTCCCTGCGTGGAGTTTGCATGTTTTCTCAGTGTCTGCGTGGTTTTCCTCCCGCAGTCCAAAGACATGCAGGTTAGATGCATTGGCGATTCTAAATTGTCCCTAGTGAATGCTTGGTGTGTGGGTATGTACACGCCCTGCGGTGGACTGGCAACCTGCCCGGGGTTTGTTTCCTGCCTTGCACCCTGTGTTGGCTGGGATTGGCTCTAGCAGACCCCCGTGACCCTGTACTTAGGATATAGCGGGTTGGATAATGGATGGATGGATGGATGAACAAAGTTCCATGAGTTTAATAGACTTGGATGTTTTGTTTGATATCAGAATCACTTGTATTTCCCAGAAAGTTACTCACTGCTAATATTAGACATATTTGAGTTGCAGACTTCACTGGCTTTCAGAGAATAAAATGCCTGTCTTTTGTTTCAGGGCATTGGATGGATTTATTCAGTTTATTTAATTTTGTTTCTGTTCCTCGATTAAAAAAACAGTAAAATGAGAGCAGATTGATTGCACAGTCTATTTTGAGAAACATCCTCTTGTGTGATAGCACAATGTTGATTTATGCAGATTTACTTGAATAGTTCACAGTAATCAGTCCTTTACAAATAACACTACATATTATTTGTTGAGGCAAAAATGAAATGTGAAAGGTAAGCTCAGCTCTAAAAAGAAAGCTTTCTTAAGACAAAGAATCCAGATGCTTGGTGGCATGCTTTCCTCATTTCCATTGGATCTTGGTCTAGTTCTCATGTTTTGGTTACTGTTTGGTTGGCATTCAGATCTGAACTCGATTGGCGTGAGAGTGTAAGGAGCTGATATCTATCCCACCCATGGATCATTTCTGTCTTCCTGTTCATTATAGCCAGAATAGTCATCAGATCTTTGTGACCCTGGTCAGAAGAAAGAAAGCTTCAAAACATGGATGGATGGAGGGTAGAACAATAGAACAACTAGAAAAATCAATACATGGACATGCTTTAATGTATGCAAATGGCAGGCACTTAGAAAGAAAGGAAGGTTGGGAGCATGTACTGATACAGCATGTTGCCGCACCCACCACACAACAAACCACCTCAGGATCCCAAATTAGGACCCGAGCATAGCCATGCAATGGAAAACACCTCAGCACCACACTAGTCAAATGGAATGGAACACTATGAGGTTTTTTACAGTGGCTGGAGTGCCAATCCTGCCACCAACCCTCAAGTTCTACCTGCAAGTTGGAGGATCCTGCAGGGCTGGAAGAAGGATAATGTCATACCCAGGACAGAGCAATTGCAGGTTAAGGGCCTTGTGGAAGTGGAATCACTTCTGGCATTTACGGGACTCAAACTGGCAACCTTCCGGTTGCTGGTGGAGATTCCTAGTCTCAGAGCCACCACTCCGCCTATACAGGCTCTTAGGTCAGTATACAAACAGCGCCTCAGCTTTAGAACATACTGTCTTTTATTATAAAACACCATTTGTTCTATGAAGATATAATAATGGAGCAGCATTTAGAAAATTACAGTAAAATTTATTTTGTGATCTGTAACCTGGACTGTGCATGCAAAGGGAAAAACAAACATGGCCTGTACTCTGGTATTAGGATCTGAGATAATGTTTCTTATTTAGATCTTAGGATCTAAATAAGCATTGTTATGCTCATTTACTTTATTTTTGAAGAAGAAGAAGACAGGCTGCCTTCTGAGGTGACAGATTCAACCTGTTAATAAAAATTTAAAGATGTATTATGTTACAGTAGGTCAATTAAAAATGAGGAGCAGTGGTCAGTTACTTGTGTGTAATAAAAGCAAAAAGACTAAAGGATAGAATTAACTGAAAGTTTGAAACAAAGGTGTGTCAAAGCTAAAAGTGACAAATCCTTCCAATGAAATGTCCAGTTTAATGGCTGTTCCTAAACAAAAGCAAGATATTTCCTTTGAAAACAAAGTTCGGCCAAAGCTAGAGCATGATTTTATTATAATAGCTGACAAAACCCTCTGACCACTGCATGTAAGTACATGGCCACACACCCCCAATACCCCACATAATGACCACAGGACAAAAAATTAACAAATGCAAAATGTATACTGTTGTGTGAAATTTTGTTGATAAATATTTTGCATGTATTTATTTATAAATTAAACAAAGCAATGTAATATTAGTGTTATATTATGGATGATAACAGCAACGGTTTGATGTTTAACTAATTACCACCCCACCTGCTTTTAGGACTGAGTCTCTTTGTAATTTTACGACAGGGTTAGGGGAAGTGCCTAAAACCAGTTTGGCAAGTGATTCTCCACAGGACTTTCTGAGTCAACCCCCACAGGAAAGCCAGACTGCCTAGCTGGCAAACATCAGCTCAACAAATGGTTTTGGGGGCAGGTGTGAAAGGTATTGTTTGTCCCACTGGTCTGAAGTATGGATGTTTGTTATTGGTTTAAATCAGAGGCCATTCTGTAGCATGACGCCTTATTGGTGTAAGGATTTAGTCAAAGAATCTTGTGAGACATGCCCGGACACCACCAGACTAAGACCACATCTTTAACCAAAATACACGCTTTATTTTGCACACAGTCTCACACAGTACACAGTGCTTCCCAGTACTAACCACCTTTACTCCGGGCTTCTCTTCATATGTCCGTGGGCCGCCTTTCCTCTCCCACTCCTGCTCCCGACTCTAGCTCCCAGACTGTAGGAAGGCGTTCCCTTTTATTCTCACTCGGATGTGCTCCAGGTGCTCCCTCTGACGACACTTCCTGGTGTGGCAGAAGTGTCAGGCGAGCACTCAGAAGCACTCCAGGTGTGGCAGAAGTAGATAATTCCGGGGCTCCAATGGGCTTGAGCCTCCTTGCTCTTCTCCCGTGGTTTTCCTCTGATCCAGGGTGGTTGCCCCCTCGTGGCCCGGAAGACGTACATGCCACCTCCCGGTCCTTCAAGGCGTCCCGGCTGGGTCTGGCCCCCAGCTGGTTGTGACAATATATAAATTCAGTTGCTTTACCCCTCCATCTCTCTCTCACACCATCATGATGAAGAAGCATCTCACACACCATGGACTGAAAAGAAGACCACACCAAGAAGCACAACTAGGCAGCCATATTGAGACAGGCATGCGGACTGTTCAGAAGAAAACTGACTAAAAATGATAACTTAACTAGAAACATTTTAAGTAACTAGTGTAACAGAATAAGATGCTTCTCGCACCCTTGTACCCTCAGACTATACGTCAGACACCAGGTAAAAGTCCAAAGATGATATTTATTATAATAATAAGTGCACAAAGCACGCTCCTCTCCACAATTCACAATAACAATAAACCACAATAATAAACAATCCTCCACTCCCAGACGCTTAGCCACCCTGCCTCCCAACTCAGCTCATCGTCTGGGAGCCCCACAGTCCTTTTATATTCCCTGACCGGAGGTGTTCCTTCCCAACAGTCCACAAGTCCTTATTCCTTCCGGGTCAGGGTAAATAATGTTTCTCACCCCGGAAGCCCGTCGCTCTTCCTATGACGAACTGCCGGGTCATAGGGCATGAAGAATTCTTCGGTCCTCCCTGCAGCTCCCTCTCGTGGCCCCCATGGCATCCAGCAGGGCGGTGCACAAAAACTACATGGTCCATAATGCCCTGCTGGTCTTCTGGGGACCTCCATGCTGCAAGGAGGGCTCCACCTGGCGGCTTGGGGGTATTGGCCGGGGTACATGGCCGGCCATATCTTACAGTACTCCCCAGCGGCAATTATAAAGATTCGGAGCGCCTGCCCCGAGAGGGAAGTCTTCCTCCAAGAGGACGCGTCATCCGGGATCTGACTGCGTTGCCCCTGTCCTCGAGCAAACCTTGGGGGGACGGTGTACCTCCTGTCTCCCCGGGGACATTGGCGCCACTCGTGACCCGGTCGCTGGCAATTGTAGCACCGACGCAGTCCTCCTGGTTGGCTCTTTTCCCGATACCTGAAACATCTCGGGAACTCGGTCAGCTCCACCCTTTCCCCCGCCAAGGAGGGTTTTCTGGCCGCCTCGCTGCTCTCCGCCCTTTTTCCCACCTTGTCAGGAGACCCCTTCTTTATTCTAAGGATCTCCAGTTTACTCTGGGGCTTGTCCACAGTTTGGGTCTCTATTAATGAAAGAGAGCCCTTTTACTGTCTGCACGCCCTTTGATTTATAAACAACATGGGTCGGGGTCTTTAGGATCGAATCGCCCAAGAGACAGCACCAACCAGCTGCTCTGGCTCGATCGGTCCTTCCCCGCCGCCCGTAAACGCTTTCGCCTCTCTTGTAGGGCACACATCCATTTGGCACCCGCTATGGATTAAAAGCGGCCCGGATCACACTGCGCCCCTATTACATTATATACGGTACCGACATTACCTGTCTGTACCGCCAAATCACATAACACGGAGGCTCTCGGTCCAACCGCCGCAGGTACTCACGCACTCTTCTTAAAGCGCCGCCGCCGCTCCCAGATCTCCAACGATCTTCTTAATCGCCTCTAAAGTCTGCAAAATACTCCGCACGGGCTCGATTAATTTTTCGAGTTCCCGCACGTCAAAATAATTAGTTAATTCGGCCGGGGTTTGGCTTACTTCCTGGTTTGCCATACCGTCCGCCGGAGCCAATGAACTCGCCCGCTGTCGGCACGTGTTCTGACGGGTTCCGCACGGGTTTCTGGGAATTGGAGTTCTCTACAGACGAGGACCGGGCCGCCATCTTTGGTCGACTGCGACCTGCCTTTATTAATTTGTCGGCAGATCGACCAGCCATTTCCCGGCCCTCCTTACCTTCTTTTGGGTTGAGCAGTGCCGCTCACCACCCCTTTCTCCTTCGGAAAAATCAAGTCCGTCTTTTCTTGGGCGAAGTCATAAACAGCTGGACACGGAACGCCACCTTTCTGGAATCCTTCGTGGTACTTCCCGTGTCCTCGCCGCACCCGTAATGCGGAAGTCCTTTTCGTTGTCCGTCTGCCCGTACAAAAGCGCCACACTATCTTCGGGAGATTCTCCTGCATCCCGCAGAACCTCCGGATGATCTTTTCCGAGGTATGTGCATGGTACGAAATGAGAAATTTTAAATAAATTATCTACGTTTGCAGCACATACCTCGTTGTAGGTTTCTTCGTCCGGAGTCCTCTCCCGATCCGTAGTCGCCCTGTCGCCATCCCGAGTGTCGGCCATGACGAACATGGAACTTCCGCTGGTGTTGTTGCCCTGTTTTGTCTTCTTTTTTCCCATTATAGACTTGAAAAAAGGTGAGGTTTCTGGCGATTTTCCTGTGTGTGTTGTGACGCTGTCTTCCCGGGGTATTCTGTCCACAGTAAAATTTTTTAAATACAGGTCCTCTGCCAAACTGACGGCCAGAGAATCCTGCCGGCTACGCCAACTGTAACAGAATAAGATGCTTCTCGCACCCTTGTACCCTCAGACTATACGTCAGACACCAGGTAAAAGTCCAAAGATGATATTTATTATAATAATAAGTGCACAAAGCACGCTCCTCTCCACAATTCACAATAACAATAAACCACAATAATAAACAATCCTCCACTCCCAGACGCTTAGCCACCCTGCCTCCCAACTCAGCTCATCGTCTGGGAGCCCCCACAGTCCTTTTATATTCCCTGACCCGGAGGTGTTCCTTCCCAACAGTCCACAAGTCCTTATTCCTTCCGGGTCAGGGTAAATAATGTTTCTCACCCGAAGCCGTCGCTCTTCCTATGACGAACTTCCGGGTCATAGGGCATGAAGAATTCTTGGTCCTCCCTGCAGCTCCCTCTCGTGGCCCCATGGCATCCAGCAGGGCGGTGCACAAAAACTACATGGTCCATAATGCCCTGCTGGTCTTCTGGGGACCTCCATGCTGCAAGGAGGGCTCCACCTGGCGGCTTGGGGGTATTGGCCGGGGTACATGGCCGGCCATATCTTACACTAGATAGATAGATATGAAGGACACTATATGAGATAGATAGATAGATAGATAGATAGATAGATAGATAGATAGATAGATAGATAGATAGATACTTTATTAATCCCAAGGGGAAATTCACATAATCCAGCAGCCTTATACTGATACAAAAAAACAATATTAAATTAAAGAGTAATAAAAATGCATGTAAAAACTGACAATAACTTTGAATAATGTTAGCGTTTACCCCCCTGGGTGGAATTAAAGAGTCACATAGTATGGTGGAGGAACGATCTCCTCAGTCTGTCAGTGTAGCAGGAGCAGACAGCAGTCTGTCGCTGAAGCTGCTCCTCTGTCTGGAGATGATCCTGTTCAGTGGATGCAGTGGATTCTCCATGATTGACAGGAGCCTGCTCAGCGCCCGTTGCTCTGCCACAGATGTTAAACTGTCCAGCTTCATTCCTACAATAGAGCCTGCCTTCCTCACCAGTTTGTCCAGGTGTCCTTCATCTTTATGCTGCCTCCTCAGCACACCACCGCGTAGAAGAGGGCACTCGCTACAACCATCTGATAGAACATCTGCAGCATCTTATTGCAGATGTTGAAGGAACGCCAACCTTCTAAGGAAGCATAGTCGGCTCTGACCTTTCTTACACAGAGCATCAGTATTGGCAGTCCAGTCCAATTTATCATCCAGCTGCACTCCCAGGTATTTATAGGTCAGCAACCTCTGCACACAGTCACCTCTGATGATCACGGGGTCCATGAGTGGCCTGGGCCTCCTAAAATCCACTACCAGTTCCTTGGTAACAGGTCTATGTGCCGCTGAAACTAAACATCAGCATTTATCAGGTTGTATGGTTGCCAATATTCAAATGTATTTTGCTTATTGTTATTTAATGAATATTACCAATAATTTATTATTTAAGTTGTAACTTAACTCCTGCTTGTGTTTTACTACATGTATTTGCCTGAGGTTATAGATGAAATGGGAAGATAAGGAGAAGTTATAAAGTTCAATATATTATAAACAGTGGTGACTCTATGGGATTTAAGGCATTTTGACAAAGGCTACACATTAAAGAATACAAAAGGGGAAAGTAAAGTAATATAGAGCTCTACCAAGACAAAAAATTTGCTTTACATGGCAATCTTTATTGCTTTATAATTCTGAAACACATACAGTTAAAGAATCTAATTTCCCTGAATTAGGAATGTGAGCCAGAGGTTTGCTCCACCCTGCTGCATATCTTGGTAATATGCCCTGTTGAGAAACTGAGCTTGCCTACTGTGAGAGCCAAAGCAGGTTAAGGTTAACGTTACATTTATGGAAGTTTTTGCTTAGTTAAATAAGTAATAGATGGTGCAAAACTTATTTCCCTGGAAGCTAACATTTAATGGAACAATCAACATGTGGGTTCAACATACTGTAGGGTGCGTTTACTGAGGATCAGTGTAGAAAAAGTGATGTTGTCAGTCTACACATACTGGTGTGTGCCAGTCAGGAAGGCTTGAATTCAGTTTTAGACAGTGGCAATGATATCACGTGCCAGAGTATGGTGATTAATTTTGAAGGTCCAACAGTGTTAAATGCTGAGCTAAAGTAGAGCTGGATGATATACTAAACATTTTCTGACAATAGGAGGCTCTCATCAAACAATTTTTTCTCATGTTGGTATGTTCGCTAAAGGTTCTCTCCTACTGTGTGCTTTCATTCCCCTAAAACTGCAGCATAATATCCAGTCATGTCCTTCTGCCTCATCAAGCCCTCGCTCTTCATTCAAAATAAAATCAGAATGCTGGGCATGAAACAATATGAGCACTTATGCTGAACTACTAGATACAATTGAAGATAAGATGTAACCTAAATAAGATGCAGTGTCGATCACTTGGTCATATGCTGACTTCAGCAAACAGGATACTGAACAAACAAAATTCAAATGTAAACTGATGAAAAACATTTCTGTGACTAAATGTAACATTAACGACTTTTGTCTTTCTCTAAAAACACTACTATGATATAACTGAGTATGAAGAGTGCATTGCCAAACTAAAAACCTTGAAATTGGCAAGCACACTTATGGCCTAAGTGATTTCTTAAAACAGCAATCTTAATTTAGCACAAACATTTGCTAGTGCCACTGAATACAAAAAAAAATTCCTGTAGAAAGAATGGTGTAAATAATGCTATTGCACACATAATTTTGAAAGTTCAGAAGGGATTGTAGGACATTAATTTTGGCTTTTACTGTGAAAACATTTTAAAGCCACTTACAAGGCAGGTCTGATAAATTGAGTAACATCACTCTAGGGCCTGTTTTGAACAAGTGTAGTTTGACAGGTTACAAAAGTTGATCACCACAAGTGAAGAACTATAAAGCTAGCATAACAAAAAATGACCAATTAACAATATGACAGATATACACAGAGCAAAAACATTCATTAACAATTGGACATATATTCACAGGACAGTAGAGTTTTCTTAAACTTCTTAAACCCATTAATGAAGTCATCAGTTTAGATGTAGATGGACAGCTTGTCCCACCAGCTAGGAGCTACAAATGCAAAGAGTCTGGATTGAGACTTGATACCACACAGAGTCAGCATCACCAGATGCTGTTCACTGGCAGACCTGAGTGGGTGAGAAGGAATATAGGACTTTACCGGTGTCTCCATATATATGAATTCTAACCCATTAATCACTCTGTAGCCAAGCATCAAGGCTTGAAACTTAATGTGCACTGTTACAGGGAGCCAATGAAGCGACTTGAAGATGGGAGTGACATGTGCCCATCTTGGTGAGGGGCTGCTTCATTTAAAAGCATCTGCAGTGGCTTGATGGCATATGCTGATCCTCTTGCTATAGTCAGGTGCAGTAATCCAGATGTCACAAGACCAAAGCCTGGATCAGAAGTTGTGCTGCATACTCAGTCAGATAAGGCCTGATCTTGTGCATGTTGTATCTACATGAACGAGAGACATTTAAAATGTGGTCAGATAAAGATAGCTGCTCATCACTCAGCGCTGCAAGACTGCATACTGACTAGGCAGGTGTTAGTGACAAAGGGCCAGGCTATACAGAGATGAGGAGTTGAACAGACTGGGTAGGCAGGATGAAAAGAAGCTCTGTGTTTGCCAGATTGAGCTGTAGATAGAGATCCTTCATCCAGGTCAAAATTTTAGTAAGACATGCAGAGACTCTAGCTGATACTCTGTTGCACATAAGACAGTATCCACCAAAATTCCAATGATATACATTTAGATTAATTAGTGACTCCAAATCAGTCTGGTATGAGTGTGCAACTTAATGAAATGATCTTGGTGTCATTCTTGATCCCTCCCTCCTATTCCGCTCACATAAATCACATTAAGAAACTTTTTTTACTTTCACCTCCATAACATATCCTGTGTTCGCTCCTTTCCTCTCCTTTTCTAATGCTGAGAAACATGTCCATGCTTTAATCACATCCTGCATCGATTATTGTAATTCCCTGCTAATCTTATATCACAGCTCCAGTTGATTCAAAACTCGGCTGCAAGAGTCCTTACTCAAACCAGGAGCAGCGAGCACATCACACCCATCCTGCTCCGCCTTCACTGGCTCCCTGTGTCTTACAGAATCGAATATAAAATCCTACTAATAACCTACAAAGACTTGAATAACCTCTCAACAAACTACATCAGTGACCTTCTCCATCACTATGTGCCTGCCCACCCACTAAGGTCCTCTGATTCTGGCAATCTTGTTGTACCTCACACTAATCTACACTCCATGGGTGACAGGGCCTTCAGCAGTATTAGCACCCAGACTCTGGAATGACCTACCGAAATTAATCAGATCAGCTGACTCCATGAATTCTTTTAATAAACAACTCAAAACTCATCTGCGCAGGAAGGCTTTTAGCTCTGCCTGACTTTATTACCCTTCTCTCAGTTTACCTCTCTGTCAAGATGCTCATGTAATCTGTATGTGTGTGCTAGACTTCAATTATGTTGTCTGTTAGGCTTTTTCTCTGAATTTACTATCTTACTCTTCTTTATTTATTTATTTGGTTTGTACAATGCTATATACTGTATACCCTGACGTTCGTTCTTAAACTCTGTAACGTGCCTTGTGCATGGGAAAGGTGCTGTATAAATAAAATGTATTATTATTAATAGATCAGAATGCATGTGAGTGTGCCCTTCAGTGTGCTGTCACCTTGTTGATGTTTGTGATTTGTCGACGAAAGGTCTAAGCAATTTGAAACTCTGAATTAGATTTAAATAAAAACAGAAGCTGAATATGTGCTTCCAAGTCCACATATTGGTTCTGAATGTAATAGTCAGGCCCAACTAGTGAAATCAATTACATCCCTTTAAAGTCATATTGTAAGATTTAAAATCAGAGTGCTGGTAGATGGAGCTTTTTGGTGTTTTGTAAAGTCCATAGTCATCACGATTTTTGGCTATTTGGAATATTGTTTTTCGTATTTTGAGTTTACCTTGGATGGCATGGTGGCGCAGTGGTGGCGTTGCTCCCTCGCAGTAAGGAGACCTGGGTTCACTTCTCCCTGTGTGGAGTTTGCATGTTCTCTCCGTGTCTGCGTGGGTTTGCTCCGGTTACCTCCCACAGTCCAAAGACATGCAGGTTAGGTGCATTGGCGATCTTAAATTGTCCCTAGTGTGTGCTTGGTGTGTGTGTGCCCTGCGGTGCACTGGCGCCCTCCCCGGGTTTTGTTTCTGCTTTGCACCCTGTGCTGGCTGGGATTGGCTCCAGCCGACCCCCATGACCCTGTGTTAGGATATAGCAGGTTGGACATTGACTGATTGAGTTTACCTTTTTCTTTCCAAATTTCTAGCAGAATGTCTTCTGTATTGAGGAATTCCTTTAGTGTTACTCCTCCAAAAGGATTTTCCTATCAAGATAACAATCATTGCTGTTCCTTGCTTATGGATAGGTCTTTTAATTAGAAGGAACCTTGTGCAGCTGTAGCTTGAAATTAGAAAATGATCTGTGCTTAAGGATGAAATTGTACAATATAAAAGAAGTCAATTTTTAATTTGACTACAACTATAAGAAGATATGTTGAGGCAGCACAAATTTCACACAAGAATGAATTTAAGTTTTGATTTGTAACTTTAGAGTATTATGTTTATTGCAGAAGTGTGAAACATCTACATTACTGCTTGACTGGCTCCACCACATTGATTTGCTGTTCATTTCAGAATACAGTGCCAGATTCATTACTGTACCCTGATGTCTCAAAATATACAGCCCGCGCCTGCTTTCTATGCTTTTTGCCTTTCTGTTTTCAATCAATAACAACTCTAAACTATTATGCCCATTCAGCTTCATGGCTCCCCTTCTGCACAACTCACTCTGTCTATGTTCAATCACTATATGATTCAAAATTGGAAATTTCTATAGTTAGTTCAAAAAATTTAAGAAGATGGCATTCATCTTTTTTTTATGCTGTCTTTTACAGTTTCTGCATTTTCCATTTTCAGATTATTTTGTACTGATGTATTGTTCTGTTACAATTTATGGGCCATTTTTCCTATAGCTTTTAATACCCTGTAAAATGTATTTTGAGTAATACTATTATAAATCAGTTGTATTCCCTCCCTATAAACTTAAAATTGATTTCTTGAAAATACCAGCAGATTCACATGCTGTCTATCTCTTTGCACACTAGAAAGGGACATTTAAAACACAAGTGTACACACTGAGGGCACTGATGTGATGTACACCATGAAGTTCCCCATATTGAGCATATGTGGTGGCTGACCTCACAGCAAGGAGGTCATAATGTATGCCCTAGTAAAAAATTTGAGGTTACCCAGACCACTAGAGGGCGATGAGTTGTAGCATCACAGGCGGAAAATATAGGACAACCAATCTGGCCCTCCCGAGAACACCACTGTAGTGGGACTAACTTGGAGGATCTCCGTTACTGCTAGGAGGAGTTTCACCCATAAAACACCAGACGCTGATCTGGGCCAGGACCCGTAAGGGGGTTGGGACACAGTATAAAAGGGTCTCGCTTTTTTTTTTTTTTGCTCAGCGAGATTAGAGTTGAGGAACAGCTGGCGACAAGAGCTCAGCTGGAAAGAGGGAGGAAGGAGAGCATAAGTAGTGGAAGGTGAGCAAAGGAAATGTGTAACAGGGTAGCCAGGGGTTACTACTGTTTAGTTATTTCTGGAGGGGAAGACGAGTTTATTATTTTTTGTTTTAATTGTACTCTATTGTTCCCCTAATTGGCTCCAGCAGACCCCCCGTGACCCTGTGTTCGGATTCAGCGGGTTGGGAAATGGATGGATGAATGTTCCCCTATATCACTTATTGACATTTTGTTATTAAAGCCTTTGTTTCATTTGTCAATTTGAATTTTCCAATTGGAATTTGGGGGTTGTGAGATGCCCCCTAAAGTCCACAAAATATGCAAATGTATGTTTGCCACTCTTAAAACATCAAAATATATGCATTCCTAATATAGAAACAGAGACGCCTACCTATAAGAGATCTTACACTCTTATTTTCTATTTTCTATAAAATTTCTATAAAAAATTTCTATAAAAACTTAAATTTGACATCTTTATTGATTTCAACTAAAGTAATGCATATAATTCTTACAACCATTTTCAGTTCCACTCAGTCCAGTTCAATGTGGCAAAGAGCCAGAAACTATCCTGGCAGAATGAGACACAAGACAGGAGCCAAACCCGGACGGTGCACCAGTCCATCACAGGGTACACTAGTACAGTACATTAATTTATACTGAGTACAACTTAGGTACTATACAGTAAGTTAGAACATGCTGACTCCATACAGACAATTAGCCCTTTCCACAACATCAGCAAGTGTTGAAATCTAGGTATTTCCTGGAGTCCAAGGTGGTTTGTGGTTGTGTGCTGTCACGTGACGGAAATGGGCATGACCTTGTTAGGAACATGCTGTGCTTTGGTCTGAAGCATTTTTGTAATTTTACTAATCATCACTGCATACTGTTTCAATTTTTCAATATTCTCCTTTTCTTTCCAATGTCCTCCACCATTTTGTGTTAGTGAAAAAAGTAGTTTTACCTGAAAATGTAGCAGGAACCTGTGTGATGTATGCCCATGTGACATTGGCCCGATTGTGCTCTAAAAGAAGGCAATGTGCATAGATAAGCACCTGAACCTTGAGGTTTTAGAACTTCCTCTTTGGTGTTTTGGACTTTCATGTTCTTGTCCTTTCTTTTTATAATTCTTACATGTTGTGGTTTGTTTTTCAGGTGGTCACCACCATTTTGTGACTTAGCATGGCCTTGTCCATATTGTTTACAATCAGTGCGCCTATTACCCATCACATTACGCAGAGGTCACCATTGAAACAGGACAGCGTGTGGCTCTTGATGTCCATGTATTGTATTCCTTTCTTAAATCTCTTATAACATTGCTTATTAATATTAGCAGAAGCCAAAAGAAATACCAAGAAGACATTTGTGTTAGGGACTTTTGGTAATCTTTTTTGACCACCATCCCTGCTTTGTGTTTTGTGCTTTGACCAATAATTCTGCCATTGTTTCCAATATCCCCACTTTTTTCTTTTTATTTCATAGTGGCTACATTATATTTGCTCATAAATATCTAAAAGAAATACATAAACTCGTACGAAATGTTTTGTTTTCGAAAATCCTGTTTCATTTTGACTTTTTATTTTAGTATTGGTCAAAGATATCATATCACTAAAAACTGTTCACAAAAAAAAATCTTCCTGCACTCTATTTTCATACCCTTCCATGTTCTTGACAATTCTAATGATTTCATCTTTTAAAATAATCATCTGTTAGGAAAAGCATTATGTGTGAGTTTGTGTTTCTGAGTTTGCCTTTCCTGTACTTTGTCATTTTTTTACTAGCACATTTCTTATGGAGTGTCACGCACGTGCGCATGGGGAGCCGCGGAAAGACCCGACGAGCCGTGTATCACATCAGGCCAGAGGATCGTTGCGAGGCACTAACCTTTCTTTCTTTTGTTCCCATAGAAAGACAGAGTCAACGCCGCCATAAAACCCCGGACGCCTGAAAAGCAACGCTAGCCACTTCCGCATTCCATCCCTTCCTGGTTCCATCACAATGACGTTGTTCCTCCCACACACCACCGCGGTTCCGTTCCAGCATTTCATTCAATTTCCGGTCCCTCCTTATTTAAGTTCCCCCCCTGCATCTGTGACTGCGTGATGTGATGACCACCTGTCAGAGCATAACGACTGTGTACAAGCTCAATATTTCTTTGATTATTTCCTTACAGTATACGGGGCCGGAAACCCCAAACCTTTGTTCTACCGTGACAGTGGTTGCCCCAGCACGTAAGGGTGACGTGTGTACATGGTCAGACCCAGTCATATAGGTCCGCGAACTGCTACATAACTTGGAAGGGTACCCCGAGGCGACTATCAGTGGTGGTGTTACCCAATCCCCCCTTTCCAGTTATTCTAGGACAAGACTGGTCTGAAAGTGAATGCGGTAGAACAAGCGCCGCTCCTGCCGCGACTAGGGTTTTACTAAGGGCGGGCAGGGCACCGTCCCTGCGGCTCCCACGCCGTGCAGTGCGGCGGCTAATGATGACGCTGGGATCTGGGGGGGGTGTATTTTTCTCAACGGACCTTGACCCGGAAGTACAACCTGAACCGGTTGTTGACAACCCTCCGGCTTCCACAGATCCTTGGAACCAGGCCAAGTTTCAATTTAAGTCCACCCCAGCGTCATTTAAAAGAGAGCCGTGGAATGACGACTCTCTAAGGCCTTGTTCACACGGCCGTTAAAATCGAGCGTTTTTTTTGCATTCGTAGCGTCCAGTGAGTGCAGATCAAGCACCGAGTGTTTTCTACACGTAGGAGTCAATGAGAGTGTTCACACGGGCTTTGGTGACGTGCGTTTGTCCGGCAGCGCTTTTATACGGCATTAAAAAAACGTTGCATGCAGCTTTTTCTTGGCGTTCAAAACCCAACAAACGCAAGGAAACCGCTTCTAGTTCGTTTTCTGCACGTTTATTTTACGCTTCGGAGGACCGGATATTTTTATGTTTTCATATACAACATATATATTTTCATATTGCTTATTTTCTTTTATTATCTCATGTAATTTGTAAACCATGAACCTATTAATTTATGTTCTAATATAATATTTGATAACAATTATGTAGGGGGGGCATTTCAGTGCATAACACCGGTGTAAGCGCACACTCGACTACTGTTTCCTTACCTCAAAGTGACAAGTAGTCTCTCTTCGGGGCTAACACCAAGTCGCATATCGGTTGATTGGCGTGCAATGTGGCATTGCACCAGCTGCAGCAGACAATCAAAAGTGGAAACCGACATCCGACAGTAATTAAAAAACTTGCGCGGAAATTTTCGCATTTCTTCATAAAGCACAAAAAAACTTCCTTTAACCCGATGTTGTGCAGTCAGAGGATGAACCCAGTAGCGGCGATTTTTTCTCTCCCTACGTCGCTGTATTGCGAGTATTTTTAAAACAAGAAGATTAATATCTAACATAGCAAAATGGTCCATATTGAAAGAGGCACCTCAAATAAAACGACAAGGGCTTTCATATCCAGTTCCCAACACTGCCTCCACAGGTTAACACACAAACTACAATTTGGGCTGCAGGCTGGCGTTAGACAGAGACAAACGAACGCCGGTGTAGAAGTCAGTATCGATCGGCACCACAAAATGCAACATAAACGTCTAGGACGTTCAGAGCAAGTTCGTTTATCCAAAAACTTAACGCCCGTGTGAACAAGGCCTAAAGTTCACCCGGAATGCTATTGTGACCGTAGACGGCAATCCGCCAGATGCTCCCATGCCACCTGGGCCCTACTTCGTCCTCAACAACGATCTGTTGTATCGAGTTGCGGATCATGAAGGCGAGGCGCGGAAGTTGTTGCTAGTTCCATGGACCTACTGGCAGGAGGTCTGTGCGCTGGCTCACACCCATCTCCTAGGCACCCACCTCGGGGCCGAGAAAACGCTGGAGAGGATAAAACTCTGATTTTATTGGCCAGGGATTAACGAGGAGGTCCGGCGTTTTTGTCAGTCGTGCCCCGACTGTCAATTGCGTCAGATACCCTGGCGGGACCGTGCTCCTCTCGTCCCGATTCCCCTCATAGATATACCCTTTGAAAGGATTGGTGTCGATCTAGTAGGACCCCTGGTGCCTTCGACACGTGGCCATAAATATATCTTGGTCATGGTGGATTACGCGACTCGATTCCCAGAGGCGGTTCCTTTGCACTCCGCTACCACTAAAACTGTCTCACGAGAATTGGTAGCCCTGTTTTCACGAGTGGGAATACCCAAAGAAGTCCTCACGGACCAGGGTACCCCATTTACTTCGGATACGTTCAGGGAGGTTGCCAAGTTACTCCGTATTAAGCATTTGAAAATCCCAGTTTATCACCCCCAGACAGACGGGTTGGTTGAGCGGTTCAAGCAAACGCTCAAACAGATGCTCCGCAAGGTAGTCGATGTGAACGGTAGGAACTGAGAACAGCTTTTACCCCTTGTGCTTTTTGCCTATCGGGAAGTGCCCCAAGCCTCTTTTCCCCGTTTGAACTCTTATATGGCCGCCAGCCTTCGGGCATTTTGGACATTCTCAAAGAAGGATGGGAAGGGGAGGCACTTCCTTCCACCAATATTTTGGAGTAAATCGCGCAACTATGCGAAAGAATGGAAAAACTTCAGCCCCTTTTAAAAGAGTACATGTCGACTGCTCAGATTGTGCAGGCGCGCAGCTACAACCGTAACACCACCCTCTTAGAGTTTCAGCTGGGGGATTGTGTGATGGTGCTTGTGCCTACCTCCCACTCCAAACCGCTAGCCCTTTGGCAGGGCCCATATGAGATAAAGGAGAGAAAGGGGCGCGTCGACTATTTAGTGAAACAGTCGAATCGTCGACCGAGCGAGAGGGTATACCACGTAAACTTGCTAAAACCGTGGAGGGACTGGGAGGACAGCCCTCTCGCGACCAACACCCTCTCCCTTTTCTCAAGAAAAAAAATGACCCTTAATCTCGGTCCTAATTTGACGGCCCCCCAAAGACAGGAGCTGGAGTCTGCAATCCTGTCCATCCCGAAAATAGTCAGTGAGACACCGGGGCGCACCTCGTGGATTTAACACGACATTGTGACAGACCTGGGGGTGGTGGTCAGGGAACGCCCCTATAGCCTCTCGGAGGCAAAACGGGCCGAGGTGGAGCTGGAGATGCAAAGAATGCTCGATATGGATATTATCAAAGAAAGCCACAGCCCCTGGTCCAGTCCCATCGTTCTCGTTTCTAAGCCCGACGGCTCGTGGAGATTCTGTAATGACTTCAGACATCTTAATCAAGTCTCCAAATTTGATGCCTACCCTATACCCCGAGTAGATGAGCTCATTAAGCGCTTGGGTACGGCTCATTACCTGACTACTCTTGACATGACTAAAGGGTACTAGCAAGTTCCCTTAACGGCATCCGCTAAGGAAAAAACTGCCTTCAGCACCCCTAGCGGGCATTGGCAATATAAGGTCCTCCCATTTGGTCTGCACAGAGCCCCCGCGACCTTCCAGCGTCTGGTGGATAGAGTGCTAAGGGCCACCAGTCCTATTGTGCCGCATACCTGGATGACGTTGTCATCTATTCCGGCACCTGGGAGGAACATATCTTGCACGTTTACGCCGTCCTCTTAACACTAGCGAAGGCCGGCCTCCGTATCAATCCCCGCAAATGCTATTTTGGGTTTCATGAGGCCAAATATTTAGGCTACTTAGTGGGCGGGGGACTGGTGAAACCGCAATGCTCTAAAATCAAAGACATCCTGGAATGGCCCCGTCCAATAACCAAGAAACAGGTGCAAGCCTTCCTGGGGTTAGCAGGTTACTACTGCCAGTTTGTACCCCGTTTCTCCGAGAGAGCCACACCCTTGACAAACTTAACGAGGAAGAGGGCCCCGGTATATGTGGCATGGGACCACCTAACGGAACAGGCATTCAGTGACCTAAAGACTGCCCTGACCACGGTTCCGATACTAAGAACCCCTGACTTTTCTCTCCCATTTATCCTCCAGACCGATGCTTCGGAAACAGGTCTAGGCGCCGTGTTGAGCCAGAGCAGATGCCGAACAGATATGCTGCAGTTGAAAGAGAGGCCTTGGCAATCACGTGGGCGGTGACACACCTGAGGTACTACCTGTTAGGACGGGAGTTCACTCTAGTGACCAACCATGCTGCCCTCCAATGGATGGCTGTGCACAAGGAGTCGAACCCCCGAGTCACCAGGTGGTTTTTGGACTTACAGACGTACAAATTTACCGTCACTTATCGTCACGGCAACTTGCAAGTCAATGCTGACACTCTCTCCCGGGTCCACGACCTCTCAGTTTGGGCTGCCCGCCTCGATGGGTCTGGGCTGGGAGGGGGGAGGGGCTGTGTCCTGTCACGCATGTGAGCATGGAAAGACCCAACGAGCCACATATCACATCAGGCCAGAGGATCGTTGCGAGGCACTAACCTTTCTTTCTTTTGTTCTCATAGAAAGACAGACTCAACGCCGCCATAAAATCCCGGACTCCTGGAAAGCAACACTAGCCACGTCCGCATTCCATCCCTTCCTGGTTCCGTCACGATGACATCATTCCTCCCACACACCACCGCGGTTCCCTTCCAGCATGTCATTCAATTTCCGGTCCCTCCTTATTTAAGTTCCCCCCTGCAATTGTGACTGTGTGATGTGATGACCACCTGTTAGAGCATAACGATTGTGTACAAGCTCAATATTTCTTTTGATTATCCCTTACAGTATACGGGGCCGGAAACCCCAAACCTTTATCTGTCTTTGTTTCTTTATTACAGGAGACATGAGATAATTTGACATTTTAACTGTATTATTGTATGTAAGAAGTACAATTTAATGATAATTGCAAAAACAGTTTATCTGTCTACCTATTTTGGGACCTCTAGATATATAGAGATATAGGGTATGTTATGGTTTATACTATTATCTGTACTATTTATGTTGATCACATGTCGCTGTCATTATTGCTGTTGTTACCTAAGAGGACTATATAAGACCTTTGCTTGCCACAGCATCTTTCTGTGGCATTAATTAAGCTTTGCCTGCTTTGCCTCTGCCCTTCCTCTTTTTAAACATCATAATTGTTATGTAACAGTCTGAAATTACATGAAATCTATGCTTTTTGTTATTTTAAAATTTATATTTTCCATACTTTTATTATTTCTGTTATGTTTAATTATGCCCTGTAACTTCAAGTGTGAATCCATTCTACATACTTTGTGAGTGGAGCCTGAGGAGGCAGGTCCACCTTGATGTCACCACTCCAGATTGCTATTTAAGGCCAGAGCAGAGAAAGCACAGGTAGGAGATTATTGCATCTGTCTAGGATATCTTGTATGTTTTATTGGAATGACAGGTTTTGCTGATTTTCTTGCTCATGTTCTGTGGATTTTAATTGCTGGATTGCGCTTTTGGATTAGTTCTCTTTGAGTTGTCTCTTTAGGAAAAAAAAAACCCTTTTTGCTCTTTTAAGAATTTTTATATATTTTTCTATTTTATGCCAATGAATCCTGTGATGGATGGACTGGCATCCCATCTTGGATGGACCCTGTTTCCTTTATTAGCAGGTAGTTGTGTCTCTTAGGGTTTTTTTCCACAATGATTTTAATTTGCAGGTTCCCGCCAACCAGATGGCCAGGAAAATGATGTTAGCTGTGCCAGTTCTGGACACTAGGGAATATAACTAGGCCCCCAATCCCTTGACGCAACTACACAGGCAACAGTCCTGGGGAGTTCAAATCAGCTCTTTTATTAAACAGACTACCTTGTGCAGGCTTCTTCCCCAATATAGCATATGTTTCTTTTTTCCTTTCTCTTTTACTTTTCCTTTTCCTCTATTACTCCCCAGCAAGCTTGTTTCTCCTCCACACTTGACTACCTAAGCAAAATGGAGGGCTCACTTATAATCTTGACCCTGTTTCCCAAATCATTGTCTCCAAGAAAGCACATCCTGATCAAACAGAACCACTCTGGAACTGGGCATTCATTTTCAGATAGCTCCCCCTGCCCGAGCCCAACAGGACAACCCTATGGGATCACTACTCCCATGCTGCCCTGTGAGCATCCATACATGGGTTCTCCACAAGTGATGATGACTTAGAGTATATGATGGGTGAACCTGTGCATGGGAGGCAGTCTCTCACCGTAAGACACAAGAACTGCTAACCATCCTTGTCAGGATGCTTGTCTATTCAGGTTGTCCATCCACTTTGCTGGCCTTTGAACTGGTTAAGAAATTCCTTTCTATTGCTGCTGGGATGCCAGACACAGTAAGCCAGCTGTTGCAGTGCCCTCCATGTCACATCTCCCTTCCTGACCATGTGTTATACTGGCCCCAGGTAAGGGAATGGGGTTTCTCCTGGCTGGAATGCTGCTCCATCCATCACAGTCTTTATTTATAAAGTTCCTTTGTTTGCCCTTCTGTTTACAACCCACATGGTTACTGTTATCCTCTCTTTTGTGTGTTTTTAGTATATTTTGAAGTTTTAGTCATTTTTGAGGCTTACTTTGTCTGAAGCTACCAGGTAGCAGTTGGGGCCTGGCTGATTTAAGGTGAGTCTATTCTGGACAGGTCAGCGAAGTCCTTGGCCTCTCATTATGGGTGTTATGGAGGCCTCACACTCTGCTTCACCATGTTTGTGACTCCAGTACCCAAACGTGTTGAGGTTTGGTCTCTGTCACTTAACTTGGCAATCTAAGTACTATTCCATTTACATATATTTAAATTTAGACTTTCACTTGTTTAACATTATGGTTTGGTTCTCTCCAAGGTTTTGGCTTTTGCTTTGAAATATCTTTTCTTGTTTTTGTTAGTTTTTGTATAGGTTTTAGAGAATCAATGATAATTTTTTGACTATGGCAGGGTTTCACCTGGACATACTTGTTAGGAAGGCAGGCTCTATTGTAGGCACGGAGCTGGACAGTTTAACATCCGTGGCAGAGCAACAGGCGCTGAGCAGACTCCTGTCAATCATGGAGAATCCACTGCATCCACTGAACAGGATCATCTCCAGACAGAGGAGCAGCTTCAGCGAGAGACTGCTGTCACCATCCTGCTCCACTGACAGACTGAGGAGATCGTTCCTCCCCACACTATGCGACTCTTTAATTCCACCCGGGGGGGTAAACGTTAATATTATACAAAGTTATTGTCTGTTTTTACATGCATTTTTATTACTCTTTAATTTAATATTTTTTTTTTGTATCAGTATGATGCTGCTGGATTATGTGAATTTCCCCTTGGGATTAATAAAGTATCTATCTATCTATCTATCTATCTATCTATCTATCTATCTATCTATCTATCTATCTATCTATCTATCTATCTATCTATCTATCTATCTATCTATCTATCTATCTATCTATGCCTGTATCTGAATGATCTGAATGACCAGTGTTAGAATACTCTTTTTAATAATTTACTTCTTAAAAACCATTAAAATTATCCATCCATCCATCCATTATCCAACCCGCTATATCCTAACTACAGGGTCACGGGAGTCTGATGGAGCCAACACAGGGCGCAAGGCAGGAAACAAACCCCGGGCAGGGCGCCAGCCCACGACAGGGCACACACACACGCACACACCAAGCACACACTAGGGACAATATAGAATTGCCAATGCACCTAACCTGCATGTCCTTGGACTGTGGGAGGAAACCGGAGTATCCGGAGGAAACCCATGCAGACACGAGGAGAACATGCTAACTCCCCATACAGGTCTCCTAACTGGGAGGCCGCAGCGCTACCCACTGCGACTCCGTGCTGCCTCCATTAAAATTATAACAAAAGAAATATTGGGACATCAGCTGGGTCATCCCATTTAATCATTTTAAGTCACTTAAAGTAAAACAATTGCTTATTGGCATGGGAAAACAAATGGCCTGAGCAGAAAAATAACCAAACGTAGCCTTTGGACTGTCTTAATTGGCTCTCTGGAGTTAGTCAACTTGTGTAGGAGCTCTGTCCTGTAGTTAGCAGTCCACAAGTAGATGCCTCCTTCCAGGGTGCCCAAGCTTTAAAAGGGTTAGACAAGAAAAGGCGGAGTCATCTGCCCTCACTGGGCGTCTTCTCTGCACTGTGGAGGGAAAGGGAAATGACATGGTTAGTGACAGCACCCCTTCTCTTCCTGGGGTTAGGGTTACATACTTCAGTAGAGTCTGGAAGGTGATCTTCCAATGCGCATGCCTGACACAACCTTTATGTCATGCTATAGCATTGTCACATTGATATCTGTTGAATTTTTTTCTTATTATTAAACATTTCCTTTTGTATTATGTCACTATATTATTTTAAAGTTAATGTATACTGAATTAGCTGTTCTGAAATGTGAGGTTTTTTTTTTTTCATAAAGGAAGCATTTCCTGTCTCACACATTTTGAGCTAAGGGACTTGTTCTGGCAGTTCCAGGATCTGGTTGGTAGGTTAGGCATGCCTTTTAAGAGGGGAAAAAACAGGATAAAGGGTAGGGTGGCCAATTCCATTATGTAATTATGAATGCCTTTGACCATGTTGTGGATTACAGATTAGTTAGACTACTGCAGAAGTATGATGTCCATTTCAGGACATCATAATTTTTCACTTTCATCAAACATCAGCATTATTCTGTATCCTGTATCAGTAGTCATTCATCACATCATTTTTCAGTTTAAGTTCATTATGCATCACTCATCACTACTCAATAGTCACATCACACACCAATAATCACTCATTATTCTTCACTATTGTCGTTCATCGCACATCATTCCTCACAACTCACTTCTCTCTCATCACGTATCACTCTTCATTATTCATTACTCATCATGCATCACTTAGCACTGTTCATTTTCAGTCTTTTGTAACGGAGTCAATCAGTAGTGTGAGTGATGGCAGGGGCCATGAGAAATGTATATTAATAACACATTAATGTAGTCTTGTCTTTACTGAAGAATGTAACTGGGAAGGAATCTGAGGAGAAAAGTGGCTGTCTGACCAACATCTTTGCTTTGTGCTAGGACACCTGGCCCAGTCCGGGCTGAACCCAGTTTCTGGTCTACTGAGAGTTTTTATTTTGCTTTAATGGGACAAAGTTGTCTTTCAGATTCAAGTGTTCTTGCACAATAACAATTGATTCACAACAGATTTAAGACTATAAATAAATAAAAGCTTTAAATAATGAATGAAAGTTCCTTTGTTTGGTTTGGTAGATTATGTAGGTGGGTGTGGAAGGCAAACAAGACAAGCAAAGCAGTAAAAGATGAGGAGATTTGTTTCCTCCTGCACTGCTTCTTGTAAAATGGCTTTGTGGCTTAATCTAATTTTGTTAATTAAAGTTAGATTAGATACTGTCTTGTAGCATCCAGGATTTGTCCTTTGGCTTCTATGTATTTTTCTTTTTGTAGTTTTTGTTTAATATGGTCTTATTTAACTATTGTTAAGTAATTTTGCATTGTGTATATTTGTATCCTGCTTAAGTACCTAGTATTCTGTGAGTGAAAGAGTTTGGACACAGTGACGTCACTCTTGAAGGGCCATCTTCCACATTTATAATCGAAAGGAGATGGATTCTCTCAGAGCATCACTGAGTTTTTTTAGGCAGTACACTACACTACATTGCAGTGAGAGCATGTACTTCATCTTTTGGTGCTGAAGTGCTGGAGGGAAGCACCCTTTTGCATCTAAGAGCATGAAATCTTTTCTGCTTGTAAAAGGTAAGATGGAATAATTCAAGAAAGAGGAACAGGAGATGGAATGTATTGCAAGCCTTAGATGCATTTAAAGTCAATATTTTGAAATTAGAAACTCAGAAAAAAACCCGAAAATATTAGACATACTCACAGTCAAAATAGGTCACGGTAAATTCATAATTAGTGAATTAGATTGCGTTGGTTTGGACATGTGCAGAGGAGAGATGCTGAGTATATTGGGAGAAGGATGTTAAAGATAGAGCTGCCAAAGGAAGGCATAAGAGAAGGTTTATGGATGTGGGAAACAGAGAAAACTGAAATTTTAGTGATTGGCAATAATGGATTCAATGAGGTTATCAGAAATAAACTTGATGCATTAGGATTAAAAGTTAAGACGGAAGTAAAAAACAGCTATGCTGATGACACACAACTATACTTATCAATAGCACCTGATGACCCCGATTCTCTTGATTCACTAACACAATGTCTGACTTGTATCTCAGAATGGATGAATAGTAACTTTCTCAAGTTAAATAAAGAGAAAACTGAATCTTAGTGATTGGCAATAATGGATACAATGAGGCTATTAGAAATAAACTGGATACATTAGGATTAAAAGTCAAGACAGAGGTAAAAAGCTATGGGGTAACTGTTGACTGTAATCTGAATTTTAAATCGTATATTAATTACTAGAACGGCATTTTTTTACTTAAGAAACATAGCAAAAGTTAGACCTCTTATATCACTGAAAGATGCTGAGAAATTAGTTCATGCTTTTGTTTTCAGTCAACAAGATTACTGTAACGCACTCCTCTCAGGACTACCCATAAAATCATTTGCAACGAGTGCAGAATGCAGCTGCTAGAATCCTAACTAGGAAAAGAAAATCCAAACACATCTCTCCAGTTTTGATGTCACTACACTGTTACCTGTATCTTTCAGAATTGACTTTGAAATTCTGCTTATGGTTTATAAAACCTTAAATAATCTCGCTCCATATATCGGAATGTCTGACATCTTATATTCCAAATCATAACCTTAGATCCTCAAATGAGTGTGTCCTTACAATTCCAAAAGCTAAACTTAAAAGAAGTGGTGAGGCGGCCTTCTGCTGTTATGCACCTAAGATCTGGAATAGTCTGCCAATAGGAATTCGCCAGGCTGATACGGTGGAGCACTTTAAAAAAACTGCTGAAAACACATTACTTTAACATGGCCTTCTCATAACTTCACTTTAACTTAATCCTGATACTCTGTATGTTCAGTTCATCATAATAACTATTCATGGTGGCTCTAAAATCCGTACTGACCCCTACTCTCTTTTCTGTTTCTTTTTCCGGTTTCTTTGTGGTGGTTAGGCGCCTACTCAAAGCATCATGATGCTCCAACATTGATGGACTAATAGCCAGAAGTCTGCATGACCATCATCATCAAGTCCTTCCGTGAGAAACCTAAATACAAAGAGGACTGTTTCATTTATGTTAGGTAGAATGCCCAGAGGGAACTGGGCGGTCTCATGGTCTGGAATCCCTGCAGATTTTATTTTTTTCTCCAGCCGCCTGGAGTTTTTTTTTTTTGTGTTTTCTGTCCACCCTGGCCATCGGACCTTACTCTTATTCTATGTTAATTAATGTTGACTTATTTTATTTTTTTACTGTGTCTTTTATTTTTCTATTCTTCATTATGTAAAGCACTTTGAGCTACATGTTTTTGTATGAAAATGTGCTATATAAATTAATATTGTTGTTGTTGGTGAGGGAGGACATGCAGGTGATGGGTGTAACAGAACAATATGCACAGGACAGAAAGATATGGAAAAAGATGATAAGCTGTGGCAACCACTAATGGGAGCAGCCGAAAGAAGATGAAGCAGAACCCAAAACCAAAAATACTAACCAGACTCTTAGTTATATAATCTTGCTTTGACATGTAAACTTAAACTGACAGTAATTTCATACCACATGCTTTTTAGTGCTGTCTTTAATATTGGATGCTGTGATGCATGTGGTGGCAACTTCTAAATATGTCATATGGTGTGACCTTCAAAAACCACGCTCCTACAAACCTCAGGAACATAAAGTGGTAGCAACCACAATAAAATCAAACAACTTGCCCCAGAAAGGAGGGTCCTATTTATTCGATCAAAGCTAGAAATCAGGACATATTGATGCATGTATATTGTAACAGCCTGGATGCACAGGGATAGAGTTGCCATGATGTTGCACATGCAGAAGGCCCTATTACAGCATGGAAACTGTCCCATGCAGAGAGTGGGGGACATTACTCCTTCATAGCTCACTGAGCTGATAGAGTTTCTTTGTAAAAAGAATTCATTTGGATCATGCTTAGCCGCAGCACCACAGAGTGGATTCGTTAGCAGGGACGTATGCTCCAGATAGGAATATGACATGCCATTTTAGGTCTGTTATCTATTTTAGGGTAGCAATGATAAGTTTAAGTGTTTTGGCAATTATGTGAGATTAAATTAAAAGGGACAAGGGAATGGATTGGATGTCCAACACTCCAGTTTTCTCTTTTTTCAGAGGAGGTGACACCACATCTATACATAACCCATATCATCATACAGTATGCAGGCCTGGGTCTGGCTACATGTTCTTCCATAAGCAAGGGTCCTAGTGATTCACACAACACTCTGAAGAACTAGTAGGTGATCGAAACAGAGTCCCCAGACTCACTGGACACATGACTTGGGAGCCTCTTTGGCCTTTTTGTTTTCCAAATCTTATCTATGTTTTTATTTCAGATTTGTTCATAGTATGTTATTCTGTGATTTTCCTAGGTAACTTAGAATTCTTCCTTCTTAAATTCACTTTAGCATCACTTACAATTTAAATAGTTTTGAAGATATCTACATCCAGCTGCACTTTGCTAACTTTTATATAAGAAGATCCAATATTCATGAAAATTAGCTAGCTATTTTATTATAAATTATTGACCAGAGTACTTCATAAGAAGCATCATAAAACTAAAATATAATGACTTGCTTCTCGACACAGGAGATCTTTGGTCGTAGATTATTTTCCATGATTAGGCTACTTTCAAGCCTAATTACTATGAAGAAGTGAAAAGGACAAAACATGCTGGAGTTAATGAGTCGATATGACTGCCAGGGAAAAATATGTAAGATAGCTCTATTCTATCCAGTCATTTTCAATTATGTGTTTATGACAGACTTCTGTACATAACCTTTTGAAGTACAAATAAAAGGCCTAGAGCATTTATCTTTTATATATTGTATAAGGATAAGGGATAAAGATCTCTATAATTAATAATCTTTTTACATAAATGAAGAGACTGTTGAATACCATTCTAGTAGGCATGCTGATCTTAGAATCTTGCCAGGCAAATTTGTGTGTAATGATCTGTATTCAGATGGACTAAAGTAAAAATTGCCAAATCCATTTATATAATATTGCCATATACCCAAGAAAACAGAGAAGAGAATATAATTTCTGCCAGTAAAATTACCAGCATGTCACCCTGGTGTTCTATTAGTCATTGAAATCATTTAGAGTTAACTCAGAAACTGTCGGAAAGAACATTTTTACTAATTGTATTAACACTGGATGTCAGTGTGTTCAGCTATATAGCTCTTTGAAATGGTAAAGAAGCTTTGTATTGTACAATTAAATCTTACAAAGGATTTCATTTATAATCTTTGCAAACTTGACGTCTCTCATTTAGTATACATGAGAGCATATGGAACTGACAGTTTAACTGATATTAAAGACATTCTAATCAACTGAACTGAAAATAATGATCATTTCTGTTATCACAGCCTCAATATTGTTGACCTTCAGCTTATTTCATTGTTATTATACATTGAGAGTGTATCTTTCATCAAATTTGCTGCATGGTTTCAAACAAACCATCACTAATCACTAATTTGATGTGTCACAGGCAGGGCTCTTCACCGGGCTTGTGTTTATTTTCTGTGTAATAGTGGGTTTTGTTATGTTTGAATTATTATTTTTTCATATTTTAACAGTAGAATCTCTGAAGCATTTGAGAATCTGTGAAGATATTCGTAATGCCGGCCCACCTTAATTTTACTCACACCTCCTCATTGCTGTGATAACTACGCACCGATAGCGCCTTTGTTTTACAAATGTGTTGATCAGCTGCAGGCAGGCAGCCTGCTATCCCATTCCCCATTGAAGCAGCTGAACTCAGACACAAACCTCTCACAGCTGAAATCTGTTTATCTGGGAGTGAGATGCCTGGAATTTTGTAAGAAAATAATTTATTGTTATTTGAAATACATACATTTCATGTGTGTCCGTGTCTACAGAGATCTGCGTAAATGTAGGATGACATTTCTTGTGAGGCAGAAACTTTTTTTTCATAAGTTATGGTAATAATGATAAAATATTGATGTGAAGTGTGCAATGTGTGAAGATTGAAGCCCAAGTATCAATTAAACACTTACATTAAAAGGTATAACTAAACAAGTGTGCTCTTATTTAAGAATAAAACAGAAGAAAAAGAAATTGTTCAGTTTACATGTTGCCGTCAATGTGTGAAAACAGAAATCCAAATATCAATCGATATGAAGTAAAGATATTTGCATGCATGTGTCTGTTTGCGCGTTTCACAATGGAAATGCAGCTCTCTCATGGATGTCAGCTTTGCTTGTGCAGTGTAAAGAACTGCTGCTTCATAATTGAGATGTTGCTGGTCCGATCCCAGGTCCTTCCTGCATTTAGCGCTTTGAGTGGTGGGCAGCCTTTATTGTTACTATTATATAATAAAAACATACATTTGATTTGAATCTCTAACAAATCATCGAAACAAGTATGTTTTTATTCAAAAGTAAAAGCTGTGGCGGATGGCTGGGGGTGGTTGCCAGCCGGGACGCCCAGGAGGACCGGAGGAGGGCTTGTACCTCCTCCAGACCACAAGGGGGCAACTGCCCTGGTTGTGTTGGGGGCCAAAGGTAGAGGGCTTGGAAGCCCAACCCTGTAGGGGCCCCAATGCCTTGGGAGCCCTGGACCTCAGCACTTCCGCCACACCAGGAAGTGCTGGGGGGAAGAGAAGCAGGGACACCCGAAGTGCCTCCGGGGGTACAGCCGGCACTTCCCCCACACTGGGGCATGTCGGCGGGAGATTGCTGGGAAGCACCTGGAGCACATCCAGGTGTGGATAAAAGGGGCCGCATCCCTTCATTCGAGGCTGGAGTCAGGTGAGGAGAGGACGAAGCAGGAGAAACGAGAGTGGAGGCGACCTGAAGGAAAGCAGAGTGTGTGAGAGGCCTGGACTTTGGGAACTTGGGGGTTTTGTGTGCACTAGAGACTTTGTACATATTGTAAATAAACGTGTGGTGGTGTATAATAACATGTCTATCTCTCTGTGTCCTGGGCTCGTTCCACAAAGCACAATTATTTTGTTATACCACGTCTTTATTTGAAAATTAACAATGTCAGATCAGGGAAAGCGTGAACATGACTGATAGAATAAAACTGAATTAGAAACTCACTAACATTTACAAGTTCCAAACCTTTACACAGGCTCTTAAGACTCTAACTTATGTCCTTCATTTACACAGATCATTGTAGACACAGAATATACATGAAATGTATGTATTTCAAATAATGATATGTTATTTTTCTATACAATTCCAGACACCTCACTCCCAGGTAAGCAAATTTCAGCTGTGAGAATTTTTTGACTGACTTCAGCTGCCTTGGTGGGTAATGGGATAGCAGGCTGCCTGCCTACAACCAATTGTCACATTTGTCAAACAAGGCAGTGATGAGGAGGTGCAAGTAAAATTAAGGTGGCCCAGCATTACGAATATTTTCACAGGTTTCATGGATTCTAGTGTTAATGTAATACCTCTTGTCTTGGTTTATTATTTAATATTTATGTACTGTGTCATTAAATTTGACTCCATTCCCTGTATTTTATGGATGAAGACTCAAGAGTCAGGGCACCCCTGATATCACAGCTATTGGGTCCCCCCTTTGCCTTTATATTCAGTCAGAGTGAGGAACTCAGTGGTGGATCATTGCACTAACTCACAAGAGATGGTAAAGGAAAAAAAATTAAAGTGAATGACAGAATCACAGTCAGTAAGTTGGCAAAGGTCAAAACCAGAAATCAACACAATCAAAGATCAAAATCAAAATGAGAACAAAAAATCAGAGCCAAAAAACAAAAGCAGTAACTAAAAAGAGCCAAATTTCATATTTATCACAGCAAAATAAAACTTTATCCATTAAACTCGAATACAACGGCTGATGACCTTTAAACTGTTGCTTTGATGCCATCTCAAATGAGAGCATTGCAGTGCATTCTGGGAAACACTGTCATACGTGGCCATAGGGAAGACAAATTGGTGTTGTGACAAAATGCAACTAAATATATATTCTTCTAAAATAGGCCAGATACATAATTTTGACCACATTTTTCAAATTCCCATATCTTGATCGCCAGGAATATAATCAGAAAAAACATAATAGTTTTATTACAATTAAAGATCACAATAATCATTCAGTTTGTGTAGAAATTTGTGAGTACTGCTATTCTTGTTAGTTTTCTTTTGGGTTTTGGGTTTATTACTTCTGTTTTGGGATTCTGATTTACTGGATAACATATTGGGGTGTGGGACTATATAGGCACATCCTGTGTGGCTCCCTTTTGTCTTTTTGCCCTTTGAATTTGTAAAGTCAGTGACTCATTTTTAGGCCAGTGTAGATTGCAGCTTGCAGGTGACAGCTGTCGGCTGGCTGACTTGAGGTGAACCTTTTCTGGACAGGCTACTGAAGATTTCAACCAGTTTTGTAGAGCTTTTTGTAGGACTCACACCCATTCATCATGTCTCCACCTCCCCATCACAACATAAATGACAAATTTTCACCAAACGGACATATAACATTTTTCATGATATGAATACAAAAGTAGATCCCAACCATGTGGAAGAATCAATATAAATCTACATGACACACAATTGTTGTTAACAGAAAGACTTTTATGCACTATAAATCACATTTTCACATGTCATTCTCCAGTAAAAATGTAACAATATTTTTCATCAACAAGTTAATTTTCATGTGCACTATTAATGGAGGAGGAACAGACATTGTTCCAGGATTTGTCAGAAATGCTTGAATGGACTTAGAAATGAAATTAAGACCCAGTGGTTAGCGGTGATGCCTTGCTGCTCCAAAGACCTAAATTTGATGCCTGGATCAGTCAGTTTGTACATCCTCTCTGTATTTGCATGGATTTCCTCCAGGCACTTCAGTTTTCCTCCCACATCCTGATGATGTGTTTTTTTAATGGTGGATTAAGTGGTAACTCTAAAAAAGCCCCCTGGTGTTTCTGTGTATGTTTGTGTGTATAAAGTGACCTCACATTGACTGTCTACAACCTTGGAAAATCAGAATGGATGGATTGGTTTAGGCATGCAGATACCATTGCCATACTTATTGAATTGCTCTGATAGTAGGTGTAATGTTATTGTGGAGGACTGCCTTTTTGCTCTAAAGGAAATGCAGCAATATGGAGGATAGTGACAGCTCGGAATAAATAAGGCATGAATACTTTTGATCTTGTTTTCTAATGGTCCGTGTGTACTGAAGCCTGCCAAGAATAACCTCCATGAATCAAAAACATCCAAGTTTATAAATTTGGTTCCCTTCAAAACACAATGATTTAGGACACCATACCAGAAGAGATGCACAGTTTGTAACTATGCAAAACGACTGTAGCTTGAACTTGACAATCTCATCCTTCAGGTGACAAACAAAACAGCGTGTAGAAGTGAATTTCTGCCAAAAATTACTTTGAAGATGTGCTTGGGCAGAAAAATGTCTGCAATGGCTGGCTCATTATGTTAAAATACAGAGAACTCTTCCTTGCTTGCCTATGACTGAAAATTGATATTCACATAACAACATCATCACTGAGGTAAACAGTGCAAGAAATGTAATAAAATTCATTACCTTGCTGAAAGGTTTAGGACTTATTCTTTTCAATCAGTCCACTATGCATGCTGTGTCAATGACTTCATCACTCGGACTGCAGCAATGTTCATTTTGATTCCTATATCACTAAAAAAACACATTCTCAAAAGTTATAGAAATGGGTGTGTGTTCGATTTTGTACCAGTGACTTCTGTGTGTGCTTTACAACGAACAGAAATAAAATATCATTTTTGGCCCAAAGTACTAGCAGCCCTGCAACTGTCAATTGTAAATGTGTAACTGACTGCCTGAGTGAGAGAGAGAGATCAATAAGTACTCTTATTGATTCAGAAAAAAGTGATTACCTGCTATCAAATCCATTTGAGTAGCACAGCACTAACAAACATTTCAAATGATAACAGGTGCGCCTGTGTGCTTAATTAATGATTGAAACATCTGTCGTTGAAGAATACATTTCAGTTTGAAAAGTGTATACACTTACAGCTCCTTTTGGGAAAGGCCATTTGGTTGTATGTTGGTCACTGTGATGGCTCGGGTTGGTTCCAGGCTCCCCGATTGCTTACAGGAGCCTTTTGAACCTGGAACCATTGATAGTCATGAACCAACATGAGCTGGGCAAATGAGGACACACACAAGGGGTTGGTGCAAAAGAAGCAAGTTCTTTTATTAAAACAATACCCAAAGTGCAAACAGTGCAGTGTACCTTCCGTTAAATAAATAAATAAATAAATACTCCATAGGCACAGTGAATAGTCTGTGAGTTAAAATTACAATCAATAAATAAATCCAAAGTTAAAACTTCTCTGTCTCCCAGGCTCTAATTCATTCAGCCAATGGAGACTTTAACAGCTGTGGTCCTTCTCACCAACCCATGTCTTGGCTATCTCCATTGACATCTGCCAGACTGCTCGGGCTCGGTTGTCCTCATCTTCTTCTTGCACCCCTGGCATCCCACTGATCCCTGAGGACTTCATGTCCATTGAACTGACTCCTATGATACACCAGTGGGGACAATCTGCCCCTACAGTTCTGATCCTTCACTCTTCTGCAGAGCTAAAACCGCTCTGCCTCTCTCTCAAGTTGGCTCTCTCTGCTCAGGCACCTGATACTGCAGCTTCACATTCTTTTCCTTGGTTTGCTCTCCCCCTTCTCTGCTGTGCAGGCTCCCTTTATCATGCTTGACTGGATGCAGGTGTGATCCTCTGACTACTCCACTTGCATTTGCACATGAGTGCACGATCAGCCAAGCACCCCAATTAACCCCAGAGCAGGTGCCGAAATGCACACAACCACCCCTGATAGGGGCCTGCACGCTCTGGAACACAATTATTTATTTAAAACCACATTTTGCCACGGACCTCTTATTACAGTACCAGTGTATACAGGTCATTGCAGCTGAGGCTCTGTGGGTCTGTTGTGGGTCACTGGTACGTGTATTTTAACTGCCAGTATGGAACAGCAAAAATCGATCTTCGAATCTGCAGCTGTACACTGGCTACTGTGGAGGAATAATTTTAGGGTAACATAGCATTCATGTTTAAGAAATAGCATAAAGTAATGAATGTCGGAAATGAGATAAAGATCAAGTGAACAACAAAATGTACATGGAAATATAAGAATTGGTTTAGGAAAAATACTGAGATGGTCAAGTAAATAAAGAATGTACCAGAAGAAAGGTTGATGTAATATATGTACTGAAGGATGACTAAGATGACTTAGAAATCAGCAGATGTCCTATAAATGAGAATGGACAGTTGTTATATGCACAGAAATGTCAAGGGTGGTGGCACAACTCAAAAGGTATAAGAAGAACCAGACTATAATACAACTGACTTTTATTTTTTATAAATCATTTGGGTGTAAACCAATGAACCAACCAGAGTAAGATGTATGCATTGATTGACAGTGTATGTAAATTCAGTAGTTTATACAATGAACCTCTATATCTTTGTTTCCCTGATCATTCTGACCATGCTGTAACAGACTGCTTTTGAAGAATGTTCCCCTCCAATGCATTTTGCCGAGGAGTAATTAAAAAACACCATGAACAGCTTTTTTCCTGCCTGATTACTGAATTGTCCTGTTAGAGAATGTTTATTTCTTTAATAAGATGTTACGTTTTGACCACACTACACATAAGGGAAGGCCAAATGCTTAAGATATAGCTACTTAGAGCAGTGCAGATCAAAAAATATCTTAATGAGACCCCCAAGAGTTAAAAAAAACTTATGAGACCTGTGAAATAATAAAAATAACAAAAGATGTATTACTGTTTATAAGGTGTTATTATCTTCTTGGTGGAAGAAAAAAGTATTAACCATCTGCACAGATTGGAAACAAAAAGACATGCCAGCTGCATGAAGTGTGACTTCAAAAAACGCTGCATGACACTGTCAATCAGTGCTGTGAAGACTGGAACTCTGTAAGCACATTGTTGTTATTATTACTTTTTATTTATTTTTTATTAGTTTGTTGCCATTGGATGGTTTCAGCATCAGTACAAGAACAAAGACAGCCAAGAGACTGCTACCTCTGCAGCCCCAACACCACTTCCCTCACTGCTTCTATGTTGAATGTATCATCCTACAGCTGGCAGTGCAGCTTTAGTGGGAGCTGCTCAGAGGACACCCTCACCACATGCCTAAACCATGTCAAATGGCTCCTCTCAATCTGGAAGAGTAACAACTCAACTCTGAGGCTATCCAGAGGAACTGAGCTTCTCACCCCATCACCCCATGACCATAAGTGAGGGCATTGATGTAGATTGACTGGTAAACTGCCAGCTTGGTCTTTAAATTTCAGTTCCTGTTCCACCACCACAGACCAGTACAGAACCCTGAATCTGATTATTTCAGGGTAAAAAAAAAATCAACGACTTTACTGTTCAAGCAAAGATTTTCTGCAAACTGTTTGTGATGCCAGTGCAATACCCTTCTCTTCGTTTGCAGGCAACTTCATTTCTGAGTGCACCTCAGCTATACATAATGCCATTAATCTCACCTTCCCAGTGCAATTTTCATTTCAGGTGGTTACCCAATTTTTCCATTGAATTGCCATGCACAACGTAAAAAATAGTAAACCTGTATCTATGGAGCAGTGATGATCAAGCAGCTGCTGTGTTCAACTTCATCCATTCATCCATCCTCTTCCGCTTATCTGAGATCGAGTCGTGTGGGAGGCAGCTTGAGCAGAGATGCCCAGACTTCCCTCTAACAGGCCACTTCTTCTAGATCTTCTGGTGGAATCCTGAGGTGTTCCCAGGCCAGCCGGTAGACAACTTGCCCCAGTGTTATATGGGAGTTCCATAAAAAACCCTGCTTATAATTATGAACTCTCTTAATAATCAATAACTACATAGAAGGTAGCTAAAAAATTATAAATTCACTTAAATCTGGTTATCTAAGCTTCAGAATGCTATGTCTGCAGTGTAAATAAGGAGACAGAAACGTATAAAGGTTTGGGGTTTCTGGCCCCGTATACTGTACAGAAATTGCAAAAAACACATCATTACAACACACCCCCTCGTAGTTGATGGGGGGAACTTAAATAATGAGGGACCGGAAACTGAAGACTGGAATGCTGGAAGGAACCAAAGTGTTGTATGGAGGTTATGACATCATCAAGGTGGGACCAGAGGAAGGGATGGAATGCAGAAGTGGCAGCGTGTGGTTTAGTGCATCCGGGGAAAGTAATGGCGGCGTTGTTTCTGTCTTTCTGCGGGAACAAGAGAAAGAAAGGTTAGTACCCCGCCTTGATCCCCTAGCATGATATGTTACACTGCTCGTCGAGTCTTTTCGCGGCTCCCCATGCGCACGTGCGTGACAGCAGATAAGGATATCATAGAGAGTCAGACAGTTATGTCAGTCATCATAGAGAGTGATACTGAAAAATTAATGAATTAAGCTGCAGGATATTCAAAAGCTAGTTTAATGTTCAGTCATTCGTCAAGCCATACTGACCGTTGCCTTGTGCTTTGGTCAGACTATATGAATTGTTCAATTACTACGCTACAGCTAATTGAAATTACAGCATCAAGGATTATAACTAGAAGGAATGTTTATGACCATATTCTGTAATACCAGTTTTAAAATCACTTCACTGATTTTAAAATCCTCCATTCACACATATGATGTCATAAATGGTTTTGCTCCTCTAAAGTCTATACTTTTGACTGTATATTGTGATCTCAAGAGTCAGGTCTCCATAAAATTCCGAGGACACATAAAACTAGTTAGAGACGGCAAAACTCTGGAATGATCTACCTGCCAGTATTAGAGAAGTTCCACCAGTCTTGTATCTAAATCAAGGTTGAAGACACATTGTACTGCATCCTGAACATGTTTGGGTGTATCTTATGGATTTTGACCAGAGGTTCACAAAAAACATGTTTAAATTTCCCTATTACGTTCCATTTTATTGCAATCTTCAATTTTTGTGATTTCTTCTTGTATTTTGCATCCCACTGAGTAAGATGTTTCAGGTTGTGAGTATGTCCCACAATAATGAGATCTTTAAGTTGATTCATCACTGATAAGCCTGAAAGCTGTTATAATACTCAATGGTAATGTCCACCCTCAGAGTTACCATTTTCTATGAAGTAAAAAAGAGAACATCTTACAGAAAACTGCATTTCCATACAACAGTCAATGGTTCCTTACCTAGTCAAGATATCTTTATAACAGAGAGACATGGATCCCAGCCAGTTTGGTTGCTGGTGCTTTTCCTGGCTAGGAGGGCGTGATAGTGGAAGGACAGAGGAGATGACCCCTTGGGGCCATCACATGAAAAAGCAATAGTCTTTTCTGAAAGACCAAACTTTGTGAGTGATATATAGACATAAACTGAAATAGTTTACGCTGTCTTATTTGGTTTCCTTTGAATGTCCAGAGGTTTCGTCTGTATTCCACTAGTTTTTACCTATCAAAATACTGAATCAGTAGAAGAAACATCTTCACTGCAAGATGATAGCGTGCATCAGTAATCAAACTGCAAAAAGTAATGTTGGCCATTGTGTCTATCACAGTTTAAACTGCATGAAGAGAAATCACTGACTTAACTATTGCTTCTGTTTTTCTGCATGCACTTAAAATGCTCTTCATTAGAGGACTTGCACAGTCTGTTGATTTGTAGCTGCGGTGATGTTTTACACAATTAAAATCTAATGTCTCTTCAGCTGCACTAATGGTCTCCTCACTGGGTCAATTTTTTATGGAAATTTGCCCTGACACTTACTTTACTAGCAAAAAAGAGAACCTGTCTGGGTAAAACAGGATGCATGGTAATGCTGTCCACCCTTCCGCGTCCATTAGCTATGCTGTGCTCCTGTAGGAAACCTACAAAAAAAATTAAACTGTTGCTAAAAAATGTACAGTGCCACAATTAAAACTAGAGCATCTGTGGTGATCTAAAAGTCATGGTACAGATAGTAGGAATTAAGCTTGGATATATCAAATCCTGTTATTTCATTTGCAAATAGGGCAGCCATGCTGAAGAGTCTCATTACATTAGAAAGAACTGGCTAGTCCAAAAGAATTTTGTTTCAGGGCAGAACAGTGTTGTCGACCAACCAAACATGTTTTTGCCTCTTCATCATATGAAATTTGGTCTGATGAAACTTTTTGTGAAAGCAATGAACAAAGAAGATGAAGGATTTCAATATTAGAAAAAAATGTTTCCATGAATGACTGATGCCAAGATTAAGGAAATTATTTTTGTTCAGCCACAAATCAGTCACATTATGAACGACAAGCAGTGCAAGGATCTGCTAGTGGGGCTGGAGAGAATGGCATGAAAGGTATTTAAAGATCTTGTTGAGAACTTTCTCTGCAACTACAGAGCACCAATCTGTTAGATGACAATATGCTTCAAGCAGACAAAACTATGAAGTGCAAAATGTTACTAAAGATTCATTTTCTGCCTTCACACTTGGGCTTCTTCTCTCCTACTTTTAGTATAACCAGAGACAAACATGGTGACAATGATGGAAGAGCGGTGTTAGGACAAGTAGAATCCATAAATGCTGTTTGACTATTGTTCTGAAATGAGAAGCACCAGAACGTGACTTCAAATGAACATCAGCAGTAAAAACATTATTGGCTCAATTGAACTAATGTAGTGCCTCAGCATTATTAAGTGATAAAATGCATTAAATCCATCCATCATCTAAATGTACTTTTTCCTGAACAGGGCGCAGGGAAGAAATGCTACTGGGGCTCCTTTATACCAACAGCAATACATCTGCATGATGCCTCACTGGGACTGAGACTGCCAAGACAGACGTTTTCTTTCTTTTTTAATATTTTTTTTAGTCTTTATGGTGGATGTTCAGACCATAGTTAGTCAGTCGTTTTCTAACCCACTTAGTCCTGAACGGAGTTATGGTGGTCTGCTGAAGCACATCCCAGCAAGAATAGGGCCCAAGCCCGGAACAATCCGAGTGTGAATGCACACACACATACACAGACACACGCACACACACCACACTCACTCCCTATGGCTAGTTTAGCATGACCAATATACCTAACCTGCATGTCTTTGGACTTTGGGGGAAACCAGAGCACCTGGAAGGAAACTCACGCAAAGAATGTGCAAGCTTCATATAGTCAGGAAAAGGGATTTGAACCTTGGTCTCAATAAAAGCTAATTTCACATTTCTCTCAAATTCAGTGTGATACAGGGTGATGATGCGGGTTCTGCTCCATGCTCCCATCCGCTGTTTGGGAGCCCTTGAAGCCAACACCGAGGTGAGCTAGACAGTGAGGCAACAACAAAGCAAGGGGATGGTTCAAAAGTGCAAAAATGCCTTTATTAAAACCAATCAACAAAACAAAATGCAACAGTGCAGTGTCCACAGTTCAATAAATCTTCATTAAATAAATAATTCATTAAAACAAACCGTGGAGGTTTAAAACTGATTACAAAAAAAAACAATCCTTTAAAACAAGGTTAAAACGTCACTTAAAACAGTGACACATCCAGTGTTTCTTTTACTCTAGCGTCTCTCCTGCTTCACCCGTCTGGGTCCCGCAGCAGAAGAGTCGCCCTCTCTGCAACTGTCCTTTCTCCTACTTACACGGGTGTGGAGGCCTTCCGATCCCTGGCTTCGGTCACGCACTCATCCCAGGCCCGAGACTTGGTTCTCGCCCAACGGCAATGACGCACATGCTGGGGAATCCACCACCAAGCCTCCCGTCTCCCGCTGCCTTTCTGGTCTTCTGCGGCCAGTCGCCCTTCACTGGTAGCGGGAGTGACCACTACTACGACTCCTGGGTGTCGGCTTAACACCCAGGCTTCCACACAGCTGACTGCGTGCATTCTCTTGCTCGCTCGCTCTCCATCCTCACACTGGCTCTCACTCGCTTTCTTTCTCTCTCTTGCTCTCTCTCGTGCTCTCTCTCTCTCGTCCTGCTTTCTCCAGCCACCTCCGTCTTTCTTTATTCTCTTTTTCTTTCTCCTCCCTAACCGTCTTGGGCTTCTCTATATATACAGAGAGGACATGGCAGCTGCAGCACATTAGCCCCAGGAACAATCACGGATGTGGGCAGTCTCTCACCTGTGCACTTAGGTGAGAAACACCCACACCGCAGATCGCCCTGAGACACTACAGCCACCACACCCCATCGCTAAGCCGCGAGCGCGGTGATCATTTATTTAAAACAAAAACGGCCTTTGCTGGAAGAGCTGTGGACACATATCACCACATACAGTCAATCTGAAATGATATTTCTGTTCAGCTTGAATTTGTCTAGTCTATTATAACCACCCAAAAAGTTACTATAAAGTGAAACATTTGTTGTCCGGTGTTATTTTTGCATAGCTTGTTAGACCTGCTGCTGAGGTTGTTTAAATTACTCCATTATGTTGTTTTTTTTCCACTGTTATGAATGTTTCTTGTTTGGCCATTATCAAATCTTTTCTATTACATTTATTCTCTCAGTGATAATGGTGTAACCTGGTTCTCTTTGGAGTGGATACATCTTCACATATGATGTATTCACTTTTGTATGAATGACACTGTCATTTTCTGCCTGTTAAATGATGCTTTTCATAAAATGGCTGGACTAAAACCACCCTGTACATATTTCCATATACTGTGCTTTGAATTGCATGCTTTTTCTCTGCTTATGCAATTTGAATTTGATTTTTTTTTTTATTTTACTAACATGATCTACTTTACTCAACACTTAACTGCAGTAAATGCCCTTTCAAGCAAGAGCTAACACCCTCAAACCCTGAAAACAAGTTGAAGTTTCAAGTCAAAGGTTGCACCAAACTTCTCTGCCATGCCCAACTGCTGAGTGTCTCTGACATTGATGTCCCTATGCCTATGTTTTGCCCCGATTCTACCTTGTTTAAACATTGGTCTCAGTTTTTCTTTTACATTTAGTTATTATTTGTTATGACAGTTCTTTAAATGCAGTGTGACAATTTTATCTGTATGAGTACAAACCTGCTAAAATGTAACTTGCATTCCTTTGGAAGCTCTTCATATTAGTCACTGTAAGGAATTGGCAGTCCTTTTTTATAATGTAATAAATTGTACATTTGCAGAGTTTAAAAAGGCATCCTGTGAGTCAGTACAGATCTCAGACTCTGCTATAGAGAAGGCCAACATAAGCATCATAAACACCGTTATTTACAGAACGACATTGTCCATGGATTACACACTGGCCAGATATACTGTGAATATTTGTGAACCTGTTAACTGAACATATACATTAAATCTTCTGAATTAATGAAGAAGAAAACGCTAATGCTAATTATGAAGGCACTTACAGTCAAACACTGGAATTAAGAATTCCTGCTTCCAGAACCTCCCTGAGCCAATGTAGTGTGCTCTTCACATTACAGTTGGCAAAGCTATTTTTGGGATCTGTGGTTAACAACCTCAAATTAGTCAACAGCCTATACTTTCATTTTCTTGACAATTATCCTGAGTGTGACAGAAATGTCTTCCCTGCTGGCTCGAGCCCGCTATCTCTTTTTTATTCCTTATAATCGTCAAACACATGCCTGGCCAGAACTCTTTCAGCAGATGGGTGTATAACAAAGACACAAACCTATGACTGCCTGTATTCTCTCTTTAGTGGCAACAACAATAGCTATAAATGCTTATGTTGGCAAAAGTTATTCTTTATTAGCTTTGCTTCTTTACAGAAGATCATCAATCCTGAAGGGTCCACAAGGCACATTTATTTTGAATTGATCATTATCTACAATAATAAAATTCTACTCATTTAGAAAGTATCACTGGGAATCCTGCAGCATATGGAAAATGATCATTCATTTCTCACTGTTAATGTTTGCCTAGAAGACACTTTATTTTAAATTTCACTAAATATCTAAATTCAATTTGAAAACACAGTATTTCATTCTTAAGCAATCAATGGCTTAACCTCATGCATATTTAAAAAGTGCCATACAAGAGTAGGTGGCACCAGGGGGAAGATGAATTTGAGTTCCAAGCTCCTTTACTCTGGAAGCCGTTGCTCAGGATTCAAATGCCAAGATAAGGTGATTCAGCCATGAAATTGCCATAAACCCCTAAGCCCATAGCTGTCACTCACACTGGCCTGCAAAAGGCAGTTCAGATAAGAAAGATGGTGGGAAATGGCAGGGCAGCTAGAGGGACTTAGGCTTCACTACACATTTTGTATTTAGTCGTTGACTGACAACACTCACTCTAGAACTGTTTTATAAGTAACCTCCATAATGTTTTTCCTTGATTTACCCCTCTGCCTCAACATTTAAAATTACAAATCAGTCAATTCAGATGTGATTAAAGTGCACATTGCAGACTTTCATTTACGGATATTTGTATACATTTTAGTCTCACCATGTGGAAATGACACCACATTTTCTACATGGTCCCTCCATTTCAGGACACCATAATGTTTGGGACAATTTACATCACAGGTACTTCTGATTCCTCAGGTGTGTTTTATGGCTTCATAAAGGACGTTGACTTGCTTCTACTCTTTGGAGTCTGTAGTTGCCATTGTTCAACATGAGGACTAGAGTTGTGCTAATGAAAGTCAAAGAAGCAAACCATTAGAGGCATTGGCAAAACCATAGGATTTCCTAAATCAACAAGAACATCATTAAGAAGAAAGAATGCACTGGTGAGCTCAGTAATTGCAAAGGGAATGGTAGGTCAAGGAAGACCCCACTACTGATGATAGAAGAAATCTCACTACGGCAAAAAAAAAGTCCCAAACACCTGTCTGACAGATCAGACACAGTCTTCAAGATGCAGATGTGTAAGTGTCAGAGACGGCTATCTGCA
This sequence comes from Polypterus senegalus, assembly GCF_016835505.1. Classification (NCBI taxonomy): domain Eukaryota; kingdom Metazoa; phylum Chordata; class Cladistia; order Polypteriformes; family Polypteridae; genus Polypterus; species Polypterus senegalus. The sequence goes on from NC_053167.1 coordinate 11,846,768, forward strand.
GAAGAATAGAAATACAGAGGCCACACTGAAAGATACAAACCAACAGTTAGCCACAAAAACAGGTTACAATTTGCAACAAAAGGAATCAAAAGAGCCTGCAGAATTTTGGAAAAATGACATGTTCATAGATGAGACAAAGATGAACCTGCATCAGAGTGATGACAAGAGCAAAGTGTGGAAATGAATAGGAACAGCCCAAGAGCCAAAGCTTACCACCTCATCTGCTAAACATAGTGGTGGAGGTGTTATGGCTTGGGCATGTATGGCTGCCACAGCTACTGGCACTTCTCTTCATTGATGATGGAACTGTTGATAGACAGACAGACAGACAGACAGACACATAGATAGATAGATAGATAGATAGATAGATAGATAGATAGATAGATAGATAGATAGATAGATAGATAGATAGATAGTGTGGGAAACAGCCTGGACACAGACAGGCGGACAGTGATGGTTCACCCAATACACGTTTATTATATATTATTATTAACAAAGTGACACACACAATCCAGTACTCATCCAAAGTCCAGGCCTTTCACAATGCCTCTTTCACTAGGTCCGCCTCCACTCCTCTCCTTCCGAGCTCTGTCTCTCTTCCTCCCGACTCCAGCCATCGAATGGAGGGAGGCAGCCCCTTTTATAATCACCAGATGTACTCCAGGTGCCTCCCGATGAACTTCTGCCAGCCCTTCCTGAAAGCACTCCGGGTGTCCCTGGTAATCTTCCCCCCAGCACTTCCGGGTGTGGCGGAAGTGCTGAAGGGCCAGGGCTCTTCAGGCATCTGGGCGCCCCCTGGAGGTGACCAGGGGCCCAATAGCGTTGAGCTTCCAAGCTCTGTTCCCATGGTCCCCATACCATCCAGGGCGGCTGCCCTTTCATGGTCCAGAGGAGGCGTAGTCCCTCTTCCGGTTCTTCTGGGCGTCCCAGCTGGGTACCACCCCCAACCGCTTGCCGCAATAGATAGATAGATAGATAGATAGATAGATAGATAGATAGATAGATAGATAGATAGATAGTGTGACAGTAGGGGGTTCTGTCGCTCCTCCAAATCCGTTGGCAACATGTTCAGACACCAGGTAAAAGTATCAGAAATAATTTTCATTTCTAGATTAATGTGCACAAAGCACCTCCACCTCCACAATACACAATAATAATCAATAATCACAACAATAAATCCTCCTCTCCACCCAGCAGCTCCGTTACTCTTCCTCCCAACTCCGGCTCAGCTTGCTGGGTTTCCCACAGTCCTTTAAATAGTCCTTGACCCAGAAGCGCTCCTATCCTTCAGTCCATGTGATCCAATAGCACTTCCTGTCAGATGAAGATGTATATTTTCCTTCAGCCCAGTAGTACTTTTGTCCTTCCGTCCCCATGACTCGCGGATCTGCAAGCGGAAGCGCAGAGCGGATCAGCGAGCAGAAGCACAGAGCAGTGGCGTCTCCCACAGGCACGTAGCCCTTCGCAAGCACCTGAGCAAGTTCATGTGAAGTAAAGCCGGCAGCTGACCAGTAGTGAGAAATTAAAGTCAAACGCTCAGCAGGTGGTGGAAACTTAAAGCCGACGGTCTCTTAGTGATTCAGCTGAACACGAAAAGCGCTGAAGCACCTATAAAAATGGCGATGATGACTTCAACACTTAACGTAAGTTCTATCTGCTCTCTGCCCGTTGAGGGCACGTTTATATGTTGTGTGTCCTGCAGCATGTACAGTTCAGGTTTTCCGGCCGACAGTGTAAACAGCTTCACCTGCCAAAAGTGTTTAGTTAATTTAGAGTTGGTCGGGAAAATACACAAATTGGAGGACCGCATTAGGAATCTGATAGCAATTAGGCAAACCGAAAATTGGATCAACTCAATTTGGCTACTTCTGATTCGGCTTCAGTCTCTCCAGGTCCCACTGTAGTCAGTGCGTGGCCGAAGTCAGCAGCACCAATTCAGCCACAGGGCAAGTGGGTAAAAGTAAGAAGGGGATCAAAGAATCCAAAATGTAGTCCCCAGGCACCCAGGTCACCAATTCGGACCCAGAATAGATTCTCAGCTCTCTGCAGCGTGCCTGTGGAAACTGAGAATAATAAAGTGCTCATGATTGGCGATTCCATAGTGCGGAATGTAAGAATTCCAATCTATGTTAAACCAGCAGTTAATGGCCTGGATTTTTCAGAAGAGATGGTCTTCATCCTAACTGGAGGAGATCTTATATATTATCCCAAAATATGGCAGCAAAACTGCCTGGTTGACTGATTAGAGCACCATCCAGGCCGCAGTCATGTGATCTTAAATCACAGGCTGTTGTTTATCCCACCCATTATTTTCCTGAAGCTGTTACCCATAATCCCTGTTGTGGGGCATCCAGTAAATTTAGTCTTGATACAAACCTTAAATTAATTGATAACCTAAAAACAAGCTGTATAATTAGACCAAGGGATAAAACCAGACCCTCCACCAGGGGCATCTGTAATAGAAATTTACTTCAAATTAAAACAAAAAATATATCACCAGTTCAGAAAGAACCATGCAGTTCTAAATGCTGTTTATTGAACATTCGCTCTCTTGGCACTAAAGCTGTTTTGGTAAATGATATTATATTAAGTACAAAATCTGATCTGTGTCTTCTCACTGAAACCTGGCTTAGTAAATGTGACACTGTTCCCCTAGCTGAGGCGTCACCAGATGGATACTCATTCCTTCATAAGTCTAGAGATTCTGGTCGAGGAGGAGGCCTTGAAATAATTCATTGTAACAAAATGCAAATCACTTCTAAAAATTTAGGCAACTTTACATCCTTTGAGGCATTCATTTTAAATATTAAAACAGATTCCAACACAATTATAGTGCTAGTCTAGAGACCACCAGGGCCATATTCATTGTTCATGACTGAATTTAGCAACCTTCTGTCTGATTTGGCTATAAATTATGATCACGTAGTTCTGATGGGGATTTTAATGTACACATTGATGTGGAAACTGACACTTTTAGCAAATGTTTTACTTATTTGTTAAATTCAGTAGGATTTTGTCAGATTGTCAAAGGTCCAACTCATAATCATAACCACACATTAGATTTAATTATAACTTACAAAGTTGAAATTCAAAATTTAAATATTACTCCATTAAAAGTAGTTATTTCCGATCACTTCTTAATTATGTTTGATTTAGTTCTGCCCATGCCAGTGCACTCGCAGATTAAAAAAAGACAGTGCGACATCTAGATTGTAATTCTGCTTCAAAATTTATAGATACCTTGAGTAAGTCGAGTGTAATTGTGGAAAACCATTTAGATCAGTTAACATCAAATGTAAACGTGGAAAACAATTTAGATCAGCTAACATCACATTATAATGTGACCTTGAGAGATGCTCTGGACACAGTGGCTCCCCTAAATACAAAAGTGATCAAAGCACATAGAAACTCTCCCTGGTTTAATGAAAACATCAGCTCTTAAATTAGAGTGTCGAAAACTGGAGCGCAGATGGAGAACAACAAAGCTACATGTCTTTCAAATTGCATGGACAGAGAGTGTTAATAAATATAAAAAAGCCCTCTTTAAAGCTCGCTCAGAATACTATTCTACATTAATAGATAGCAATAATAAAAATCCTAGGGTACTTTTAACAGTGGCTAAATTAACAAATGGGAATTCAGATCAACAGTGCAAAATACCAACAGATATTAGCAGTACAGACTTTATGAACTTCTTCAATGAGAAAATTAAAAATATAAGATCCCAGATCTCAGCATCACAGTACAAACCAAATACTAGCTTAGCAGACCCTGTCTCACATTGCATTCAGCACTTTAATAATTTTAATCCTGTAACTGAGCAGGAAGTCTTAACTTTAATTACTAAAATGAAGCCCACTACTTGTTCCCTAGATCCAGTGCCAACAAAACTAGTAAAAGTGCAATGGATGTTCTTGCAGCCTATTCTAACCATTATCAATAGTTCATTACTGCATGGCACGTACCTGATGCACTAAAAGTGTCAGTCATTAAACCTTTACTTAAAAAGTCAGACCTAGACCCACACATACTAAATAACTATAGGCCTATTTCAAATTTACCATTTCTCTCTAAAATACTAGGAAAAGTAGTCGCCAGTCAGCTTCAGTCACACCTTACGCATTACAATTTATTTGAGAAATTCCAGTCTGGTCATAGTACAGAAACGGCACTAACACGGGTTGTAAATGACATTCTGATATCCTCTGATGAAGGAAACTCCACTGTAATTATGTTGTTGGACTTAAGTGCAGCATTTGACACCATTGACCATTCTATTTTACTGCACAGGCTAGAAAATGATGTTGGGCTTACAGGCCCGTGCTCGCTTGGTTCTTATTTATCAAATCGATTCCAATATGTACAGAAATGTGCTGACAGTACTCCATCATTATACACAGAAGTTCAATATGGTGTCCGCAGGGCTCAGTACTGGGACCTTTACTGTTTTCACTTTACATGCTTCCACTGGGATCTCTCATTAGGAAACATAATGTTAATTTTCACTCATGCAGATGACACCCAGTTATACCTTTCATTTAAATCAAATGAAGTTTCTCCGATGTTGTCTTTAATTAGTTGTGTTAGTGAATTAAAGGAATGGATGAATGAGAACTACTTGTCTTTAAATACAGATAAAACAGAGATGTTAATTGTTGGAGGGAATGACGCTGATCACAGCAATATTTTGTCATCATTTAACTCAGTTGGAATCCCAATTAATTTTACTGAATCAGCCCGCAATCTAGGAGTTATCTTTGACTCTAGCATGTCATTTAAAGCGCATATTACAAAGTTGTCCAAAACATTTTTTTTCCATCTTAAAAATGTTAGGAAATTAAGGGCTTTCTAAATAAACAGGATTGTGAGAAATTAATTCATGCATTTATCTCTAGTAGGATTGACTACTGCAATGCGGTGTTCACTGGCTGTTCAAACTGTTCTCTATACAGCCTCCAGTTAATCCAAAATGCGCTGCAAGAATTATTACAAGAACAAGAAAATATGAACACATAACTCCAGTTCTTAAATCTTACACTGGCTCCCAGTTAAGTTTAGGGCAGATTTCAAAATCCTCCTTTTAACATATAAAGCATTAAATGGCCAAGGTCCGCTTACTTGTCTGAACTTATCATGACTTACAAACCTGAGCGCACATTAAGATCTCAAGATGCCGGTCTGCTTAGGATTCCAAGGATTAATAAAATAACAGTGGGAGGTCGAGCTTTTAGTTACAGGGCCCCTAAACTGTGGAATGGTCTTCCTGCTTCCATAAGAGATGCCCTTCGTCTCAGCCTTTAAATCCCGGCTGAAGACTCACTACTTCAGTTTAGCATATCCTGACTAGAGCTGCTGATTAACTGTACAGACTGCATCTCTGTTGTTAGTCATTAGCACTAAAACATAAGTAACATGATAATTATATTTGAATACTAACCCTCACCTATTCGGTTTCTTTTCGGTACTCAAATGTGGCTATTGGTGCCACAGCCCACCTGCCAAGTTGTTTGCCTACCTATGCTAAAGTCATCCCTGATGGAGGATCACAGGAATCATGGGAAAGAGGGTCCTTTCATCAGTTGGGAGCACTGTTTCAGCCGTGGAATGGCCAAATGGGGAGGCAACTTGATGGATGAGGTCTCCAGGACTCTAAAAATATCCAAATCTTATTATGTGATATCATCTACTGTTAAATTCTGCTCGTACTTCTAAAATTTTATTTTTATGCTGTATTAAGGAATTGTTCTGTTCTGTGTATTGTATTGTATTGACCCCCTTCTTTTGACACCCACTGCACGCCCAACCTACCTGGAAAGGGGTCTCTTTGAACTGCCTTTCCCAGGTTTCTTCCATTTTTCCAACAAGTTGTTTTTTGGGAGTTTTTCCTTGTCTTCTCAGAGAGTCAAGGCTGGGGGATTGTCAAGAGGCTGGGCCTGTTAAAGCCCATTGCGGCACTTCCTGTTTGATTTTGGGCTATGCAAAAATAAACTGTATTGTATTGTATTGTATGACTTGGGAGTACTCACGGGTTATAATAGAAACAATAATCTTCATGTCTCCCTGCAGCGTCCCCTGGTGGCCCCCACGGTATCCAGCAGGGCTGTGAAGTCGAACTCCATTTTCCATGATGCCCTGCGGGAATCCGGGGCACCTCCATGTTGCAGGGAGGACTCCATCTAGCGGCCTGGATGTATTGATTGGGATAAGCTGCCAGGCATCTCTCTCAATAGATAAAGTGAATAAAGGAATAGACAGGTGGATGATGTTAAGTATAACAAAAATGAGTACACCCATCACATAAAAAGCGACAGAACTGGCCTTCTTGGGTCAAAAATCACAAGCTGACATTAGTCATTGAATTTAGCTCAGAGATTTATAATAAGTTGAATTTCCTACCAAAATCCATTTAAATAAATCAAATATATTAAAACTTCAGCTTTATTTAGCAGCATCCATAAAACACATATGACTTTACCCAGTTAAGGACTGCCAGCTAAGTGCATCATCCTGGCTGAATCTCTCCATGTAAAAAATTATAACCCATTAACAGAACAGCACTGTCAGCAAATTCTGCATGCTTCTTATTACTACCATATAACACAGGCCCTGAAAATGACCTCATGAACGTGTGCTGCTTTTATCCATTTTAGCCACTATAAATCTGTGTGGCCCTGATGCAGCATTAGTGGCTGTTAGTCAATATATCATGTTCTAAATTGTGGTATTCAGATTTGTCATGTACCTCCTAAACCAGTCACACATTTGAATTGTGGTCCCTGTCTGAGAACGTGAAAAATCAAAGGAAACCAATTCAGTTTTTAGTGGCATTGAACCTCAATAGGCAGTTCAGGGATTCTAAAAAAGCAAATGTTTCAAAGAGAGAACTTTGTAAGCTTTCATGGTATAGGGTGATGGAAGATGTACAGCATTTGTCTTAAGAAGTGCAAAGTCCATTCTGTCAGAATATGAAGGTAGGGGACTGAAAGTAAGAAATGGTTGTGCAGTTTAATGAGAAGGAATCTCTTGTCCCCTGAATCAATGTATCTCTGTAGCTGCAATATCTTCTCCAAGTTACTATTATTATTATTAATTATTATTATTATTATTATTATTATTGTAGTTGCTAGTGTTATTGCTGCATATTTGGATTATGCATTTCCCCAGAGTGACTTATAATTTCAGTAACTGTAATTGGTTAAGTGACCTGCTTAATGAATTCTGAAATCTTCCCAGACTTACTTGTCAGCCTCTGTAAGATGCAGAAGGATATCCAGGTAAGAGATCCTCTAATCCTACTAATTACAGTTTGGAATATAAATTTCAAGAAATTTTTTTGCCTCTGATTCTTTAAGTAGAGTACAGGGTGCAGTGCGAGCCGGGGATACTGAAGAAGTGCCATTTCACTGTACATTTCTTCTTTTTTTTGTGTTTCACTATCGATTTTTTCTTTTATTTTCTGTGTGGATAGCTGAACTGTTGTGAATCACCTTATAGACTATAAGATGATGAAATTATTTTTTTAGGAGACAAGGACATGGTGAAAAATCATAAGCACTAAAATATAAAAATTAATTCCAAAATGAATTAAAAATGTGTTTTATTAAAGTCAATGCTGGTCAAAGCCCATTTGGAACAGGGTGGATGGACATCTCCCCTCATTGTCCATAGCTGGTAATCAGCATTATTAGACTTCAATGAATTTCAAAGACATTGCCCCCACTTTTGTGAACTGTATATAACCATGGACAGCACACCCCATCTTATACGCATTGTGCACACTTTTATTTACATTTACAGCAGCCAGCAGGTAGCAGCACCCACTCAGTTTCATCAGAGTTAGATGACTGGGGGCCTCCCTTGATGTCTGAAGCAGGCACTCCTTCAGTAACACTAAAGTACCCCCTTTTGTGTATATACCATGGACGTTTAGGAGCATGTTCCCTTTGATGTATGGAGCGTGCACACTTTTACTTTCATAAACAGTATCATCACAGGTAGATGATTGGGTTCCGCCTCAGTGTCTGGACCACATGCTCTATAACTTTCATAAATGGTGCCCCTCAGATGCCAGTGCCCTAGGCAGCCACCTATATCACCTAATGGATTAACCGACTCCTCACATTGTGGTGAGATGGTGTCAGAAAATTATTAAAATTAACTAGCAATAAGAAAAATGAATAATAATGTAATGCTGGCTGGTGCTTTTCCCATGCGCAGAAATAACAGGAAGAAAGGCACAGCGGCTTGTCTGAGACTGAAAAAAAATAAGCAGCAAAAGGAAGGGGCAGAGCCTTGGGAAAAAAAATAAAAACGATGAGCATTTGAAGATTGTGGGAGATTCAAGAGAACAGTGATGTGTAAAACGATTCTTTTTAGTGATTCGATTCATTTTGTTCAGTTCACCAAAATGATTTGAATCTTTGAATCATTGATTTTTTAATTTTAAAAACAACAACTTAAATTCTAGTGTAAAATCTAGAACAGTGTCATAACAGTGTAACAACTTTAATCAACAAACAATATAAGCAATATAAAAATCAAGCAACAAAATAAGTAATTTATACTTATTAAAAATGATAATAATTCCCTATTGAATCCTGACAATAAATAAAATTTCAACAAAAAATAGGAACAGGAAATCACACAATCACACGTAATAATAATAATAATAATAATAATAATAATAATAATAATAATAATAATAATAACAACAACAACAACAACAATAATAATAATAATAATCCCTTTTTTAAATTCAGACAATAAATACAATTTCATCAATAAATAAAAGAAAAAAGCAATTATAAAAGTATAATTAGAATAGTGCACACGTCACGATAAAATATTCTTATGTAATCTCCCATACATCTATCATCAGTGAACTGACCTGAGATTTGATGTGCTGCAAGTCTTTTGTCTACATTTCATTCCTGTTCATTCAGTACATGAACTGATTCTTTCAGTGAACTAGTTCATAGTATTATATTGCGAGTCTCTTGTCATGCATTTTGTGAATGAACTTGCAATGGTTCTCCAGATCAGTAGGGTGTATACTGGTTCATTCAGTCAATCAGTGTACATACTGCGATGGCCATAATCACTCAGTCACAGTGAATGGATCAATGTTAGGTGCTTGGTGTCATCTGCCGAGTCAGTCATTGGCTAGATGTTATCATGGCCGTTTTGCTGAAACAGTTTACTGACAGGCTATTTTCCGAAGACAGAAGCCATTTAAGATGATAGCTCTGGACTGCCATGGAATGCTATATAAAATGTAACATGCACTGCACATGCCTTGTAAAGATTCATTCTTTAGTGTCACTGTACCAGTACATTCGTTCAGAGACCAAGACAAGTACAAAAGAACTAGTTTGTTTGTTCATTGCACATCACTACAAGAGAACAGGAATAATGAAAAAGCTTGAGATCAGTTAGTGAGGCCGTAGGCGGATGTGGTTTTCTTGTTTTTATGGTGTGCCCAGGATTTAAACATTAATCTGATTCAAGGGAAACCACAGTAGGACCAAACTGAATTACTAAATGAAGGTGCCCTATCACCCACTAAAAGGCTTAGCAGGGGTCCTGTAAGATTTCTTCAAGGGTCATTACAGTACTATCCCAAAATGAGAAACACAAACTGTAAGTGTCCAAAAACACGGACTCAGTACATTATATTATATTATATTATATTATATTATATTATATTATATTATATTATATCCCAGTGACAGTGCCAAATGGGGTTAGTCGACAAGGCAATCTGCTCAGGTGGCACATTGGAAAGGGCAGCATTTTCATGAAACAATCATTTTTATCATTACAAAATAATAATACAAACAAATGATAGTCAAGTATGAACTTTAAGAAATACATACAAATCTAGTGTCTTAGTTTTGTACTACTTTTAAAAATTGTGAGAAATATCATTTTTAAATGTTTCAAATTTCACAGTGCAAAGCTGGCAATGCCTCGGCGCAAGGATTTAAAAATCAAAACAGCACATTTTGTCCATGCACGATAATGACATTTATTTTCATCTTTTTCACAATTTAGTTTTGTGAATATATTATTTACATCATTTTGTAAAATTCTGTTAATTTTTTGGAAGGTTATTAAGGTGCTAGGTACCTTAACAAAGTCTATTAAATGTCTCTTAATGGTTGCGCCATGCATGTTTAGTTAAAACGGAAAGGTAGTTTTTTGCAGAAGACTGTGTGTAAATTAAATGTATTTTCTAAAGCCTAGTACGGATATGGGCTAGGGGGCTATGGTGGCAAAGACATTGCCTTGTCTCACACGGCACTGTTTAACACACCAGCCTTGCTGATGTGCACAGATGTAAGGGGTCAAACAGACACTATAGACATAAGAGACATGGCCACAGCTGTGTAATGAGAGTAAATGACTTCAGAGGAGGCATTAAGCTAGTGGGCTAGACACACCCAAAGAGGGTTCTTGGTATTGTATTGGTAAGATAGAGGTAGTCATCGACTTAAGAACTATGTGTCTTACAACTATTCGACTTACGACTGGTACCGCATCTCACAGGCAAAAGGCAGTTTTCGCCACACCAGCTCCATATGACTCATTCAGCTCGATCTCATCGGTTTTAACTGCATTCAGTTACATTTGCCTTACAATTACAGGAATAAAACACAATTGATCTCGATACTAAAATGAAGGTGATCAAGCAGTATGAGGGAGGAAAGAAACCAAATTTAATCGCATTTGACTTAAAGTTATTCTATCGTATTCAGTGTTCATCGCACGTGCTGTGCTACGCTCTGGCTATGAATCTGGTCAACCTCTGAAGGTTCTGCATTGTGACTCACGATGTACCGCGTTGTGCAAACCACAATCAAAGGATAATGAAACCACACTGAACTCCGTTATCTGTTAATGTTTATTATTAAAAAGCTGAAATGTTAAAACACAAAACTTCTGAGTGCTCAAACTCTGCTGATACAATTCCTCCTCTCACAGTTAACACAATGAACACACTTGAGAGGCTCACTGTGATGATGTAGCATAACACGGACAAAGAAAGGATTCGTGAAGCTGTTAAAAGGTTTGGCATCTGTGTCAGCAACAGAATTAATGAAACCAAAAAAGAAAATAAGAAAATAATTTGCACAAAAACAAATGGAAAATCTACACATTGTAAAAAAGGATATAAAACAAACAATATGACTTAAGGTGCTTACTATACAGTACTATACATATGGTCAGGTTTAAATACATATACCAGTCCATCTTATGTCCAGATCTACTTACAGCTGGTAAGCAAATGTGGTTATAAGTCGACGATGACCCGTACCCCAGGCAGATCCATTCCTCTGGTTTTATGTACATAAATGACAACATTTATTTCTAGGTCACATTTTCACAAATGAAAGTAGCTCAAACTACTTTACAATAATACTGGCTAAACAGTTTTTTAAAAAAGAAGCTATTTATAACAGTAAAGAATTATAACGTCTAGCCTAAATACAAAATTCACGGTCAAATGGTCATGGAGGACAGGAAAATAAAAATTCCATTTGACAGATGCCGGAGAAATAAACTTGTGGGGTTTCTGAGGCTAAAGGGATCACTTGGCTTATCCATAGACGGGATGTTAATTATACTCCAGAGACTTACTGAGCTACATAAAAACATGGAAGATAAAGTGTAAATGACATCATTAGCATATTGTTGATTTAAATATGGTGTGCATTTTAAAACATGGTTTCATTTGGAAGCTTCTAGCATTGGCTAATATGGTACGTCTGGGAGGAGATGATGGAGTAGCAAGCAGTCAATATTAAATCTGCCTGAAATGGAGAAAAAAAATGTATTTTATACAAAACAAAACTCTATGTATACAATGATTTAAAAAGGAAATTGCTAATGCATTTTCTATGTCTGTTTACCTCTAATGCACAAAACCTGAGAACAGAATTGTCTATACTAATAATATTCTCTCGAAAGTTTCTTTATTCATTTATAATGGACCACCGATGTGTGAATGATCTAATGCAGTGCTGGAGAGGAGTGAGGCGTGCAGCACCTACTCCCTCCTGAAAATAAAAGGAACAGTCATTTGGTGTTTTCAGATAATCAAATGTGTACTTCCTAGGTTATTTGAATGTTAAAAAATATATCTCTGCTGGGTGGGCAGCTGGGGGTTTGGACTCGACTGATCTGTTGTTTCTCTCCAGTGTACATGTACAGCTGCAATAACACATAGCCACGGTTTCACACCAATAATAATAATAATAATAATAATAATAATAATAGGTGCTGTGATGGACTGGTGCTTATTGATGCTTAATAAAAAAGAAATAAGACAATGCTTCATAATACAGAGGAACACTGAAGATGCAGAAGGATGTTGGTGCTTAGGTGAGGTATGCCAGTGCACAGCAATGACAGTGAAATAATTCATTAAAATACACTTCATAATAATTTCATAACTGAGATTTTCTTTAATTTTCACTCTCAGTAAATTGGTATGCTGTGTTTCATTTTGTACCTTTGTGATATTGCTTTTTGTTTAGTAAGTCAGGCAATGTCAAAAGTATGAATTTAATGACTGGCAGTGCTGGTGTCGTAATGATCCCCACAACCTGAGCCATTTCTTCATTTCATTTGTAATGTTAAAATGAACAATGGTGCACATCATGCATCTCTCTCTCTTTGGTCCCATTTGCTATGCAAGTAATTTCAGAACCTACTCAAATGTTGACAAAATAGTCTAACATTTTTGCTTCTGATGCCAATTTTGATATATTTTTCATTTTTAGTGTTTGGTACATTTCAAGCCCATTTGATGTTAATCTCTAAAAAAAGTCTTGCACAGACAAAAACCTGACATTTATATTCACCTGTTTAAGCCCCAGTCATTCATGACTTCCTTACAAAAATTTTTACTCATGCAAATACCTTTGAAAAGGCAATAATGAGCCTTGTTTTGAAGACTCTGCCAAACATCAGTGGAGGAGCCTGTCTACATGACTGCGTCCCAGAGAGCACTGATCCACCCGCTGTCTCTGCAGATCATTTGATATCAAAGGGCACATGCATCTGTTCATGGACAGCGGCCTTGTTGTGCCATTGTGCTTAAAGTACTTTCTTTCCAATCAACATAGAGATGGCTGACAATATGCACTGCAGGATGGCAAGTGAGGAGTCAGAGAGTGTCTTAAAATAATTGGAGTGCCAACTAGATAAACCCCATTTAATATAAAAAAACAAAAATGAATTCAACAGGCATGCAGTGGTGCTATAACAGCAAAGCAGTCCACTTACAACCTTTTATTTCTGGATATATTCCTGGCAATCAGGCTTTCAAGTCCAAATGAGATGCCACGTTTGGGAGAATTTTGATCTTTTAATTTTTTGATCATTTTGATCTCTACCCACCATTGAGGAGGACTGCATAATGGTGTTAAAATTTGAAAAAGCCTTAGCTGTTCTCCTTCCACTTTCTGGAAAAGAAGCCAGAAATATAATGCTCATGTTTCAAAGATGCACATTGTCCTGGTGTATCCTGGTATGTAGAAAGTCATATTTGCAACTGTTTGTCAGCCTTGTACTGTCCGGAATATCTGGTCATGGTGGTTAGCACGGCTACTAGATCTGTGTTTGTGTCATGCAGTGTGAGTACTCTGTAAGTTCATTCCACGTTATTGTGGCTTGTCCTTTTTCATAGCCAAAAGATTTTCCAGGGCAGTGGTTGGTTGTGGAACATAAAATACAGCGTACTGTAGCAAATCAGCAGCAAACTGTACTGGAATTCACATTAGCACAACGTCAGAGCGCCATTGGTGGGCAGACTTACCTGGTCCACAACTGAGCTCAAAAACCAAGCCCAGGTCAGACCAAAAGCTCTAGTGTGTTCTCAGTTTGCTTTTCAAGATGGTCACTACACATATTTAAAATGATTTTATATTTTCTCTTTTATCATCCTAACCACTTTATTCCACTCCTGGTAGGCGTCAGACAGCATTCAATAACTGCGTTCTGTTTAACAGAGTCCTGAAGTGATAATTTCAGAGCAAATTCAAATCTTCAAGCAGTGAACTGCCTTTCGTAACAAAAGAGGGCAGCTGCCTTGGGATCCTTGTCTGCTTAGCTGCGATTTGAACAAGTAATTACCAGTGCAGATTAGCAATATTTTCATTTTGATAAAAGCAGGAGGTTTTTTTTTCTTCTTCTTCTTCTGTCTTCACAGGGTGTCTGAAATGGCAGGGCTTTTGAAAGGAACTTAGGTTGGCAAAATAAAATCTGCACTATAATGCAAAATACATCTGATATTTACCTAATCTGCCTCTCGGAGCCTGGCCCTTTAATTATAGCCCTGATGACAGCAACTGGCATCACAAGCAGCATGCAGCCTCCACAACAGCAAGGGGAGAGAGAGCGCAAACAAAACTCCCCTTGGAAATAAAAGAGTCGGAGGTATAAGTGAGCCGGGCAGATTGAGAGGGCAGTACAGTCCACATGGTGACCATCACTTGCATTATACAGTCCCATTTTTATATTGTGAGCTGCAGTAGAATAAGTGATTGTTTACTGTAATGAAGAATATGCATGCTGTTGTGCTGTTTATGTTCATGAAGCTCAATATGTGCATCCTCATGGGTTTTTGGGTTTTTGGAGGTGGTTCTGAAAAAAGAAAAACATCTAAAATAACAGTTTCTGGTTCCAAATGAGGGTCATCTTTATGGATATGACACAAGGATACTGATCCCCACCTTGGGCTGACTTATTACAACTTGACAAGTGGTGGTGTCTCTCAAGCAGTGGATTTCTAAACCTTTGCCTCTGCCGTATCTGATATTAGATCTTTTATCCATCTGTATTCAAATCCACTTCATCTAATTCTGCTAACACTAACAAGAAAATGGTGGGTAGCACTGCATAACTGTCATCACCTTATCACTAGACATTAGATGAGGATGAATTTAACAGACTGTGCACGAATGAACCCAACAGTCTTGTAAATATTAACAGGTGTTGCTAAACAAGGGAACACAAGTTGCCCCTTTTAATTAGTGCAGAGTTCCAAAATATACAGATGCTTGATGGCACGTACTGTATAAGTACAAGAGAACACAAAAAGCAAAGCAAAATAAGTTAAAAATGAGGGCGGTTCATTGCTTGGTAGAGTGGTCAGTATTCAGGCAGGAGCTGTTTTCTATGGCCTGTGCACTTTGGAATGAAACGCCACTGCTGGGAGTGCTTCAAAGTTACAGCGGCTGAACCGAAAGGGGCGGAGTCAGTTGCATCATTGGGTGGTTACTAAGGGCTGTGGGTAAAAGAACAGATGATACTGTCAGCGAAAGCGCCACCTCATGTTCCAGTGTGGTTGTTCTTACCTCTGATGAGCCCAAAAGGTGATCCTTAGGCATGCATGTGTAACACAGGTTTACTTCTGAACGCACTTCGCAATATTAACTTGGACAGCTGAAGTCAGATATTTACATACACTTACAGTGAAATCCTTAAAACTCACTTTATAACCCGTCCACAGATTTTTTTTACTAACAAACATATCTTTACGATATCTACTTAAAAGTAAAAGTAATATTTTCCAACAATGTTCACAGACAGAGTATTGCACTTTTTATTGACATATAATTCCAGTGGGTCACAAGTTTACCTACACTTTTCTAGCATTGTTTTTAAATTGTATAACTTGAACAAATTAAACAATTGTGGGTCGCCTCCCACAAGCTTCTTACAATAAGTTACTGGAATTTTGGCCCATTCTTCTAGACAGAACTGGTGTAACTGGGAGAGGTTCGTAGGCTCGCACACAATTTTTCAGTTCTGCCCACAAATTTTCAATCAGATTGAGGTCAGGGCTTTATGATGGCCACTCCAATACATTGACCTTGTTGTCCTTAAGCCATTTTGGCACAACTTTGCTGGTAGGCTTGGGGTCATTGTCCATTTGGAAGACTCATTTGTCTTTACTGAGCTCTTGAGATGTTGCTGCAGTAGGTCTACATTATTTTCCTTCCTTATGATGCCATCTATTTTGTGAAGTGCACCAGCTCCTTCAGAAGCAAAGCACGTCCACAATATGTTGCTCCCCGCCCCATACTTGATGGTTGGTATGGTGTCCTTTGGCTTGCAAGCCTCACTATTTTTCCTCCAAATATAATGATGGTCATTATGACCAAATCGTTTGATCTTGGATTCATCAGTATTTCAAAAGGACATTTCTCCAGAAGATGACATATTTGTTCCCATGTGCCACTATAAACTGTAGTCTGGCTTTTTTATAATGGGTTTGGAGCAGTGGCTTCTTCCTTGCTGAGGTTTTGTCGATATAGGACTCTTTTTACTGTGGATACAGATACTTGTCTACCTATTTTCTCCAGCATCTTAATTGGTCCTTTGTTGTTGTTTTGCACTTTTCATGCTAAAATACGCTCTTCTCTAGGAGACAGAATGCATCTCCTTCCTAAGCGGTATGATGTCTGTGTGGTCCAATGGCATTTATACCTGTGCATTATTGTTTGTATAGATGAATATGGGACCTTCAGCCATTTGGAACCAAGGATGAACCAAATTTGTGGAAGTCCACAGTTTTTGTTTTCTAAGGTGTTTGCTGATCTCTTTTAATTTTCCCATTATGTTAAGCAAAGCAACAGTGAATTTGATGATAGGCCTTAGCGTACATCCACATATTGACTCCAATTAGGCCAATTGTCTATCAGAAGCTAATTGTCTAATTCCCTAACAGCTTGATGTTACTTTCTGGAATTTTCCAAGCCATTTAAAAGCACAGTTAAAAAAGTGTATGCAAACTTGTGACCCACTGCAATTATAAAATAGTCAACAAAAAGAGAAATAATCTGTGAACATTATTGGAAATAATTACTTTTATGCTCCACAAAGTAGGCCTCCAATCCATATGCCATATTTATAGTTTTTTAGTGTAAAGTCTGTGGAGTGGTTATAAAGCGAGTTTAAAGATTTCACCCTAAGTGTATGTAAACCTCTGACTTCAACTGGAAGTAGTGATGAGTAAAACAAATTGCAAGAACTGAATTTGCAGCAAAACTCTATGATTTGCTTTAAAAAACAGTGAAATTAATTGCATTTTCTTTCCAGTGAAATTCATGACATTGACACAAGAAGAAAGAGGCTTAGTCAGGCTTTAATTCTGCATATGCTTGTCTGTTATTTAGTGTTTAAACACCCAACTCTTTTCCTGTTATGTGCAGATGTTTTCTCAGGAATGCAGATGAAATCTGGTAGTGCAATCCTCACTTTACTAACTGTGACAACAATGTCTGTGATCTAGCTGGACATTTCATTTAGTGCCAGTGTTAGGAATTTTAACACATAAGACCCATCTATGCCCAGCAGACACAAGTGACATCGCTGCCACTTTGACCAATTTATCCCACCAGTGTTGGGAGTAACGGATTACATTTACTTTCATTGCTGTACTTATTTAGATTATATTCTTCTTCTTCTTCTTCTTTATATTTTCCCACTTCTATGAGGGGTCAATATGGATGATTAACCTTCACCAAACGGCTCAGTTCTGCACCTTCTCGTCACTAAAGCCCTTTTCCTTTAGATTTTCTTTTACTTTCTTGATCCCCCTCTGCTTTGGCCTCCCTTACCTTCTCTTCTCCTGTATTTCCATTCCCATCACTCTTCTGTCCATTCATTGTCTGATATTTTTAGATATCTTTCCTACTTTTTTTGTACCTCTGATTGTCTCATTTCATATTCTGTTGTTTTTTGTAACTCCAAACATCCATCTCAACATTCTCATTTCTGCCACATCTAACTTCTTCTCCTGCACTCCCTTTACTGCTCATGTCTCAGCTCCATTGCTGTTCTTACCACTGTCTTAAAAAGATTACCTGTAACTGTCACCTTAATTCTTTGATCACATAGTGCTACTGATTCCTTCTTCCAATTATTCCATCCACACTGCACTGTATGGGTTATCTCAGCACCTAATTTTCCATCTTGGGCTACCACTGATCCTAGATATTTAAAAGTATCCTCTTCTTTCAATTGATCTCCCTGCACACTAACTTCTGAATTCTAATCATCATTAAACCTCAAATATTCTGTCCTCTTTCTATTTGTCTTTAATCCTCTGTCTTCCAAAGCCCTTTTTCATTTTCCCAACCTCCTCTCCACTTCCTCCTTTCTGGTACTAATTATTTTAAGTATTTTTAAATGCAAACTACTCCTTAAAAAGAATATTTGTTTTCTTAAGTGGGTCATTATAAAGTGCAATCGAAATATGCAGTTCACTGTGACAAATTTAAAAAAAAAACCTACATGCAAAATGATATGGAAGTGCAAAGATTTTAGTAAGTGACATGATGGCTGTGCAGTTTTCTCATTTTCTCTAGCTCAGTAAGTGGATGCATCTCACCATATCACAACGTAATTTTTTTTTTTTGCTTTGGCCAAGAACTGAGAATGTGCTAAAGGAACACTTCCTTTAAATCTCATTTGCAGTGACTTTATGTTTCTGCTGCACATGGAGATACCTGTGCAAGGGAAAATGCATCAGAAAGTTCTCTGTGTAGTGATATCAGCAACAATCCTTATAATAAAAACAGAGAAGAGCGGATCAGTCTCAAGGACATAAGACAAATCAGCTTCATAATGTAGTATAAACTGTATCCCAAAAACAGTGGCATTACCCTTCATATAAGAATTTTAATTCAGATTAGGTGTAAGCTGATTTTTAAACTAGCGGGGTGTTTATAATATAGCATGCATGATAAACCAATCACAGTTAATTTCACTGAAAAGCACTACCATAAATTTCTGATCACCACTTATTGTTGCAAACAAGGCAGTGCCTATTTTTCCACAAGGATAAGGTTGGCATCATTTTTAAAAAGATTATCTCCTTCAGTGCATAATACACATGTGAGGTGCATTTAGCATATACTTGTACATTTTTTTCTAAACATGTGTAGAGTGTGCATTGGTTAAATTTGTAATATTTAGCAGTAATTTTTGGTATACAAATATAGGTGCTTGCAAATTTTTTGGTTTCATCATTTGAACAAGGCAACAGCAAAAATCCCCACACTGAGGATTGCAATAACCAGTGCATAGTGTCTGCCTTTTGCAGTACATGTGACACTGAGCAACTGGTCAGGGCTTAGTAAAAAAAAGTGCTGATTAGTGATGAGCGAACTCTGCGGTATTTGCTTCGCCTCCAGTTCAGAGAAATCATAGAAGTGTTCACGAATATCACCAAACTCTATGAAATGCATTTAAGTCAATGGGGAAGGACTAAATGAATTAGATTTAACTGGATTATAATGGTGCAATCATCTTCAATTATACCGGACTGATTATTGTGGCCAAAAAGGCAACCTGAGCCATGTGGCAGCAGTGCCAACCACTGCACCACCGTGCCTTCTCCATGAGATCAATCAGAAACTGCAATCATACATTTCATTAAAACTAAATGGAAATGCTGAAATTATAGTCAACAGTCAAAAAAAAAAAACAAGCATGTAAGTCGTTTTATGTTGATTTATGTGAGAAACCTTTGCTTTGTATGCTTTTCAGAAAACTGAGTTTTTTGGAAAAATATTCAGCCCAGGAAGAAAAGAAACAAAAATATCAGCTCTAAAAGAGTTAAAGGCAGAAAATTCAAAGTGACGTGTCATGATTGAAGCCACTGGCACATTCTGTTTTTTGATGCCACGATGAAGGTTCTCCAAACTGTCTGTGCTGATGAAAGACTTGATCATATAGATACAGGTTTACCTGGTACTTGTGACCTTGGATGCTGAGATTCTTATTAATCCTGACTTTTTTTTCTCCTCTCCTTCATTACAAGTTGATGTTAGTTAAAAGTTAAATATTGCACATTATAACTTCTTTGTTTCACTATTAGAATATTAGGTCAAAAGACAATTTCTGAAGCTGCAGGTATATTTATTTGAATATACGATGTTCTGTAATGGATGCCTGATCCAGCTTTGGTTTGATTTTTGTGTCAAATGTTTCTGAGAGATGCTTCTCATGATCCTGAATTGGATAAATGGTTAAATGGTTAAATAGGCACACATACTGGATGGAGTTTTATACATTATGGACATGTGAGTTGTCTTGTCCACCAAGCACAGTACTGTACTTGTCACTTTCGTCAATGCCTTCTCCAATGTGTCTGATCTCTTGTACTCCATGTCAGATACGAGGTGTGGCAGAAAAGTAATGAGACTAATTTTTTATTTACCAAAGTTTTTATTCTTTTCAAACATCAATGTTATCCCCTTCAAAGTAGTTCCCTTGGGCAGCTACACACCGATGGAGACGTTGTTCCCACTGTTGATAGCAGCGCTGGAAGTCTTCAACCGGTATGGTCTTCAGCATGTCCGTTACACTCGCTTGGATGTTTTCTAAAGTCCCGAAATGACGTCCTTCGAGGACATTTTTCAGTTTAGGAAAAAGGAAAAAGTCACATGGACTGAGGTCAGGTGAATAAGGGGTCTGGGGAACCACAGGAATGCCTTTTGAGGTCAAAAATTCTGTTATGGAGAGGGCAGTTTTTCGGCACCATTTTGGCACAGACCTTTCGCATGTGCAAATGTTCAGTCAAAATTTGATGAACGGTAAATCTGTTGAAATTTAATTGTTCACTCAACATTCTTAATGTTAAACGACGGTCTGATCTCACAAGAGTGTTCACACGTTTGATGCTTTCATTGGTTTTCGAAGTTGAAGTCCTCCCTGAGCGGTGTTCATCTTCAACGTGTTTTCTGCCTTTCAAAAATGATTTGTGCCAGCGAAAAACTTGAGCTCGGGATAAAGAATGTTCCCCATAGGCCTGTTTTAACTTTTCAAACGTCACACTTGCCGTTTAATGGCACAACGTTGCTTCAAATTCCGCTGTTCCATTTTGCATGACGCACAACCAAAAACACAACTTCGCTAATAGCAGTCACAAAAATCACGTAGTTAACTGAAGGAGTTGAAACTCGCACTGAGCTATGGGAGGGTACTGATACACGTGCTCTATCAAGGACAACAGCACAGCGTTGCCAGATCGCTTGCAGTATTGCCAGTCTCATTACTTTTCTGCCACACCTCGTAAGCCCTTAATATCACTCTGGAAGAAATCCTTTCAAGCCTCAGCTGTGAAGCACTTCCGAATTAACTCTCAAGCCTGCCTGTGTGGACGAAGACTTCAGACAAGACAGCAGGTTTGGTTATAAAGCAGCTTTATTTTGCAGTGTCACAGTGAGAAGAGTTTCAGAAAAGCAGACAATCAATATACATGACAGCGTCAGGGCTCTTCTGAACCCCGTCTGTTGAGTGGGGCAAAGTTTTCATACCCCTAGAATGCGTGATTTGATATCATTAAAAATGCAACAGTCAACACGTTTATTATACACAATCCTTGAGCCCCTTCAATGCCCCTTGTGCAACTTGATTTCTTGGCCCCTTTGTTATGGCGTTCAGATGTAAACTAAGGGAAAACGTGATAAGGCAGACTCAAGTGTGGAATGCTTAGACCTTGAGTCCTTTGCACAAATATTTTTCTGTTTTGCTCAGCAAAGCATGCTTTTACATAACGTATGGTTTCGTAAAGCTTACTTCTCAGACATGAATTAGTACAAGGGAGCGAAGAGAACATTCATCTTCCACAGCTGGCAATCACTAATAGGGCCTCAGGTATCTCTGCAAGCGCTTTGGTCCTCCATCCACTAAAGTTGTCATTCTCAAGTTCAGTCCTGAAGGCCCTCTGTGGCTGCAGGTTTTCATCCTGGCCATTCCTTTAATTGGACCTCTACATTAATTAAGCAAGTTGTTTCTTCTTGTTTGTGTTTATATATTAAATCAGAAATTACAATCTGTTTATGGTAAATTTTTACTGATTGAAGTTGGAATTTAGGTGCATACAAATTCTTTTTTGCTTTTAAGCATTTTGCTCTTTTAGATTTTCTAGTTATTTTTGCCATTAATTACTAATAGGCGCACACAAGTGGGTAACACTATAACAGCAGCTTCTTTCAAGTCATTGTCACTTGCCCTGGTGTCTGGAATGTTTGTCATTAATTATCAGCATTAGGATACAACTAATGGACAAACTCCACAGGAAAGAGGGATTATGACACATTTACAGACATGACCAAATATTTCTTCCTTTCATATAAATGTAAATTAACATTGTTGAACTTTTCTCAATGCAAGAAAAGAAAAGCAAAAATGCAGCTAATTAAACAATGAGATCAATGAAAGGTAAAAAACAACTCATCGATTCTCAGACTGATTGGTACAAAAGCTTGCAACCACAGGGGACCCCCAAGGCTGAACTTGAAAACCACTGCACTAAAGTGCCAGGAAACTCTGCAGAAGCTTGAATAAACTATGCAGTTGTGTCTTGTCACTGCTACCTGCGAGCTTGGGGAGGTGTCACCACCACCATCGCCATAGACAGTGTGGTGTGGTGGTTAAGGTTTTGGACTTCAGACCCTGAGGTTGTTGGTTCAAATCCTGCTACTTATGCTGTATGACCCTGAGCAAGTCACTTGCCCTGCCTGTGCTCAAACTAAAAAACCAAAAATAAATGTAACCAATTGTATCATAAAGGATGTACAGTGGTGTGAAAAACTATTTGCCCCCTTCCTGATTTCTTATTCTTTTGCATGTTTGTCACACAAAATGAAATGACACTTGTCAAACACATTTAACCATTAGTCAAATATAACACAAGTAAACACAAAATGCAGTTTTTAAATGACGGTTTTTATTATTTAAGGAGAAAAAAAATCCACACCTACATGGCCCTGTGTGAAAAAGTAATTGCCCCCTGAACCTAATAACTGGTTGGGCCCTCCTTAGCAGCAATAACTGCAATCAAGCGTTTGCGATAACTTGCAATGAGTCTTTTACAGCACTCTGGAGGAATTTTGGCCCACTCATCTTTGCAGAATTGTTGTAATTCAGCTTTATTTGAGGGTTTTCTAGAATGAACCGCCTTTTTAAGGTCATGCCATAGCATCTCAATTGGATTCAGGTCAGGACTTTGACTAGGCCACTCCAAAGTCTTCATTTTGTTTTTCTTCAGCCATTCAGAGGTGGATTTGCTGGTGTGTTTTGGGTCATTGTCCTGTTGCAGCACCCAAGATCGCTTCAGCTTGAGTTGACGAACAGATGGCTGGACAATCTCCTTCAGGATTTTTTGGTAGACAGTAGAATTCATGGTTCCTTCTATCACAGCAAGCCTTCCAGGTCGTGAAGCAGCAAAACAACCCCAGACCATCACACTACCACCACCATATTTTACTGTTGGTATGATGTTCTTTTTCTGAAATGCTGTGTTCCTTTTACGCCAGATGTAACGGGACATTTGCCTTCCAAAAAGTTCAACTTTTGTCTCATCAGTCCACAAGGTATTTTCCCAAAAGTCTTGGTAATCATTGAGATGTTTCTTAGCAAAATTGAGACGAGCCCTAATGTTCTTTTTGCATAACAGTGGTTTGCGTCTTGGAAATCTGCCATGCAGGCCGTTTTGCCCAGTCTCTTTCTTATGGTGGAGTCGTGAACACTGACCTTAATTGAGGCAAGTGAGGCCTGCAGTTCTTTAGATGTTGTCCTGGGGTCTTTTGTGACCTCTCGGATGAGTCGTCTCTGCGCTCTTGAGGTAATTTTGGTCGGCCGGCCACTCCTGGGAAGGTTCACCACTGTTCCATGTTTTTGCCATTTGTGGATAATGGCTCTCACTGTGGTTTGCTGGAGTCCCAAAGCTTTAGAAATGGCTTTATAACCTTTACCAGACTGATACATCTCAATTACTTCTGTTCTCATTTGTTCCTGAATTTCTTTGGATTGTGGCATGATGTCTAGCTTTTGAGGTGCTTTTGGTGTACTTCTCTGTGTCAGGCAGCTCCTATTTAAGTGATTTCTTTATTGAAACAGGTGTGGCAGGAATCAGGCCTGGGGGTGGCTACGGAAATTGAACTCAGGTGTGATACACCACAGTTAGGTTATTTTTCAACAAGGGGGCAATACACAGGGCCATGTAGGTTTGGATTTTTTTCTCCCTAAATAATAAAAACCATCATTTAAAAACTGCATTTTGTGTTTACTTGTGTCATATTTGACTAATGGTTAAATGTGTTTGATGATCAGAAACATTTTGTGTGACAAACATGCAAAAGAATAAGAAATCAGGAAGGGGGCAAATAGTTTTTCACACCACTGTAAGTCGCCTTGGATAAAATAAGTAAATGTAAATCTTTCCATATTCATTGGCATCACTGCTAGGAAAGGTTAATACTCATCAAAAATATTAGCAAATAAACAAAACCAAACGTTAGACATATGCATCAGCATGCAGCGGTCGCACACCTTTGGGGCGTCATGTCATTTGTCATCACAACTGCTTCACAAAACTCCTTAGTAGGTGACATTGTGTCATGTCACGTAACAAGACAAGCTGCATTGGCCATGCTTTTGAATCTGATTTGTCATTTTAATGGAGGTGCAAAGTGCAGCACCTTTCATGACAGTTGTACGAGGGTGGGTGCCGAGTTGTGTGGGTGGGAAGGTTCTGTGGGTGACACACTTGAACACAAGCTGTCAGAGTTTGCAAAGCCTTGCAAGGTAAGGGCAAAGGTAAAGATCACTTGCAAAAATATTATAAATGTCTTTCACTGATGTCTCAGACTGAATGATGTATTTCTTGATATTCATGCCAGGTTTCAGGTTACAGGCCTCTCTAAACTTGATTGAATTTCCACATTAAAGATTTAGGCACGTATATCTTGTGTTTCTCTGCAACGATTACTTGCGACATCTATAATTTTGCTCTGAAACCTATGACATTTGTGTCAAAGAAAGTGCAAATTACAATGCAGAACAATTTTATGTACAAAGCATCCAAATGAAAGCAGAACGCCCACCTCCTTTGGAAATCCACATTGTTCAACAGATGACATTTCTACTTACTTTGTATTATCCTGTCTCTTGGATAAAGAGTCCTGCTGATTTTACTCTCTGCTATTGTTTTTTTATTGTACTGCTTTGCAAAATTTTTATTCAAAGAATCTTTGAGTGAGGACCATGGTCTGGCATAAAGAAGTGCTACTGGATAAGGACAGACCTTCAAGGCCCCAGAAAACAGAGTGCGACATATGCCCACTGGCATTTCTTACCACTCAGGATATGTCCTTTCAATGTGTTGAGTACCCCAGTACAGGCAAGATCACTAAAATATGTGCAGTTGTAAGTTTAAGTAGGGAAAACTCTCCTAGCCACTAGAGAGCACATAGCTCTTATGAGGAGCTAATGAGGAGACCAGGTCCTTCAAGGTTTTATGAAGGCTCAAGAGTGCAGAGACACTGGGATCTGCTAAAGGGATTTCCAAACTGCTGTCCCTGGTGTTGCTCTTGGAGCATGACAAAGCTGGAAACAACCTCAGCAAGGGATTTAAACCCAGCAGTCAACTTAATGGAGTCAAAGAGGTAAGCTGTTAGAGAGATGGAGCAATACTGAGAGCTTAAGTGAGCAGTCACCCTATTGGGCAGCCACCTGTAGCCTCTTCAGGGACTAACATTAAAAAGCCTCCCCTGAGACTAAGAGAAGTGTCCCCTGAAAAAACAGGGATGGTACCTGTAGCACTGTCAGATTGAGCAATATACGGGACAATATCCAAAAGATAGACACTGACAGAAAATGGGATGACACTTTATTGGGTAAAATAAAAAAGGAAGAGCTGGACTGGAGAGGAAAGCTGAACTTTAGGAAGAGTCACAGGTGTGGTAGTGAGCACATTAATCTGATTGAGCAGATTAGATGATTTGTGTCTGGGAGAAAAGAGTGCTGGGGTCATCGTTGACTATGTGGTGGTGTGAAACCTACAGTGAGTTTAACAGTGGAGAGTGAATGGAGATGTTGGTGGTGTGGCCTGGGCTGGACACCCCACAAACGTCCATAAGTAGAGGAGTGAGCTATGAATCAGATAGAATGTTCTAGAAGGTACTTCAGCAGCCAGGGTGTCCCAACATGACCAGAAAAAAAAAATGAGACTTAATTTAGATGCAAAATGTTCCCGATTTGGTTCCTTTTATTATTACCTTATACTCCATTCTTTTTGCAAATGTCTGCAATGTCTGTCAGTTTTCTAAAAGACCCCTTTAACGTCTGTTTCCTAAATACCACTGCTATAGTACTAATATGTAGTTAGAATGGGCATGGTCTGCTTGTAATGACCCAACAAGAAAAAGTGAAGAGAAGGTGACATGACACACTGCCTTTAGTGTTTTACCACAATGCCAAAGATTTGACAGTCTCATGAACAAGGTGAGAGGCACATCGCTGCCACCTCAGTGTTCACTTTGTAACAATACACAGATGTCTGAGGTGGCTTACCTGACTGATGACTGCACAGTCCTTTGCCATGCTTTTGTCTTTCACATTGACTTGGTTGTTGTATGTGGAGAGAAGAAGCTTTTGCATTTCCAATAGCGTTAAATGCAGCAATTAGTTCTTCATTTTAAAATTTTGAATTCTTATATTTAGAAGTATGCAAAAATGACACACTTATTTTAAAAAGTAATACTTAAGCCAAGTGAGTAGTGATTATCTTTTATTGTTACCAAAATATTTGCAATTAAAAATTCTGTATTTTGGTAATTGCTAGTTATTACTTATCCTTAAGAAAAGCCTACTCATTTTATGATTAGATTAAGAACTTTATGCACTAGTAATTTTTTTAATTTAATAAGACAGTGTTTTTGAAATGGCATTATTTTTTAAATACAAGTAGTGTAATAACAGTAGCAGCATATATAATTTTGTTAATACATGTAAGTTCAAAAGCAAGCACTTTTACACAGACTGCAGGAAAAGTAAAGGAGTAGAAATCTCCTGTAGAGGGGGTCCTCATATATTCATGTGGTCCACTGGGGGCCTTGGAGGAATTCACGTTGAAAATGATGTCTTTAGCTCACTATCATGCTGGAACATAGACTTTTCCCCCCAATTTCACTTTTCTAGAAGTGGAGCAATGGTTTTTATTCATGTTTTTCTGGTGTGTTCTCCTTTCATATTCCTGAAAAGCACCACCTACAACAACAATAACATTTATTTCTATAGCACAGTTTCATACACAGGATGAACTCAAAGTGCTTTACAAGATGTCAAAGAAATGTCTACAAGACAGAAAAAACAAGTTAAATTGGGCAAGAATAATAATGAAAAAGCAATAAACAATACAAATAAGCCAATATGAGCTTACATGACATGTACATATATAGTACAAAAGTAGACAAATAGAACTTTAGAACTTAGAACTTTCTGTTTCGAAAGATGAGTATGATGATAAGATCAGATAATTGGGGGGACAGAACAAAACAAAATCTTCAATTGTTCTAAGGTGTGACAAGTAATTCACTCCAGTCATTATAAAGGTTTGGGGCAGTCACCCGTATAATATATCCTGGCTGCAAAAGTTTATATAACTGAACAGAGATATGTCTGACTGAGTCCAAAACAGAACTGTCAGAATGGAGGTAAGATGGTGGTTTTAAAGGCCCATAGAGGAAGTGACGTCATTGGGGCCGGAACCGGGAGTGACATCATCATGACCGGACGTGACATCATCCAAGGCACCCGACAACAAAGGCACCAGAACCTGGAGGGATTTCCCCGGAATGGTCTGCAAGGAACTGAGAAAGACAGTCAGTACATCCTGCCACCCCCTGGTCTGATGTGGTATTACAATTACAATTACTCAAGCCCTTTAGCTGCCTCCTACTCACATGTGTGTGACAAAGGCTAAAAGACCACACAGCTCCCTCTGGGCATTCTACCTAACATCAATGTTCTTAAGTAATTTCTCATTGTTTTCCAGGCTTTGTCCTAGAGGATTTGACGCAGTGTGCCTAGTGGACCGCTGGACATACAAATAGCACCAGCAAACTTTACAGTAGGGCTTGTGTGGCTTTACTGGCGTGCACTGTTTGCACCACATATGTTAACATAGGACTCAGTTCTTTAATCTCATCAGACTGGAATGTCTACAGTATTCTCTTAGGGACATTTTGTGCACACTTACTGGAGATAGATTTATTTCTTATAGTAAAGGTTCTGTCTTGCTACTCTCCCATAAAATCTCTACTTGTGATGACCATTTTTTATTGCAGCCACTAGCTTCTTTTAATTCATTCAGTATGATTATTTGTTTTTTAGTTCCTTCCCCTCTGTTGACCATCAACAAACTTTAAGTGGAAGGACAATTTCTGTGTAATGTGGCCATGGTTTACTATGTTTTCTGAAAAGGTAGAATGGACTGCATTACTCTCTGAGGAATTTTCAACTTCTTGAAATTGTTTTGTATCCTTCACCAGATTTGCTCTCCTCTGTAATCAGATCTATGACTTGCTTAGAAATCCTCTTTTTTCCAGTCTCTCTCTACCATACTACAGGACCTTATGGGCAGAGAGGATCTTTATCCTAACAGGTTAATTTGAACTAGTATGACAACTAGGAAGTGTTCAAGCAGCTGGAATACACCTCTTTTAGGTAAGGTTTCCATCCTGACCTTAGAGGATGCTTATATCTGAAAGATGCAATTTACACAGTAACTGAGGAAACCTGTAAAGCTCTTTTAAGTACAATTTTGTTCTATCCATTTTAAAGAGCTGGTTGCATAAAAGCTTCACTCAATAAAAATTGTTCAGTTCTATGAAGTAGTGAGATCTTGAAGAAGATCAGCTTGTGCCCATTATTGTTGGAGTTTCTCCAGTTTTGAGATTTAGAATTCAACTTCTCTGAAGTGCTTCCTTTATGGTGGCCCTGTTCCGAGTAACTGATAAAGGTGTTGCTCTTATTGCTTTTGAACACACTTTGTTGGGTATCCTACTCAGGCCATCTGGCTTTTTCCTGGGGTGCAACTGGTTTCAGATGCTTCCAGTCCCCTCCTGAAAAGAGATTATATCTGACTTTGAGGTTTCAGGAATTCCATTAATTTTCTTATTCCCCATGTTTTACCTGTGACACTAGGCCATCATTTAAATTCACACACCAGTGGAGTCCATCTAAAAGTGTGTGACTTGTTCAGACAATATATTGAAATTCAGACTTGCAGTTACAAAAAGGGATGAATCCACCAAATAATCTCAATAATTCAGTGTTTTATTTTATGTAGAAACTTTATGACCTTTTTCATTTAATTTGCCATGATACTTGCTTTCTACATCCAGAGGAAAACAGTCCTAATTTAATCTACTTTAAATTTAAAATTTGAGACAAAAGCGATGGGATGAATATGATATCAAGGTTCTCTGAAGGTGCACGTGATTGTCTAATATTTTTAAGAAAAAAGAAATGCAGTATGGAAAAGAAAAAGGAAGCAGATAGTTCTAATAAATTGTATGAGATCAAGCTGTTGGCCACTGGGTTCACATCCGTGTTGTGTCAAGTCCAGCACTGGGTGATTATCAGGGCTAATTTTGACTAAAATGCCAGTTCAGAGCACATGTGCTATAAAATGCATTTCAAAAAGTACTAAACACCAGGGGACTCATGCACAAACGGTGCATACGCACAGAAATGTTGCGTAAGAACTTTTCCATGTTCAAATCGCGATGTATAAAACCTGCACTTGGCTTAAAGCCACGCACTTTTCCACGGTACCTCATACCTTGTCATACGCAAGTTCTCCGCTCGGTTTTGCAGACTGGCGGCACCCAGCGTCAAAGCAATGGTACTGTTCTTGTGTGATTACTCATTATTTTCATGACGCGGCTTTATAAATACACCGAAACTAACCGCATATTGTTTATTAGTGTAACGCATCTGATTGTAATTAACTTGTAACAATATAATGGTACAGGGAACAGCCATAGTATTCCAAATACCATAACTGCTTTAGCGTTGTTACTCTCTCTGCACCTTCTTCTTCTTCTTCTTCTTCTTTCAGCTCCTCCCGTTAGGAGTTGCCACAGCGGATCATCTTTTTCCATATTTCTCTCACTGCACCACTCGGAGTATTTATATCACTGTATCTGAGTGTGAATCACAGCAGCAGGTGATCGGAAAGAGAATTAAGTATAAAGCTTTAAGGACACGCTGTCTCAGCCACGGCAAAACGTTTCATAGCCTTTCCTGTACAGTTTTCCTGTTACAGTTTCATCCCAAGAACTATAAATGCACTTAATCAATTGCTCCTTGTAGAACTGTTTGTACTTATAAGTACAATCACACCACTGTAAACTTGAACTACAGTTATAATATCTCACAACCTGAGCCACTTTATAAAGCGTGTATTTACATATGATGACGATATCATTTTTAAGATGAAATGCAGCAAAATATGTTTATTATATTGTACAGATAAAACTTTAACTTCATTTAAATAATCTATATTCTTCACTGGGACTGGCGTGAAGGATAGAATAATTAAACATGTACTATGAAGATATTTTAATGTTCCTTAAACGTTTTGAAGAATCAGCGCTCTAAGCTTACAGATGGCTTAACTTCTATTACAGAGCTGATTGTGTGGTGATTGGGTATTTGGGGAAAGAAAAGCAAGGACTGCAGTGGTGGCTACGCCAAAATATATTAAATATAAAACAGAAAGAGAAAATAACAACACAGCTAAAAACGCAGCGACAAATTTTGGCAAAAGTTAAACGTTTGTGTCATGAGCACGAGGCGGCTATGCAGTGTCTGCAACGGACGTGGCCATCCACCGTGCATAAGCTACATTACTGACAGTGGCGGGCAAAGGAGCCACCGACTCTTCCTCTGCCCAGTGCCACCACAAGCCTAGAGCCACCCATGAGTACTGCTGCAATAAATTATTTCATCGAAGGGCGCACACAATCACTGCACCGTGAAACTCATGTTTATTAACGTGCTTTAACTCCTGTCATCATAAAAATGATATCACATATACATCTCAATATTTTAGTTATTCAGAGAGCTGTAATATCACGAATATAATGGATTCTGTGTCCAGTTCAGGGAAGAGAGCCGGTTTAAGAAGCAAGTAGTGATTCACACACATAGGCACATAGAAGATCAAATACAAAACAAAGCATTTAACGTGCTACTTTAATTGCGACGTGATTTGAGAACTGGTTAATTAAACGATTTTAAGATGACGTTTATGATGTTCTACTTTAATGACAAAATAAAATACATGATTAAAGTGGAAATGTCGAGATTGAAGTTTACTTTTTGTGCTTTTTCCTCACTGTGTGCCTTTTTTTCTCTGTACCCTAATAAGCTTTCATATGACATTCAGACAGTTGGCTACTTTGATATGTGACTTCTTTTTTATTTCCGGCACTGTGCGATTTTGTGAACATGAGCTTTCAAGTTTCTCCAACACGCTATGTCACTCGATCAACTTCCTTTTGTTGATTATACCACGGTTTATTTGAACAAATAGTATATTTTTCCTTTGCCTCCACTTGGTATTTGCTGAAATTCTTATACGTTTCCCCGCGCTTTTCCCATTGTCTTTTCACAGAAGGCTGAGCTTAAGGTCGATTTATATTGATTTGCATATTCAAAGAGGCGTAATTCTGGGAGGAGTTGGGGCATTACATAAAGCGCGTGCACAAGCGTTACTTTTCACACTGATCGGGATTTATGTAGCAGAATAACGTGGAAGTTGGAGTACGCACAGATTCCTGCATCTGGATTTTTCTGTGCGTAAGCACATTTCGGCTTTTGTACTTACGCCATGTTATAGTGCGAGTTCTACGCACGGCGTTATACATGAGGCCCCAGGATCAAGGAAGTTGATCGAGTGACATAGCGTGTTGGAGAAACTTGAAAGCTCACGTTGACAAAATCGCACAGTACCGAAAATAAAAAAGAAGTCGCATATCAAAGTAGCCAACTGCACGTTAAATGCTTTGTTTTGTATTTGATCTTCTATGTGCTCTATGTGTGTGAATTACTACTTGCTTTTTAAACCGGCTCTCTTCCTCCAACTGGACACAGAAACCATTACATTCGTGATATTACAACTCTCTGAATAACTAAAATACTGAGATGTATACATGATATCATTTTTATGATGATAGGAGTTAAAGCACGTTATTAAACATGAGTTTCACGGCACAGTGATTGTGTGCGACCTTCGATGAAATAATTTATTGCAGCAGTACTTAGGGGCGGCTCTAGGCTTGTGGTGGCACTGGGCAGAGGAAGAATCGGTAGTTCCTTTGCCCGCCACTGTCAGTAATGTAGCTTATGCACGGTGGATGGCCACGTCCGTTGCAGACACTGCATAGCCGCCTTGTGCTCATGACACAAGCGTTTAACTTTTGCCGAAATTTGTCGCTGCGTTTTTAGCTGTGTTGTTATTTTCTCTTTCTGTTTTATATTCAATATATTTTGCCGTAGCTGCCACTGCAGTCCTTGCTTTTCTTTCCGCAAATACCCAATCACCACGCAATCAGCTCTGTAATAGAAGTTAAGCAATCTGTAAGCTTAGAGCGCTGATTCTTCAAAACGTTTAAGGAACATTGAAATATCTTCGTAGTACATGTTTAATTATTCTATCCTTAAAGACACTCCCAGTGAAGAATACTGATTATTTAAATGAAGTTAAAGTTTTATCTGTATAATTTAATAAACATATTTTGCTGCATTTCACCTTAAAAATGATATCGTCATCATATGTAAATATGCGCTTTATAAAGTGGCTCAGGTTGTGCGATATTATAACTGTAGTGCAAGTTTACAGTGAGGTGATTGTACTTATAAGTACAAACAGTTCTATAAGGAGCAATTGATTGAGTGCATTTAAAGTTCTTGGGATGAAACTGTTTCTGACATGCGAGGTCTGTACAGGAAAAGCTTTGAAAAGTTTTGCTGTGGCTGAGACAGCGTGTCCTTAAAGCTGTATACCGATAATTCTCTTTCCGATCAGCTGCTGCTGTGATTCACACTCAGATACAGTTGTATAAATACTCCGAGTGGTGCAGTGAGAGTAATATGAAAAAAGATGATCCGCTGTGGCAACTCCTAACGGAAAGAGCTGAAAGAAGAAGAAGAAGAAGAAGAAGAAGAAGAAGCAGTGAGAGTAACAACGCTAAAGCAGTTATAGTATTTGGAATACTATGGCTATTCCCTGGACCATTATATTGTTACAAGTTAATTACAATCAGATGCGTTACACTAATAAACAATATGCAGTTAGTTTCAGTGTATTTATAAAGGTCCCTTATTAATAAGGTGTAACCACACATGAACAGTAGTTTTGCTTTGACGCTGGGTGCCACCAGTCTGCAAAACCGAGCGGAGAACTTGCATACGACAGTGTATGAGGTACCGTGGAAAAGTGTGTGGCTTTATGCCAAGTGTAGGTTTTATACATCGGGATTTGAACATGGAAAAGTTCTTACGCAACATTTCTGTGTGTACGCACCGTTTATACATGAGGCCCCAGCTGAAGTGACAGGCAACAGAACAGTGTTTAGTAGTGTGGCGGTCGGCTGGGGGCAGTGCCCAGCCGGGACGCCTGGAGGGACCGAAAGAGGGACTATGCCAACCCCGGACCATGAGAGGGCAGCCGCCCTGGTTTGTATGGGGGCCACGGGAACTGAGGATTGAGGAACCCTGGACGTCAGCACTTCTACCACACCCGGAAGTGCTGCCAAAAGGATTACAAAGGACACGCAGAGTGCTTCTGGGTGCTCATGTGGCACTTCCACCACACCAGGAATTGCCACAGGAAGATCATCAGATGGCACCAGGAGCACATCCAGGTGGATATAAAAGAGGCTCCCTTCCTCCAGTCGTTAGCCAGAGCCGGGAGGAAGAGGACAAAGCTCAGAAAGAAGGAACGGAGGCAGTGGAAGAAAGGGACACCCATTGGAAGGCCCAGACTTAAGGGTATTTGGTGCAGGGGCACTGTGTGCTGTGCGGGACTGTTTTGTGGACTTTTATGTAAATAAATTTGTGTGTGTTGGAATTATTGGTGTCTGCCTGTCTGTGTCTGTGCCTGAATTTCCACAGTGGCCTACTAGTTCTTCAAGAAGTGTGTCAAGAGGAATAACTCTTCAATTAATGGTATTCCAGAGTGATTGTTTTCTTCAGGAGTGATCCCTGCAAATTTAGAAACAGATGACCTCTACCTGGGACCTTAACCCTAAAGTAGAGAATGGGGATGATGGTTCTGTAAGGGAGAATTGGAATCATTTTAGAGTGGAGAGAAAGGCACTTCTTGATGAGCCCCAAGTATTGATTACTGCCATGGTTCACAAGTACCTCAAGATTGTGTTAACTACAGCAATGTGCTATCAGAAGTAGTGGCTGAATGATGGCTTTACTTACTGACTAAATTATGAGCATCAAAATATTAGGAGCAGACAACAAACAGAACTTAGATGTACCTTTTGCAACATTTAGCCATTTCTTGTCACAGCTAATATCTAAATAACACTGCAGTACAAGTAAGAAGGCAAAATCAAGTGAAATGTCAAGAATAAAACAGACACACCACAATGTCTTACTTTGTTCAAAGCAGGGATAATCAGGTGACTCACACACCATTAGCTTTGGGCATATGAAATCAATACACTGCAGGACCGATGATCAGCATTTTAAAAAGCTCAAAAACAGATGGTGCCATGTCTACTTCCAAATTATATCAATGACTAGAACCAGTGCCCTTATTTTAGGAATTGGGAAACTACTCTTGATCTGACTTACTGTCATTTACAGAGGTCATGACCTCAGAGGACACACCTCTAACAACATAGGAATGATTTCCCAGCAATGGAAGCACAAAACTGCATTAAGTACAAACAAAAAAAAGTGAAGACCCAATCTTTGAAAACATTCAGAGACTCATGCATTCTCAATCAAGCAAAGTACATGGTACAAATGATTTGAAAAGCCCCTTGTGACAGATGGGGGCACTATCGCTCCCTTGAACCCCTGTCCAAGACTCCAGACGCCAAGTAAAAGTCCAAAAGTATGACTTTTTATTAATCAACAGTGCACAAAGCACCCTCTCCTCCACAATACTCATTAAATACTCCAATACAATAAACAATAATACTTTACCACTCCCAGACGCGTTGCCACCCTTCCACCCAGCTCAGCTCGCCGTCTGGGAGCTGCAACAGTCCTTTTATAGTCCGTGACCCGAAAGTACTTCTGAACCCCCAGTCCATGTGACTTCTTAGCACTTCCGGGGTCAGATCAAAACTCTTCTTTTTCTTCACCCCGGAAGCACGTCATTCCCCTTGTCCATGTGACTCGAACGTACTTCCGGGGCGAAAGGCAAATGATATTCATTGCTCCTCCCTGCAGTTCCATCTAGTGGCCCCTGGGATATCCAGCCGGGCTGTGCATGAAAACTCCATTGTCCAGGATTCCCTGCTGGTCTTCGGGGCACCTCCATGCTGCAGGGAGGGCTCCTTTAACTAATGTTGCTTTTTGTAACAATTTATTATCCTGGACTGCCTGCACCATTATTTTGCAGTGCTTGGTGCTGCTACTTCACATCCCTAGAAGATTATAGTTACTGAAGATTTAACACTGTGTCTCCCGTTGCAATGGAAACCAGCAGCATGGATGGTGACTTTGCATTATGAAGATGTTAGTGGACAAAATGTTAGCACACATTAGGAGAAGAGCTCCTGTGAAGTGTTATGTTTAATTAGCTGGGGAACAGTGTGAATGCAGGGATCAAAGAGGAGTTAAAAAAATGATCTATACTGTAATTGTGTGTCTTTCAGTCCTAAAACTTGATCTTTAATGAAGAACATGACTTTTGTCTTATCCTTAAAATTAAATGTAACTGATAATATCTGTGCTAGCCCATTTGAACAGAAATATATCTTGGTTCTTTCTAATCTCAAACTCAGTCTAACAAAATCCAGTTAAAGGCTGTTTACAATTCGCAGGTCTACCTATTTGTGGGCTTAAATGGAAACTATTTTGTGAGTTTGTGACCTACTGCAGAAAACTGTGGATGATGCAGGTAGGGTAGAACAAGTAAAGAAAACTAAAATACTACTGTAAGTCAGAAATGCATAAAATACATGCAAAATGAGTAATTTTTACTGCCATAAATTTACCGACAAATGTATTATAATAACTTACATTTTGTTCACTAAAGAGCTTAAGAACTTTGCACTTTCTGTAGGGGACGCCATGCATCTTTGTCTCAGCTGTGTGTAATGGGCTGTCATCATGCTGTATATGTATTGCTTCTCTGTTTCTCTATGTGTATGTGTGTGTGTGTTAGCCTACATTGTTGAACATATCAGCAGATGTTCACATTCGCAGATGTTCTGCACCTATAAACCCTAGCGAAACACTAGGGCTGTCTATATACACTTTACTAAAATAAAACCCAAAAGTAATCTAACATTGATTGCACAACATTATTTTTATAGATGGAAGATTCTTGAGCTGTTCTAGAAGCAGCCACATAAATTTTTGAATTAAGGCTTGACAGATACAGCTGAATAGACTCCAGCTCCATTTTTTACTAACTTACAAGATGTTGTGTAGAGGATACTGAGAAAGCAGGAAAGCAAAGTGGAAATTAAGAGTGTTTTGCTTCAGGTCTAAGCTAACCTTGAGCTGAGTGTGGGATGACTTTGCTGCTTATCGGATTGAGTAATAATGATGTTTGTAACATTTTCTTTCATTTCAGGGTGTTTTGAAAAAACTGAAATGTAGCAGTGATAAGTCTGGTGCTATGTCAGCTATGGTGTCTTGTTTTACATGCTCATTGGTCACTTTTAAAGAACCTTGTCTCTCTTTTCAGAAAAAAAGACTTTTGATTTGTTTTTGATAGAGAAGAAGAAAAAGAACCACCTGGGAATGTTCACCATTGTTTTACTGTGGCTAATGGGATTGAATGAATATTTAATCCACAGAGGTTATATGATTCTATGTATCACTTTATATTTCATGTTTTTAGGTTTGATGTAAATAGGTATAATTTGAGAGTGAAACCTGAAAGTCTCTGTCTAATAGCTACTAGTTAACCAGGAGGTAAGATTGTTCATTCCTTATCTACAGTACTTGCAGTCCCTTAACTGCACAAGGGGACATTATTATGAAGTCCTCTACTGGTGATGCACTGGGATATAATAAAGGTTTGAAAGTCAAACCGCCCCAGTTAGCAAGCAGCCCATCACAGAGGTCCCCTGGATCAAATACATTTTGTTCAACATGGACAGTGAGATAGGTAAGAGCTTACAGGTAACAGTATATTTTTGGTTTTGAAATTTCTTCCTATGCCTCATCTAGAAAATAAACCTAAAAGGTGAATTGGAACCTTTTGTGTTAAGTGTTGTGTTATAGCCATGATTATTCTCTGGCTTGTTTTAATTTCCTTAATATATTTGGTTATTTTTTATTATTATTTATATTTTATATTAATATTGTTATATGTATTTGTTGTTTATTATTAATGTACTGTATCTCTAAAGGCTCTGCCATTCCTTGTGTTTTATACGTGGAACCCCATGAGGCAGGGCCACCACAAAGTCACTTTTCAGAGAGAAGGTCCAAGCAGGAGTTCATTGAATTTGTTGAAGATTTTGTATTTTTTGTTTTTGCCTCTGTTCTTGGATTTTGTCTTTGTATCAGGTAGTAGGACTTATTTGCTTTGGATTGCCTTTTTAGTGAAGTCCTTTTTGTCATTATTTTGTGTTCTTTGCATTGAATACAAAGTAAATACTTCATTTTATAAATATTTATTGTTTGGACTTGTCTCATATTGCCAGGATTTTGTATAGTTCTTCTCTCTAAAGGGGCAGTTTGGTATATGTTGGAACATTTAAAAGTATATATATTTTTTACTTTTTAGTCCCTTTTTAGGCCTGTACAGGCCGAAGCCTGTCTGTGGTGGTGGGGGGCTGATTGCACTGGGTAATCCCAGACTTGGATAGGTTAGTGACATTTCTAGCCTGCTTTGTGGAACTTTTAGCAAGCCTCACACATGTTTGTCTACACATCTATCTATCTATCTTTCTAAACCTAAATATACTGCAACATTTTGGTAACATTTTAGAATGGGGGCTGCCTAGGTGTGTCTATTAGTCAGTTAACATTGTGTAATAAGAATTTAACAAAGGGTTTGCTTGGTACTAAAAAGATTTACTGTACATTTTTTAAAATAGGGGATACTTGACAGTTTGTTGTCGCCGTGAATGGCAGCCTTTCCACCAGCTCTGTGTACAACTTTATATTTCTACCTTTTTCTCTATCTGACTGATCATTCCTATCATTTTCTTTTATGTGGACTCATTTCCTGGACACTTTTTACTACTTGGAAATGGATTTTTACACGCTGAGACTCGTCTATTCAGGTAGTCAACTTCTAGCTCTGAGAACAAATGCCCGCGCCAGTGTGGTTCCCTATTTACCTGACAAGGTAAGAAGGCAGTATTGTGGCAGCAGAGTCGGCGCTAAGCTAAAGGCTAAGCGGCTAGCGAGGAAGTGGCTAATCAAGCCTTTGGTGCCTTCTGTGATCCTAGGAAATGTGAACTCACTACCAAATAAGATCAACGAACTGGATGCGCTGGTGAAAAATGTCAGGACCAACAGAGAATGCAGTTTGTTGTGTTTTTGTGAAACGTGGCTAACAACTAACATCCCAGATGCTAACGTGGAGCTACCTGGGTTTAGCACAGTTAGAGTGGACAGAGATGGAAACAGAAATGGAAAGGAGGAGGACTCGCTACAAGGTGGTGCAACCCTGGACATGTAAACGTCAAAGGGTTGCTCACCTGTTGGCCATAAGTCTGCGTCCCTATTACTTGCCCGGAGAGTTTGGACACGTGATTGTTGTTATTGTTTACATCCCTCCACATGGGTGACATCACCCACGCTTCTGTTGCTGAACTACAAACACAGCACCCCAAGGCGCTTGTGTTAATCTCTGGAGACTTTAACCATGTGATGCTGGACAAAACATTACCTGCTTTCTCCCAGTATGTGGATTTTAACACCCAGGGAAATAGGACTATTGACCTACAGTATGCAAACGTTAAAAAAGCATACAGCGCCACCCCGCTGCCTGCGCTTGGGAAAGCAGATCATAACCTGGTACTGCTTCAGCCTCAGTACAAACGAAGAGTGAGGGAGCTACCTACAACCACACGCTCATTCAGGAAGTGGTCCCCTGAGGCAGAGCAGGCTCTGAGAGACTGCTTTGGAACTATGGACTGGGATATCATGTAGGGATCATATAGTGAGGACATTGAGGAGGTTGTTGACTGCACTACTGACTACATCAACTTCTGTATGGACATTGTAGTTCCAGTAAGAACAGTACGCTGCTATGCTAACTAGCCATAGATTACAAGTGACATCAAGGGCCTTTTGAACCAGAAGAAAAGGGCTTTTAAAGGCGGTGATCAGCATGAGCTCAAGCGCGTGCAGAAGGAACTCTGAATCCAGCTCAGGGCGGCGAAGGAGCAGTACAGGAGAAAGCTGGAGCAGAAGTTGCAGAATAACAGCATGAAGGGAGTGTGGGATGGGATGAAGATCATCACTGGCTGCAGCTCGAAATGGGGTGCCACCATCGAGAGAGACGTGGAGAGAGCAAACCAGATGAACAACTTCATTAACAGGTTTGACCTCCCAAACCCACTCTCACCTCAGAGTACTGCACCCTCCACCCATCCTTTTGCTGATATCAGTATAGAAGAGAGTTTACCCCCACCCACAATTTCAGCAACCCAGGTAAGCAGAGTACTGAGGAGACTTCGTGCCAGCAAAGCAGCGGGTCCAGATGGAATATTGCCACAACTGCTGAAGGCCTGTGCGTTGGAGCTGGTGAGTCCTCTACAGCGTATTTTCAACCTGAGCCTGGAACAGGGGAGAGTCCTGAGGCTTTGGAAAACATCTTGTATCACCCCAGTCCCAAAGGTATCACGTCCTGGTGACCTGAATGACTTCAGGCCTGTCACCTTGACATCACATGTAATGAAGACCATGGAGCAGCTGCTGCTTCACCACCTGAGGCCACAGGTCCGCCATACCCTCGACCCTCTGCAGCTCACATACTAAGGTGGGAGCGGAGGATGCCATCATCTATATGCTACACCGATCCCTCTCCCACTTGGACAGAAGTAATAATGCTGTAAGAATTATGTTTCTGGACTTCTCTAGCACCTTCAACACCATCCAACCTCTGCTCCTTAGGGACAAGCTGACAGAGATGGGAGTAGATTCATACCTGGTGGCATGGATTGTGGATTATCTTACAGACAGACCTCAGTATGTGTGTCTCAGTAACTGCAGGTCTGACATTGTGGTCAGCAGCACAGGAGTGCCGCAGGGGACTGTACTTTCTCCGGTCCTGTTCAGCCTATATACATCAGACTTTCAATACAACTCAGAGTCCTGCCATGTGCAAAGGTTCGCTGATGACACTACTATCTATCATGGGCTGCATCAGGAGTGGGTAGGAGGAGGAGTATAGGAACCTAAGCAAGGACTTTTTTAAATGGTGCGACTCAAACCACCTACAACTGAACACCAGCAAAACAAAGTAGCTGCATCCACTGAACAGTATCATCTCCAGACAGAGGAGCAGCTTCAGACAGACTGCTGTCATTGCCCTGCCTCACTGACAGACACACTATGCAACTCTTCAATTCTACCCGGGGGGGGTAAACGGAGTATGTGAATTTCCCCTTGGGGATTAATAAAGTATCTATCTATCTATCTATCTATCTATCTATCTATCTATCTATCTATCTATCTATCTATCTATCGTACATCTGTTAGTCACTAAATTATGAGGTAGCAAAGCCTTAACAAAGACTTTGCATGAGCCACAAAAAAAAACCTAAGAACATAAGAAATTTGACAAATGAAGACTATTTGTTTAGTAAATACCACAGCTAAGCTGTCCCAGTCTTTCCTCCAGATACTTCTTTAAAGTTGTAAAGGTTTCTGCTTCAACTACATGTCTTGGTAGTTTATTCCAAATTCAACAACAACAACAACTTTTATTTATATAGCACATTTTCATACAAATAATGTAGCTCAAAGTGCTTTACATGATGAAGAAAAGAGAAATAAAAGACAAAGTAAGAATTAGAATATTTCCACAACTCTTTACATAAAGAAGTGCTCCCTGGCTTTAGTCCTAAATGTCCTTCCCCTCAATATCCACTGATGTTCTCAAGTACAGTGGTCAACAGAAAAGTGAACACCTACTCTAAAGCCATATCAGAATATCTTATACTTAATATTTACTCTCTTTCCAGGCTTTTTCAGATTATACAAAAATCAAGAATTTGCAACTATTGTTTAATTTGATTTTTAAATGTTTTCAGGTGTTTTTGAATGTTTTTTTCTCATGATATATTTATTTGTCCTGGGTATGACATTAAACTGCATCCGGCCCAAAAAGCAGTCATCCAACTTGCAGGGAAATCATGGGGGTTGGTGGCAGGATTGACACTCCAGCCACTGTAAAAAAAACTTCACAAAGGTTTGAGACTACAGAAAAGACTCCCTTTTGCTTTTTTCAGGAGTAGCTCTGCTGCAGCCACCCAAAGGAAGGCTGCTCACATCATGAAGGGGATGGGGGAAAGCCCTCGGGAGCCCCAGAAGAGTCGAAACTGTTGGAGAGGGTCTGTTGGGGATCAGAACTGGTGTGTCGCCCACTTATTTATTTCGCCTTATACAATTTCCTTTATTAGGAATTTGTTTGTTTTCACAGGAGAAAAATTGAGTTAAGAACAGATCGATCCCCACCCCTGAGAGAGAGAGCAAGCCAAACGGCGTAAAATTTAAGGCTTGTAAACATACCTAAATTAATAGATTCTCTGTGCTTTATGAGATTATTTTAAAATATTACTGATTAGATCCTGCCATGTTTTGAAAAAAGTCTGCACGGATCCTCTAACTGAGTATTTGATTTTTTCCAATTTCAAATAATATAACACATCGATTTCCCACTGACTTAAAAGAGGAGAGTTTGGGTTTTTCCAGTTTATTAGAATAAGTCTGCGTGCCAAAAGTGTAGTGAATGCAATCACAATTTGTTTGTCTTTCTCCACTTTAAACCCCTCTGGAAGAACCCCAAACACAGCTATTAATGGGTTAGGAGTGACGACTGCTGATTCTAATGTGATGTGGGAGACCTTCCGAGACAAGACCCTGAAAGTTGCTGAGGGTTGTGTTGGTGTTACCGTTGTTCCCAGAAGGAGGTGTTTCATCTCACAGGGCACCCTGGATATCATCCAGAGGATTCGCAGTGCGTGGCTCAATGACAACTGTGGTCTGTACCGAGAACTGAGAAGGACGACTGCGACACAAACCCTGCTTACAGAGGAATTGAAACATTACGCACGTCTGAATCTGTTCCTCGGAGAGTCACAGTCAGGGGGGCTGATGGAACAGTACTTACGGATGACACTGCAGTTGTGACCTGCTGGGCTGGCTACTTTGATTAGTTGTTCAAAGCTGGTCCTCCGGCTAGGACGTTGGATATCTCTGGGTCCACGGTTCTTGAGGCTGATCCTCTGATTAGCTGTAAACTACCCAGCCTCACTGGGAATGCACAGGTGGTGAACCAGCTGAGGGTATCTGTGGTATCCGGGTGAACTTCTCCAGACTGGTGGTAAGGCTGTCCTCCTGGCATTGCAAGCAATCTTTGCTTCCATTTGGGAGGCTGGCATCATCCCAACTGACTGGAAAATGGGACTTGTCATCCCTATCTGGAAAGGGAAAGGTGATCGTCTGGATTGGAGAAACTACAGGGGGATAACACTGCTCTCGGTGCCGGGTAAGGTCCTTGCTAGGGATCGGATCC
The DNA here is from genome assembly GCF_016835505.1 of Polypterus senegalus. Taxonomy (NCBI): domain Eukaryota; kingdom Metazoa; phylum Chordata; class Cladistia; order Polypteriformes; family Polypteridae; genus Polypterus; species Polypterus senegalus. The sequence continues at coordinate 11,889,546 of NC_053167.1, forward strand.
ATGATCACTTGCTCATCTACCAGTGACTGGAACAGTCCGGTTTTACGCCTAAGAAGTCTACCATCGACTGCATCCTGGCATTGAGGGTTCTCATGGAGAGCAAATGTGAATATCGGCAGAGTTTCTTTGCAGCCTTTGTTTATTTTCGCAAACCATTCGTCTCAGTTGATCGAGCTTACCTGTGGGACATCCTAATGGTTTGCGGGATCCCCTCGAGGTTGCTGGATATCATGGCCGGCCTGTACAATGCTTGTATGGACTGGGTGTTGGGCAAGGTTGTGGGGTCCAGCGGCTGTGGGACATCTGTTGGTGAAGAAAGATTCACAGATCTTGACTTTGCTGACAATGCTGCGATCTTCACGGAGTCAATGGAGGTTCTGATCGTGGCGCTTGAGAGACTGAGTGAGGAGTCTGAGTGTCTGGGTTTGCAAGTGTCCTGGATTAAAACCAAGATCCAGGCCTTTAATGACTTCTTGGGCACGTCCATCAGCAGTGTGTCTGTTTGTGGAGAGAGTGTCGACCTTGTTGAGGGGTTTACTTACCTTGGCAGTGACATTCATGTCTCTGGTGACTCTTCCTATGAAGTCAGTAAATGGATTGGGAGAGCATGGGGGGTCATGAGGTCGCTGGAAAGGGGTGTGTGGTGCTCCCGACATCTAGGCAAAAGGATGAAGGTTCAAGTCTTTAGAGTCCTGGTGCTTCCTATCTTGCTATATGGTTGCGAGACATGGACGCTATCCAGTGACCTGAGTCAAAGACTGGACTCCGTTGTTACTGTGTCTCTCTGGAAAATCCTTGGGTACTATTGGTTTGACTTTGTGTCAAATGAGCGGTTGCTCATGGAGTCCCAAATGAGGCACATTACCTGCATTGTGAGGGAGCGTCAGTTACGGCACTACGGCCATGTGGCGTGTTTCCTAGAGGGTGATACGGCTCGTATGATCCTCATTGTTGGGGACCCGAGTGGCTGGACCAGGCCAAAGGGTTGCCCACGTAACACCTGGCTGCGGCAGATAGAGGGTCATTTCCGGAGGGTGGGACTGGATCGTGTGTCTGCCTGCGGGGTTGCAAACTGAGATCCCAAGTTGTTTCGTCGTTTAGTGGGTGCGGCAACACACTGTACCAGTGCATGCTCCCCGACTTGACTTGCTATATTTATAAATAATTTTCTCAAACACCTTCTACTTTACAGTTCTCTAAATACACCAGGAGCTATGGTACTTTCAGCAGATGCTGACTTGCACATCAAGCACAGGCTAGCACAGAAGTAATTGCTCATTACTCCCCAGGCATGCTATTTATACCCGTAATCAATTGTAAATGTGTAATCTTTGATTGCCTGTACAGAAAACCTAAAAATCAATATGTAAGGACAGATTAATTGAAAAGCACCTGTACCTTGGGACGGAATTCAGATTGGGATTTCAAGACAAAGGCCCTTTTCCAGTTTCTTTTTAACAATTTACACGGCATAAAAGGAAATTTTGCTATTTTTAAGAGAAATATTTAAAAAGTATTTTAAATAGTTAATATTTTGTGATTTTTCTAGTCTTGAGAAATTGAAATCTTTATGCTAAAGGAATAGCATGAAGCGAAAACAAAATAGTTTAAAATTATGGAACAGACTCCTCTGTATTTGGAGGTGTTTCTTGTGCATTTTCTCCAGGTGCTCTGGCAGCTCCTTTCACATCAAAGATGTGTATGTTAGACTGATTTACAGACTGCTTATGACCGTGTCTGGATGTCTGCATGAGTGAGGCCTGCACAGAGCAGGCTATCTGCCCAGGGCTGGGTCCTAGAATATGACCTCCTTCGAAAATCTTTCGTTAAAAGAAGCACATTCAAAGGAGTGATTATTTTTAACTAATGGAATAAAGAAATAATTCACTTACTGAAGATTACTACTTGAAAATGTCAGAAGTGCTGACTGTCCTTGCTGATTCTTTTTGCCAGTGGTTTGTTCAGTAACCATTTCTTTCTTTCTTTCTTTCTAATTTAGAAGAGTAGTGTGAGGTTTGTCTGTTCCGGGGTGTTCCTTGCCATTTTAGACAGTGGCATATGCAGATGACATCATGATGCTCATTACCAGCCAAACAGATGTTGATGGCATAGTGTCTCTTTTAGAAAACTTTCAGAGGATGTCATCAGCAAGAGTAAACTGGAAGAAGAGCTCGGCAGTATTGATGGGGGAATGGAGTGAGAAGTCCACCTAAATTGCCTTCGGCACTCCAGTGGACAAAAGGAGGTCTGACATATCTTGGTGTCTACCTTAGGGATGGGGCTTTTGAGAAAAAGAACTGAGAAGGAGTGCTGGACACTGTGAAAAGTCGTTTGAGGGATTAAAAACAGCTTTTACCACAGCTCTCGTACAGAGGAAGGACTTTGATTATTAATAACTTAGTAGTCTCAGCAATATGGCATAAATTGATGGGTGTTGAACCCTCTCCGGAACTTTTATTTAGTATTCAGAGAGAACTCCTGAACTTTTTCTGGAATGGAAGGCATTGGCTGAAACAGTGTGTGCTCTGTTTACCTGTTTTTGAAGGAGGACAAGGACTTGTGGATATTTGCAGCTGATGAAATACTTTCTGGCTGCAAGCTTTGCAAAAACTGTTATATTATCCATCAAACCTTGTTCTGGAGGCCACTTGCCTGTGTCTTGTTACAACAAATAGAAAAGTTAAATATTGACAAGGTACGTTTTTTAAATTGATAACAGACAGCTGTCAACTTCTGGTCTTCTGCCTTTCTACAGCAGTCTGCTCAGAGCTTGGAATCTTGTTGAGAATCGTGTCGACTGGAGCTCTGCCAGTGTCTTGTGGGCTCTTGAATACCCAATCCTGGACCTTAAAGTCACACAGCCTGTAAGAGTCCAATCGTTATTAAGGAAACCTAAAATGATCCAGGTCCGCCACTTAAAAGATGTGGAAAAGCACTGCTGGTACAGCACTGAGAAGATGGTGGAGGTGCTGAGACTTCACTCACTGAGGCAGGCTAACAAGTTACTGCAGAAAATCCATGCCATCCTCCCAGCTGAAGCAAAATGTCTTATTGGGAATTTCCTCAGGAGCAGAGATGAACCGGAGTCCAATGAAGCCATTCCTGATGTGACTGTGATACCAGCTGGTTAGGAACCTGAGGATAGAGAAGTCATGCATGCACGCCATCTACAACATAGACCTACTTCATTTGACAGTTCTGTGGGGAAAGAGCTCTATAGACTCTGTATAATGGCACGTCACCGGGAACCGCTGAGTACAACAACAGAGACACCCAGCAGGAGCAGACATGGGGGTGGGGCAGAGACACCGGGGCCAGCTTGGAGGAACTTATATAGACCACCAATGAACACAGGAACTGGTGATTTGAAATGGCATGTGCTGCACGGCATCATTGCTGTTAATTCCTGTGTCAGCTGCTTGATCCTTCAGTCACAGACAAAGAGAGAGGGAGACCGTTTTTCACTGTTTTCTTTTCTGTTCTAGACTCCAGCCTCTTTTACATATTCTGACCACTGTTGTTAGAGTTCTTAACTTGCCTTTTAATGACTGTGTATTTATTTATGGTATTAATGGGAATAAGTATAACCAAGGGCGGCTGCTGCCTCGCAGTAAGGAGACATGGGTTCGCTTCCTATGTCCTCCCTGTGTGGAGTTTGCATGTTTTCCCCGTGCCTGTGTTGGTTTACTCCAGGTGCTCAAGTTTCCTCCCACAGTCCAAAGACATGTAGGTTAGGTGCATTGGTGATCCTAAATTGCCCCTAGTATGTGCTGTGTGTGTATGTGTTTGCCCTGCGGTGGGCTGGTGCTCTTCCAGGGGTTTGTTTCCTACCATGCGCCCTGTGCTGGTTGGGATTGGCTCCAGCAGACCCCCGTGACCCTGTGTTAGGATATTGCGGGTTGGATAATGACTGACTGATTAAGTATAACCAAGTTGAATGTATGATTGGTAATTTCCTCATTGGACAGGACAAGCTGGCCATTTATAAGTCACAAAAAGAGAAAGTGCAATCAAACAAACAATGTGATATGATCAAAATTTCATGGACTGGTAAAAGCCAGGGTGTTTTTAGAAAATACATTTTACAGAATGACTGAAAATGTGAATTCTTTTGAGGAAAAATGGTGTGTTCATGAAGCAATTTGTAAACTTGGAGATAATTAATGTTTTATTTTTTAACATATGAATTAAGTGATTTTTTTGGGGGGGTGAGTTGGGTTTTCTTGGTTTGCTTTTGCTATTGTGAATGACATGTTGAGTATTGATTAATAAAGTTCAATTCAAAATTAAAAAAAAATCTTTCTCTCTTTCTGTCTTTCTTTCTTTTCAGTGAACCTTATTGTATTTAGAATATGGTGTAATCCTGCATTACTCCTGCTATACAAGTAGCATGCTGAAGTCAAAAACTACCAAGTCCGTGTGTGCACGTTTTTGCTATGTTCCATATGCCATAGGACAGATATTGTGGAGATTTTCCAGTCTCACTTATCCTGAAAGCTTGTTGCTGCTGCTGGATTTCATGTGTTAGCAGTTTATATTAGCATGACTGTTTAATATTTTGCCAGTGAAACTGATTTATGTTTCTTTATCCATTCATGCACTGTTTGGCTATGTTATCTCTCTGACCAGGCACAGCACTTGAACCAGAACAGTGAACCTTTGTCTGTGTTTTAATATGGCTTCATTACTCCCTTAATTACTCATCTTGCAGACACAATGGGACACATCATCAGTGATGTTACCTGAAGTCCTAGGATGTTTTGTTTTTTTCAACATCAGACACACTCAGCCACGCAATCCAGTCAGGGGTAATCAGTCCTCGGCTTGTGTCCCATCAGCAGGGTCTTCCTCTTTATCCAGAGTCATCTGGTTGCTCTTTTTGTGATATTAGTGATTATCCTAATTGCCTTCTTCCTTTCAAGTTATATCAGACTCAATCATTGTTAAGATGAATATCCTCCCTAAGCTTCTCTTCTTATTTCAAAACATTCCAATATAACATCAATAAATCCTTTCTTAAGGAGTTAGATTCAACCATAACCTCATTTATTTGGAATTCAAAACATCCAAGTATCCAAAGAGTGACCATACAAAGACCAAAGGCAGAAGGTGGCATGACTCTACCTAACTTTCAGTTTTATTACTGGGCAGCAAACATACAAAATATAAAAACCTGGACATTGGCACAAATAGATATTTGTACATACACAGGCTTGGTCAGTAATAGAAATAAAATCCTGCAGTACTTATTTATATTCCCTGCTTTGTGCCCCAGTAAATGCAAGTTATCACCAATATACTAATAACCCAATTGTGCTTCACTCACTCAGAATATGGAACCAATGTAGGAAGTATTTTAAGATGGAGAATCTTTTATCTGTAGCATCTCTGCATGAGAACTACCTTTTTCAACCCTCGCAAGCATATGCAGTTTTTAATGTCTGGAAAACATTTGGGATTAAATCACTTAGACATCTGTACATAGACAATGTCTTTGCATCCTACGAACAATTAAACTTCAAATTTAACTTTCCAGCAACACATTTCTTTCACTACCTTCAAATTAGAAACTTTGTTAAACAGAACCTGCCCAATTTTCCTCAACTCTCACCTTCCTCTATGCTGGAAAAATATTGCTCAGTTTCGAGTACCTAGGCAGCATTTCTGCAATATATAAAACCATTTTACAGTCCCTCCCTTTCAAAGATCCCAGAGGACAATGGGAAAAGGATCTCTCACTCAACATCTCAGAAAAGAAGTGGAAGGTAGCAATGCAGAGAATTCACTCGAGCTCCATATGCGCAAAGCATACAATTATTCAACTCAAAATTATATATCAAGCACATCTGTCTCGCTTACAACTGTCCACAATGTTTCCAGGGGAAGAGCCATCCTGCGAACGCTGCAATCAAGTCCCAGCCTCACTGGGTCACACGTTTAGGGCCTGCACCAAATTAACATCATTCTGGACCAAAATCTTTAAATGCCTTTCAGACAGCATTGGTGTCACAATCCCTCCTAACCCACTAACAGTCGTGTTTGGTGTTCTTCCAGATGGGCTTAAAGCGGAGAAGGACAAACAAACTGTGATTGCCTTCACTACACTATTGGCACACAGACTTATCTCGCTCAACTGGAAGAATCCTAACTCCTATTTTAAGTCAGTTCATAACTGATGTTATATACTCTTTGAAACTGGAAAAAATCAAACTCTCACTGTGCAGAACTTTTTCAAAACCTGGCAGGATCTATTTAATAACATTTTAGAATAAACTTTTAAAGCACTGAGGAAGCAGAGTCTCTCCCTATTTCTTTTTCTTCTCCATTTATCTTTATTTACTTATTAATTCATCTATTTACTTATTTTTACTAGCTTTAAGTTATATTCTGCTCTCTTTCTCAGGGGCCGGGGTTGATTTGTGTTCAATCCTATTTTTGTAAAATGTATCTATTTGTATGGAATGTTGTGTGATTTCAATAAAATCAATAACATTTAAAAAAGAAGAAATACTGGTAACTAAGCAGCATAGAGTAGCACTATATTGCCTTAGAAAGAAGTCTGTAAAAACACATATTTTATCAATTAACTCTCTTGGGACTGATTAAAGTAAAGTCTACTTCATTTCTAGAATGAAAAACATAATACATGAATTTATTTTCTGGTTGGAGAAGCAGCCTCCCAGAGTCCCACTATTCAGAAAATGATGTTAATTTTGGACTGGCTGTTTGCATTTGCAGCAAAATGCTTGAATAATTTATGTGTAATTGACTATGAAAATGTTTGTGTCTTTATGGATATTATGCATTAATGTAGGTTCAAACGCTTTATTGTTTTTGTTGCCTTTGTATTATTTCCTTCCATGTGTCTAAGCCATTTGTTGATTGCTGTTAATTGTGTATGCTCTTTTCAAGTTTACTCATGTTTCTTGTTCTTAGCAGGTGGAGCCACCAGATGTGGGGCCACCTTAAATCACCACACTTGTGTCTCCCATTAGTTGTTTAAGTCAGCTGAGAAGGCTCAGGAGCTGGAGGTCAATGGTTTGGATTTCTGTTTAGAATTGCTGGTTGTAGTGAAAGTATTGCTTTGCTTTCTTCAGAAAATATAAGAAATTTGACGAACAAGAGGAAATCATTCAGTCCATCCAGTTTGTTTGTTTAGCTAATGGCTAAGCTGTCCCAATATCTCATCCAGATGCTAATACATACAGATACTGCCTCAGCTACACATCTTGGTAGTACAGATTCCCACAACTCTGCCTAAAATGCTTCTTTGGCTTCAGTCTTAAATGCCCTTTCACTTCATGTCCATTGCTATTTCACCTTATGAGTAGGATTTAGGAGTTTTAACGGACTCTACACTATAAACTTCCTGACAGTGATCAGAAGCTATTAAGAAGGCAAACAGAATGTTAAGTTATATAGCATTCCTGATGTGTAGAGTACAAGGAGGTTATGTTCAACCTTTGTAATGCACTGGTGAGGCCTCATCTGGAGTACTGTGTGCAGTTTTGGTCTCCAGGTTACACAAAGGACATAGGAGCGCTAGAAAAAGTCCAGAGAAGAGCGACACTGCTCATTCCAGGGCCACAGGGGATGAATTATAAGGAAAGATTAAAAGAGCTGAGCCTTTTTAGTTAAAGCAAAAGAGGATTAAGAGGTGACATGATTGAAGTGTTTAAAATTATGAAGGGACTTAGTCCAGTTGCTCAAGACTGTAACTTTAAAATTAGTTCTTCAAGGACACCGGGACACAGTTGGAAACTTGTTAAGAGTAAATTTCTCACAAACATTAGAAAGTTTTTCTTTACACAGAGATCCATAAACATATGGAATAAACTACCAAGTAACATTGTAGACCATAACACTTTAGGAACTTTCAAAACTAGACTTGATTGTTTATTTAGAAGAACTAAGTGGATAGGGCTGGTGAGCTTTGTTGGGCTCAATGGCCTGTCCTTGTCTAAATTTTTCTGATGTTCACCCTTAAGGTGAAATAATTCTACTAGACCCAATTTATCAATGCCTTCTTTTGAAGACCTAGATTAGGTCCTCATGCAGTCTTCTCTGCTCGAGACTAAACAGGTTTAATTCTCAGAGTCTGTCTGAGCACAACATGTCCTTAAGCCCTGGAATGTACCTGGTTGCTCTCCTCTGCAAAGCTTTAAGTGCTGTTATGTCTTTTTCTATTGTGGTGACCAGAACTACAGAACTCTGAAGAATGGCTGTGGTCAAAGTGGCCAAGAGAGATGACACACCTTATAATTGCTGAATGTTATATTCTGTCTTAGTTGTTCTCATCCTCATGTTTGGCTTTATCACTGCTTGACTGTAGTTAATATAGTCTCATTACTGCTACAAAAAAAGTTTCTGCTTTTTTATAATTCTTTTATTTATTTACTTATTTTTTGTTTGGAATAGCCTTTGCATCATTTGGCTCATTTGGGAAGACTTTTCATCCATCTTTTGTGTTAGCTGGTTTGAGACTTGTAAAACATTCAAGTGATTTTCAAGAAATGAATGAAGCTGTAGACCAGCATGTATCAGTCAGAAGCTGCTAAGATTCACACCGTCGTGAGTGATGGTGATTTATTTATTTTACTCGAGGATTCCCAGGGACAAGCCCAGCCTTGGCACGACACACACACACTACAGAGACAACAAAGAAAAACACGCTGGGAATTTAAATGATAAAAAAGTATAATGAAATTAAATTAACCAAATGAAAACAATAATACCATCCCTGATCCCTTCTGCGATATTACATTTAACAGATAAACATGACAAACACGCAGTAAAGTCCATGGATAAAATGAGCAGCGGTAATGTTAAGTCAAGCGATTTGCATGAAGAGAGGTAAAAACACAGTCCTACCGGTAATTGTTGAAGTATGATGACAGATGAATGGTTCAGGAGCGCTCCTTCTTCCGGGTAAGCCAATGAATCCAGACACCGTCCTCAGTAAACAGTAGACAGGTAGACAAATGATTCCAGACCCCAACAAACAATACAATCCAGGACACGAAGATGTATGGCAGAAAAACGGCAGGCAATTCAACAGATAAACACAAGCACCAAACAAACAAAACAAACTTTTTTTTTTTTCCTCTCTCATCGACCCCTGCCCTCCTTTTAAACCCCTCTGGCCACCTTTGACCCCAACAGCCCCTGAAAGGACTGCTGGGAGATGCAGTTCTAACTAATGGTAGCACTGCTATAAGCATCCATTGGTATTCCCATTTATGATGCCCCCATTGAGCTGGTCATGTGGTCACTCGATTACTTGTACTCTAGGGCCCAAGTCCTTCCTTTTTCTAGCTCCCATCTCTCTTGCTGTCTTTCAGTCTGTGGCCTTTTATGGCCTTTTCCAACTCATCCTCTAGTTCTGTGATCAGTGGGCCTCTGATTTATGATGTCTTTAATCCTCTTCCTGTGGTCACTTCCTGCCAAACCATAATTACCGTATATACTCACGTGTAAATCGGGTCTTGAAACCCAAAAGATCGATCACAAAATCAGACCCCGACTTATGCACCTGTTCAAAAATGGGACGTTTTATTATTATTTTTTTTTAACATCTTCTTGTCTCCTACAATCTCAAATAAGTTCCTCAGGCACATCAAAGTTTGTTGCAGTAGCGCAGTTACCAATTTCTTTCACTACTTCAATGACATTTAATTTAAAATCAGCTTCAAATTTTATTCTGATTGAACACTCCATTCTAGATAAGGGTTGCTCTTACGATAAAGGTGTATGAGGGTGTGAGATACAAAAAACACAAATCAGTGCAAACGTCACTTCGGAATAGTTTGGGTATTACCATGTGGTCACGTAGGCACAATACATAGAAAAAAAAGGCAGTATGCTCCTTGGTTACTCTTTCAGGTGGCCGTTAGCATATCGTAATCTCTTGGGCCAATAGTGTGAGCTTTCTGTATTCGACTTATATGACCGACATTATAAAGTACCAGAAATTATATGTTAAAATCAACTCCTGACTTATCCGCAGGAGAACTTATTTGCAAGTATACATGGTAGTTCCATGATTAGATAGATAGATGGATAGATAGATACTTTATTAATCCCAAGGGGAAATTCACATAATCCAGCAGCAGTATACTGATACAAAGAAACAATATTAAATTAAATAGTAATAAAAATGAAAAGAATTAAAATAAAATTAATGTTCGCATTTACTCCCCCGGTGGAATTGAAGAGTCACATAGTGTGGGGGAGGAACGATCTCCTCAGTCTGTCAGTGGAACAGGACAGTGACAAAAGTCTGTCACTGAAGCTACTCCTCTGTCTACAGCCAGGTCTGTAAAGTGTTATACCACCACATTGTGAAAATAAAAATATACATATGCCTACCCTTAAGATCTTACTCATAAAATAGAGTTAACATCATACTTAAACTGAGACCTGAACATTAAGAGGGTATGTAATGTGGTAGACATTTATCATCTTATTAAAGAAATATCCCCTAATAGTACAAATCAGTTATCAGGCAGAAAAAAAGCTGTTCATTGTATCTTTTAATTACTCCTCGGCAAAATGCCTTGGAAGGAACATTCTTCAGAAGCAGTCTGTTACACCATAGTCAGAATGATCATGGTACGAAAAACAAAGAATAGAGGTTCATTTTATAAACTACTGAATTTACATACAGTGTCAATCAATGCTTACATTTACTCTGGTTGGTTCATTGGTTTACACCCAAACGACTTATATAAAATAAAAGTTTATTATATTATATTCTGGTTCTTCTTTATACCCTTGAGTTAAGCCACCACCACCCTTGAAATTTCTGTGCATATAAAAACTGTTCATGCTGGTTGTTAATAGGACATCTTCTGACTTCTTAGTTATCTTTCTGTACATTGTTGTTCACTTGATCTTTATCGGATTTACAATATTTATTAACCCTTTATGCTATTTCTTTAAGGTGAATGCTATGTTACCCTAAAATTATTCTTCCACAGTATCCTTTAGAGTACACTACATCATGCAGGTGGAGTTCAGAAGTGCTTCAAAGTCATTAGAGGCAACAGCATTCTGAATTGTTAATTTAACTCCTTAAACTGCAAGGCAAAAGAAAGCTGTGGAATGAGAAGTCATAAGGAGTAACAGTGTCAGGTGGGAGACACACATTGTAGCCAATGACACTGACAGTTGCCTTTTCCAGTGGGTAATGATTGGTTGTTTATAGATGGCCTTTCTCTCACTCCTCTGAAGACCAGTTACGGGAAATTCTGCCTGGCCCCGATGACATCGCTTCTGGTTCCGGCCCCAGAGATGACGTCACTTTTGGTTCTGGTCCCAGAGATGGTGTTACTTCCGGTCACAGGGATAGCGACATCACTTTTGGTTCCAGCCTCAGAGATGACATCACTTCCTCATCCTTCCTTCATCACTGCCTTAAAACCGCCATCTTTTTGCCAGCAAGGCCAGTCTGTTCTGGACTCTGTTCTATACACATCTAGTGTGATGATTTACTCCATTTTACAGCCAGGAAATAATATACGGGTGGCTGCCCAAAACCTTTTTGTGGCTGTTTTGTCAATTCTTCTGACACTAGAAAAGTCCAGCATATTCTTTTTTTTTTTTTTGAAGTTTTATTAATTTTATTGCAATCCATACAAATCGATCAAGTTTTAACAAAAAGAAAAATTGAGTTAAGGTCAAATTGATTCCCACCCCTGAGAGAGAGAGCAAGGCAAGCAGCGTGAAGTTTAAGGCTTGTAAACATACCTAAATTAATAAATTTGATAAGCCAATAAAGATGAATGCAGAAGACAAAGAAATACGGAAATAATTGCTTCCTCTGTGCTTTAAGAGCTTATTCTAAAATATTACTGATTAGATCCTGCCATGTTTTGAAAAAAGTCTGTACAGATCCTCTAACTGAGTATTTGATTTTTTTCCAATTTTAAACAGTATAACACATCAGTTTCCCACTGACTTAAAAGAGGAGAGTTTGGGTTCTTTCAGTTTAGCAGAATAAGTCTGCGTGCCAACAGTGTAGTGAATGCAATCACAATTTGTTTGTCCTTCTCCACTTTAAACCCATCTGGAAGAACACCAAACACGGCTGTTAGTGGATTAGGAGGGATTGTGAGTCCAAGGCTGTCTGAGAGGTAATTAAAAATTTTGGTCCAGAATAATGTTAATTTGGCGCAGGCCCAGAACATGTGATCCAGTGAGGCTGGGACTTGATTGCAACGTTCGCAGGTTGGATCATGCCCTGGATACATTTTGGAGAGTTTTAGTCGAGACAGATGTGCTCAATATATAATTTTGAGTTGTATAATTGTATGCTTTGTGCATATGGAGCTCGAGTGAATTCTCTGTATTGCTACTTTCCACTCCTTTTCTGATATATTAATTGAGAGATCTTTTTCCCAGTGTCCTCTTATATATATATATAATGTTCAACAGGAAACATTTTCTTATGGGGAAGCAGGCAGAGGTGTAGCTAGGGTTTTCAGAGCTCGAGGACAACTGAAGATTTCGCGCCCCCTTCTGTTTGCCAAAATGCAATGGGGAAGGGAAAGATAATTTTTATATAATATATTAAAATATATTTAAAACAATAGTATTTTAAGAAAAAAATTTCATATAAGTCTTCGAAAATGTTAACGCTGCCTCGTGTTCTTTAAAATCTAAATCCATCATTAGTTTTTGTAAGAAAAACATTTGTTTTCCGCATTTAAAAATGATTTTAAAGAAAGCATATAGCAAATTATGAAGCAAAATAATTATATATTTATAAAAACTGCATTACTTACAATTTATTCGTACGAAAATATGATGGGGAAACGTCTAGACTTTTGCAGCCATCTACTAGAATACTTCACCACAGCCCAATCAATTTTCTATGAAACACATAAACACAAATCACTTGGCACACACAAATGGCGTTTGCAACAACTTAGACAATGATACACAAATGCCTCATGTCAGTCGCGTGACCGTTTAATAACGTCAAAAATGTTTCTGGGTGGGAGTCAAGCACGTTAGAGTAGTGGAGGGGATAAATTATTGTCTGTTGGGTATATAGAACTAGTACATGCTTCAAAATCAGAAAGAGACAAAAAACATAGGAAAAGATATCCTCATACTGATGGAGTGACGGACTGAGTAAACAAATGTTTTTTATTTACTTTTTAATGCATTGAAGAATGGAAAACATTTCATTCTAAAATTTTGTAACATCAATTTGGCGCCCCCTGGATGCTGCGCCCGGGGACAGATGTCCCCCCTTGTCCCCTCCTAGCTACACCACTGGAAACAGGGCTACCGAAGAATATGAGTGAGTTTTTCCTTAACATAGAGTAGATGTCTAGGAGAGCAAAGTAATACGAATAAGAGTGTATTATACAAAAGAGGAATAAACTAAAAAATACACACATTTAAACACGTAAGCTGCATCTTCTCAGTGTCCTACCTGGAGAGGGTTTGCTCAACCAGTCCAACAGAGAGGATGCTTTGCGCATTTCCCACCAAACCTACTGTAGAAGCAGTTCTCTTTTTTTATCTCCCTCATCTCTTCCACCTTTTAGTTTAACATTTTCCTCCATTTGCCTCCAGACTTCAACACAACTATTTAGTGGTTGAAAGTAGGCATTGAACTTCAACTGTGAACCACTTCATAACTGAATAACCTCTGAGGTCAAATGTACAATAAGTCCTGGAATCCAATCTTAACAATCAGTTGCTACAACTTGGATACTCCTGCCCATTACTTTAAGTAACATGGAGCCATGTACAATGTTTCCCTCCGCTGCCACCTGTTTTTAAATATATAATGTTTAAGCCACCACAATTATATTTTGCTGTATGTGTTTAAGCAAATGGCACCCACACCTCCAAATATCTAATTAAGTACAAGGTTGTTATTAGTAAGTATTAGTTATATTACACTGAATTTGTTAAAAAATGCATATCCTTTGTTTCTTCTTTCGTGACATAGACATTGGTGAGTATCCTGATCAGAAGGCATATTTTCTTACAGTCTGTTATTAAATGGGCTATTGTATCCATGAAGGAAAAAAAAAAACTTCCTTGATTCAATGCTATTATTAACAACCATCTATTAAGTACTTGGAATAAAGTAATAATATCTCCAACTGTGCTAAAAGCAACAGCATATGGCAGAACTTTATTTATTTATTTATTAAGCAGAGCTTTAGTAAATAAGAGATTTGGAAAGAAGCAAAGCTCGAGACGTGGGCTGCGGGGATATGACACATATCATTTGATTAGAGTGTAAAAAGCAAAATAGTACAGCAAAGTCAAAAAACAGCTGTCGGCGGATCAACATGTGCGAAAGGAACATGAGGGACAGCAGGCTTGTTCATTTATTATTTTATACTCTGAGCTCATAAAACACAAACAAGAGGAAACATGGATATGTTTGAAATGAGTCTGTCTTTGGTTATTCGGCAGTTTACAGATTGTAAAAGAAAATCTGTGCTTGATAAAGAGCAACACTCAATTAAATAGTTCACCATTTCTGAGAGTAGAAGGTGGGTAGAGCAGCTTGTTTGAAACAATTCAAAACATGGATTTAGATAGATAGATATCTACCATCCTAGCAGTTCTGCTCTCCAGACATGGTTACACTCGATTTCTTCCTGGCTTTAATTCAGCTCTGAATGTGGCTCAGCAATCCCAGTGGTAAAGCCAGCAGATGGATTTGATTTTCATATTGATTTGTGTCTTATTAAAAACAAATACAAGCTGTGGGGATTTACAGAAAACCAATATAATCTGTCAGATTTGTGGCTTCTTCTCTACACTTGAGAGAAGCAGCAGGCAGTGGTGCACACATGTAGACAAAACCTGGGAGTTCTAAGAAGACACTGCTATATTTTCATTTACATTTATTTGCTTAGCAGACACTTTGATCCAAAGCAACTTACAAAAGACGTTAACATAATCGAGTAAACATCAGCCTGGGAGACTTTTTAGGAAAGTGTTACAGGACAAAGGTACAAAATTGATCACCACAGGTTAAGAGCTCAGAGCAAAAACACAGGCTTGTTACACTTCCTTGGCTACAAAATTCAACTGCTAATGTCAGTTAGACAGAAATTTACCAAATAAAATAGCCTTCACTTCTTAAACACATAAAGGGAGTCAAAATCTGAAATGAAGCTAGGCAGCTCGTTCCAACAGCCTGAGGCTAAACATGAGAAAAGTCTGGACTGAGATTTAATACCATGCACAGATGGCATCATCAGACTCCATTCAACAGCAGGCCTGAGTGGTCAAGAAAGAGCATAGGACCAAACATCAATGATTTGAACTTAATTTGTTCCACTACAAGAAATCAGTGTAGTGATCTGAAGAATGTAATGAAATGTGCCCGCCTTAGCAAGTTGAACACCAGGCATGCTGCTACATTTTTGAATCTTCTGTGATGTGACTTGGTGACACATGCCGATATTCCGGCCAAACAGGGAGTTACAGTAGTTCAGACATGAAAAGACCAAATCTTGGACCAGGAGTTGTTCTGCATATTCTCTCAGATACAGTCTGATCTTTCAGATATTGCATAGAGTAAATCTAGAAAACAGAAAGACCATAGCAACATGGCCCTGATAGATAGCTGGTCATCAATCATCACAACAAGTTTGTGAACTGATGTTAACGATAATGTGCAGAGCTGAACAGAGGTGGGGTGCTGAATAGAATTGACGGATGAACTAGAATAACAAAAGATCAGTCTTTGACAAGTTGAGTTGAGTTAAGTTGTTACCTTACAGGGGTAAAAGAATATACCATAGGAAAACTATGGACCTATGATAGGGCCTAGTGAGGAAGTGCATAGAGAGAAGAGGAGAGGGCACAGCACCAGTGCTTTAATCACCACCATGCTAGCCTGGACTGCCTTTAAAAAGGGTGAACGAGTATCTGTGGCGATTTGGTT
The DNA here is from genome assembly GCF_016835505.1 of Polypterus senegalus. Taxonomy (NCBI): domain Eukaryota; kingdom Metazoa; phylum Chordata; class Cladistia; order Polypteriformes; family Polypteridae; genus Polypterus; species Polypterus senegalus. The sequence goes on from NC_053167.1 coordinate 11,905,477, forward strand.
GGGAGTCTCCCGTAATGAATAATTCAGTGTTACAGGTAAGCGAGACCCGTACCATACATAGTAGAGGGACGCAGAGTGAACCAGGCCCACAATTGGATAGTAGCGGGTGCAAATTCTCTGCGAGCCCTACAAGGGAATTGGAAACATTAACCGAGTGTTCGGGGGAAGGGGCAATCGAGCTGGAGCAGCTGGATGGTGCTGCTTCCCGGAGCGATGCAATCCTGAAGATCCCAACACCGATTATATTTAAGTCAAATGGGGTTCAAACAGTGAAGGGTCTCAAATAGAAAGACTCAGACTGTAAATAAACCCCAGATTAAACAGGAGATCCCAAAAGAGAAACGGGGGTCTCCTGACAAAGTAGAAAAGGGAGCTGAGAGCTCAGGTGCGGCGGTGGAGCACTCCTCAGCAGATAAAGGGGCAGAGCCAATATTTCCAAACTGTTTCCAGTCTCACAGAGGGAGACAAACAGGGGATGGTGGCTGTGCTACAAATGCTGCTGACTAGGCCACATATGGTGAAGTTGTCCTCGGAGGACAGGAGATAAAATGTCTTATTTATATAATGTTTCCCCTAGGTTCTCCCAGGAGTATTCAAGACACAGCCAAGGCCCGACCAATAGCTCCTCCTGAACGAAGACGTCCCTCATAGGGCTGGCCGCTTCGAACCATGGTTCTTCACTGGGGGGGAATACTGTGGTATATGGCCGGCCATTCATCCTGCCCAATACCCCCACGCTGCCGAATGGAGCCCTCCCAGCAACATGGAGGTGCCTCGAATTCCAGCCGGGCATCATGGACCTTGGAGTTTTTCTTCACAGCCCTACTGGATACCGTGGGGGCCTCCAGGGGATGCTGCAGGGAGGCCCAGGGATTTGCACTTTCCATATAGCCCAGAAGTAATTCACAATCACGGGAACGGAAGAGATGATATACTTCCGGGCTGAAGAAAAGAGGAGTTTTGATCTGACCTGGAAGGACTTTAAAAGGACTGTGGGAGATCCCAGCAGTGGGCCGAGTTGGGAGGAAGGATGACTGAGCTGCTGGGAGGTGTGGAGGATTATTGTTGTATTGGATTGTGAATATTGTATTGTTTATTGAAGTATAGTGGAGGTGAAGGATGCATTGTGCACTATTGAAAACATTATAAATTAACATTTGGACTTTTATATGGTGTCTGGCGTCTGATATGAGGTTTCAAGGGGACAATAGCGCCCCCTATCTGTCACAACACAAATGTTAGAACGTTTGTCTTCATACAGACAGATGTGGTACAGTCTGGATTTGGGAACCTACAAATCTTGACATGATGTTATTTTGTAGATCTGGTTGAACCAGACTGACCTCTATGTTGGGCTGAATGCTCTGTTGTCTTCTAGATTGTTCCAATATTCTAATATACACAAAGCATATAAATGAAAATAAATATACTGTATATATTGTGGCCAATGACTGGGACCCTTGCCTGGCCGGGACGCCCCTTCAGTATATGTTCTGGGGGAGCAAGCATGGGCTATCCAATTCCTACCCTGGGACAATAGATGGCAACCCCCCTGGGTTGCAACGGTGCCTTGGACACCCGCAGGGCTTCATAGGAGTTGGAAATGGTGCAGCCCTGTTGGGATCTGCAGGCACTGCCAGGGGGTGCTGCAGCAGGAACTGCTGGGGCCTTATGGGCAGTGTTTTCACCACACCCAGAAGTGCAGCCAGAAGTGGGCAATCAAGCACCTGGAAAACTTCCGGGTGCCTTATAAAAGGAGCCAGCAGCCACCACTCGAGAACCAGAGTCAGGAGGAGGGAGACAAAGCTGGACAGAGGAGTGGTGGAGAAAGAAAAAGAGGAAGAGTTTGGTGTTGTGTTTTGTTTGTGGGACTGTGTTGTGCCTGTGGGGATGGGGAAGGCGTTGCCCACAGGCGAAGAAATTGAAATAAAACATTTATTTGTTTTATTAGTGTGCCTCCCGCGTCTGTCTGTGTCGGGTCAGGCGCCAATATGGCACCTTTTTGTTACACTATATATTTATTGTGATGAAAACCCGGGTGCCAGCAAGTCAAACCCCAACACAAAAGCTGTGGTTGCTTAAAGTCAGGAACGACAGGGGACGAACACCAATGTAAAGTTAAAAGAAATTTCTTTATTCTTGGTGGGCAGGAGGCCACAGCAGTTGTCAGCTCAGTTTGCTTAACCCCCTGTCAGCAGGGAGTTTCCCTCTGTCTATACCCAGCTTGTTTACTAAACAAAAAGAGGAAATATGGCAGTTCATCTGAGGTCATGCAGAGTTTGCAAGTAGCTTAAGATGACACATTTTCATTCCATCTTTACAAAGAAAACTAGAGGTGTGGGAATTCTTATACATAGAACAGTCTCATTTGTGGTATCAGATGCAGTATCTGATCCTGAAGGGAGATATGTGTTTGTCATGGTCAATTTATTTAACTGTAAAGTGATTTTGATAAATGTTTATGCACCCAATGTTGATGATAGGGAATTCATGCAAAATGTATTTACATCCCTTCCCAATGTGAAAACTCATGAAATTATAATAGCTGGGGACTTTAATTGTGTTTTAAATCCACACTTGGATAGGTCTCCTGTCACGGGGGGATGACATCTAATATTGCAAAGACAATTACACAGTTTTTAACTGACCACAACCTATCAGACCCCTGGAGATTTCTAAACCCAAACTCAAGAACATATTCTTTCTACTCACCAGTGCATCATTGCTACTCAAGAATTGATTATTTCTTTATAGATAATAATTTCTTGCCTACGATTAAATCTTGCAAGTACGACGCTATTGTTATTTCTGACCATGCCCCTTTGATCTTGGAGCTAAAATCATTAGGCCCCACGACGAGAATTGTACAGAATTCATATCCAAACAAATCAGTTTCTTCCTAGAGACAAATACATCCTAAGAGGTCTCTGCAGGGATACAGTGGAACCTTGGTTCACGACCATAATTCGTTCCAAAACTGTGGTCGTAAACCGAGTTGGTCGTGAACCAAAGCAATTTCCCCCATAGGATTGTATGTAAATACAATTAATCTGTTCCAGACCGTACGAACTGTATGTAAATATATATGTAAATATGTACAAATATGTAAAGATTATGCACAAATATAGTTAATTACACCATAGAATGCACAGTGTAATAGTAAACTAATGTAAAAACATTGAATAACACTGACACAAAACACCCAGGCTCCCTGCTCAGCTACACAAGCAGGCTTGCTCTCTCTCTCTCTCTCTCTCCCTCTCTCAGCAGCATGCGCTCGCTCGCTCTCTCTCTCTCTCTCTCCAGCACGCGTTCACTCGCTCGCTCTCTCAGAATAGAGAGGAACATTTGAACAAATCCGAACTTTAATTTAAAAACCAACCACAAGCAACCAAAAAAGTAACATTGCAGGAGTTCATGCTAATAGCCTTACAGCCCGATCACTGTAAACACTTTTTTTAAAATGAGTTGTAAGCACAGTGGAAAAAAAGAAACATTAGAATAAATCCGAAATTTATTTAAAAACCCAACCACAAGCAACCAAAAAAGTAACATTGCAGGAGATCACGCTATTAGCCTTACAGCCTGATCGCTGTACTGTACAGTAAACAATTTTTTTCAAAAATGAGTTTTAAGCACAGGGAAAAAAAGGAACATTTGACAAATCTGTAATTTTATAAACCACCAAGAAAAGTAACATTGCAAAAAATCATGCTATGAACCACTCCATGTAAACACTTTTTAAATGAGTTTTAAGCACAGGGAAAAAAACAAACATTTGAAAAAAGAGAAAAGTAACATTGCAACAAATCACGTTAAGAACTGAAAAATTAACTTTTGAAAAGTCCATAATACAAAAACTATAAACCACCAAGAAAACGAACCTTGCATGAGTCGAGTTCTGACATGAAGTGAGGGGGAACTGGGTGGAGAGGAGGTTACAGTTTTGAGGGAGAGTCTGGCTCCGCAATGGAGGGATGTTTTCCTTCAGGTGTTTTCTCTCTTGTGATTTCTTGGGTTTCTGGTGTTTTTAGCTGTTTAGCTGGTGGGAGCGAAAGCCTCATGCAGCCAGTCCAAAAACAAAGTCCTTGTGACCCAACCCTTCGTGTTTGCCCTCCACATTACTGGCAGTCTGGCTTTGTTTACATTGTGCTGCTTGAAAGCACAAGGGTTCTCAAATTGGCAAATGAGTAAACTGGTAAACTCAGAAGTTTTTCCACCTCTTCCAGCACTTGAAGCCTCTGCCTGGTTAACGCTGTAACTCCTTTTGCAACATCAGCTGCTTTAATAGATTCTTTCTGCTTTAGAATAGTCGAAATCGTAGATTTTGACTTCTTGTACTCGGCGGCAAGATCAGTAATACGAACGCCATGCTCAAACTTTTCAATAATTTCTTTCTTTACTTCGATTTCAATTTTCTTCAAAACTTTCTTCTCACCACTCTTCACTTGCATAGAAGCCATGGTTAACTGCAAAAGCACACGAAATACTGTAGAGCACAAAGAGATCACAGGTAAAGCACACATGTCTGACTGAGAACAATGAACAGCAGCACGCACCCTCCCCCTCTCTCTAACAGCAGCACGCACCCTCCCCCTCTCTCTCTCAGCAGCAGGCAACCTCCCCCTCGCTCTCAGCACGTGCAGGCAGGCAGGCACGTCTGACCGAGAACAATGCAACACGTGCGGAAATCATCGTCTTGCACAAACCAAAAGGGAAACTGTCTTGTTCGTATGCCGAGTGTGTGGTCATGAACCAAGGCAAAAGTTTGGCGAACTTTTTCGTCGTGCACCGAGTTGTACGTGTATCAAGACGTTCTTGAACCGAGGTTCCACTGTACTTTGGGAAACTCTAAAGGCCTTCTTAAGAGGACAGATTATTTAATATCTTTCCCACAGAAATAAATTAGAAACCAATAAGGTATCAGAGCTAACCAGCGAAATTACTAGAATAGACGAAGAACATGCCTGGTGTCCAAGTGAGGCTCTTCATAGGAAAAAGAAGGCTCTGCATTCAGAGCTCAACCTCTTAACAACCAAAGAAACTGAACAACTCATTTTTAAATCAAGACATCATTACTATGAACATGGACAGAAAGCTAATAAGCTCTTAGCTCAACAAATCCACAAGCAAGAAGTTTGCAATGCAATCCCAGCAATCACCAACACGAATGTAGATAAAATTATTGACCATAAAAATATAATGCACACATTCAGAGACTACTATAAATCCTTATATTCCACTGAGTCTAAAGAAGACAAAACACAATCTAATGCATTTCTAGATACATTACAGATACTACAAATAGATACTTTTAGTGCAGAGGAACTGGATAAACCTTTGACGCTGTCAGAATTACTAAATGCTATAAAGTTTTATAAGAAATTCTCCACTCAGCTAGCTCCCATCTTATTAGCAACATTTACAGAAGCAGGAGACAATCAAATTCTACCTCAGACTTTCGCCAAGTATTATTCACCGTCTTTCCTAAACTAAATAAGGACCTATTACAATGTGCATCATACAGACCAGTTTCACTTCTGAATAATGATGTTAAGATACTCTCCAAAGTCCTAGCTAGAAGGATGGAGAAAGTAATGCCATTGGTAATATCACAAGATCAAACTGGATTTATTAAAGGCCAACACTTAGCTTCCAATTTCAACTCCTGTTTAATGTAATATATTCACCAACAAAGTCAAACACCCCAGAGATATTATTATCATTGGATGCAGAAAAGGCATTTGACATGATTGAATGGAAATACCTTTTTACTACATTAGAGAAATTTGGGTTTGGCCCGAATATTTGTGCATGGATCACACTACTGTATACCAATCCAGAAGCTTCAGTTTGTATTAACAACATTTGTTCAGACTACTTTAAACTAGAACATGGTACCAGAACCACTGGCAGTTCACTGTCGAAATGCCTATCAGATAAAGGGGATTATAAGAGAAGGACTTAAACAGAAAATCTCTCTATATGCAGATGATATGGTACTGTATATATCAGATCCACAAAATGCTCTGCCTGCAGTCTTAACAGCACTTACAGAATTTCAAAAGATCTCTGGTCTCAGAATTAATTTGAATAAAAGTGTATTCTTTCCAGTGAATTCTCAAGCATACAATATCAGATTGGACACCCTCCCTTTTAACATTGCAGATCAGTTTAAAAACCTAGGGGTAAATATCACAAGTAAATATAAAGCTCTTTATCAACAAAATTTCGCCCTCTGTATGGAAAAAATTAAGCAAGACTTGCATAGATGGTCAACCCTTCGTATCACTCTAGCTGGAAGAATTAACGTTGTTAAGATGAATATCCTTCCTAAGCTTCTCATTTTATTTCAAAACATTCCAATATACATCAATAAATCATTTTTTAAGCAATTAGATTCAACCATAACCTCATTTATTTGGAACTCAAAACATCCACGTATCCAAAGAGCGACCCTACAAAGACCTTAGGCAGAAGGTGGCATGGCTGTACCTAACTTTCAGTTTTATTACTGGGCAGCAAACATACAAGGTATAAAAGCCTGAACCCAAATAGATGAACATACACAGGTTGGTCCGCAATAGAAATAAAATCCTGCAGTACTTCTTTATATTCCCTGCTTTGTGCCCCAATAAATGCAAGTTATTGCCAATATACTAATAACCCAATTGTGCCTCACTCACTCAGAATATGGAACCAATGTAGAAAGCATTTTAAGATGGAGAATCTTTTATCTGTGTCACCTCTGCATGAGAACCACCTTTTTCAACCCTCGCAAGCATATACAGTTTTTAATATCTGGAAATCATTTGGGATTAAATTGCTTAGAGATCTTTATATAGACAACATCTTTGCATCCTATGAACAATTACATTCCAAATTTAACTTTTCAGCAGCACATTTCTTTCACTATCTTCAAATGAGAAACTTTGTCAAACAGAACCTGCCTGATTTCCCTCATCTCGCACCTTCCTCCATGCTGGAAAAAAGTATTGCTCAGTTTTTGCAATATATAAAATTATTTTACAGTCCCTCCCTTTCAAAGATCCAAGAGGACAATGGGAAAAAGATCTCTCACTCAACTTATCAGAAAAGGAGTGGAAGGTAGCAATGCAGAGAATTCACTCAAGTTCCATATGCACAAAGCATACTATTATTCAACTTAAAATTATATATCGAGCACATCTGTCTCGCTTAAAACTGTCCAAAATGTTTCCAGGGGAAGATCCAACCTGCAAACTCTGCAATCAAGTCCAATCCTTACTGGGTCACACATTTTTGGCCAGCTCCAAATTAACACCATTCTGGACAAATTTTTAAAGTGCCTTTCAGACAACTTTGGTGTCACAATCCCTCCTAACCCATTAACAGCTGTGTTTGGTGTTCTTCCAGATGGGCTTAAAGTGGAGAAGGACAAACAAACTGTGATTGCCTTCACTACACTATTGGCACTCAGACTTATTTCGCTAAACTGGAAGAATCCTAACTCTCCTCTTTTAAGTCAGTGGGTAACTGATGTTTTATACTATTTGAGATTGGAAAAAAATAAATTCTCACTTAGAGGATCTGTGCAGAACATTTTCAAAACCTGGCAGGATCTAATCAATAACATTTTAGAATAAGCTCTTAAAGCACTGAGGAAGCAGATTCTCTACCCATTTTCCTTTTTTTTTTATCCGCCTATTAAACTCATCAGTTTATGTATTTTGACCAGCTTTAAGTTTTACTCCGTTGGCCATGCTCTCTTTCTCAGGGGTGGGGGTTGATTGGGTTTCAATCCTATTTTTTGTAAAAATGTATCTATATGTATGAAATGATTACAATAAAATCAATAACATTAAAAAAAAAAAAAAAAAGATGACACATTAGATCAGTACATGCAGAAGTACATGGTAGTCTTTAGATAAGAATAACTGTCAGCACACCCAATGTCCCAGCCTCCCCACCCAGCTTAGGCTATGCAATTCACCTATGGCTAGTTTTGCAAGACAGTTACAGAGACAGCACTTTACTTCCCTATTCTTCTGCACCAGCAGGGTTACAACACTTCAATGGCTATGTGGCAGTTACAATTTAAGAATCTTATTTCAGCTTAAAAGAGGATTAATGTTATACTGTCAGTTAATGCACAGCACATTCTTATTATAGCTTACATTTCGTACATAATGATCATCACACATAATAATTGGTTATACAATATCAAAAGCTATCTTAAAAGTTAGTTTAGTACATTTGTCTTACAAGAATACACTCTTACAGCTTAGTGTCTGTATTAGGTTACATTTGTTCAATTGGCTTAATTCAAATTATTCTTTCTCAAAGTACAGTCTTGGGTTCAAATAAATGTGTCAGAATAAGCACAAAATACAGGCTTTTCTCTTTCTCTACTATAATTCTCTCACCACCACCTTGCCCTCCTCCAGTCAAGTGTTGCCTCTTTGCCTCCCAGTTCTGACTCCTTCAGTTCAGTCCTTGTTTCGACTACTGTATCTGGATTTTCAAAGTTTGAAGCTCCATCACTATAGTGAGGACGGTGGTCAGATCCTGTTCCTCTGACATTCTGTGAACAATATGCTGTCGACTGCACCAATGTGATAAACAAGATACACTAGAAAACTCCAAGACAAGTTGGCGAATGACCCTGTATAATGTCTGTTGGACAAGTTAAAAAAATATAAGCAAAATGGATCAAAAACAAGAGCATTTAACAAAATGAAATCGGTACATGGAGTTTATATAGGAAAAATGGTGACAAGAAATAAGTAAGACAAGAAATGACTTCCAAACAGACAGATGGAAGTGATGTCATTAGGGCGGACCCAGATTGAGGTCATCATAGAGGGCCAGAAGTGACATCAGTATGGAGGGCTGGAAGAGACATCATTATGGTGGATCTGGAAGTGATATCATCATTAGGAGCTGGAAGTGATGTTATCATGGGGGAGCCAGTAAGTGACGTTGTCGATGGTATTCGGAGATGGGATTATTGGGTAGTAGCCATTTTGGGGAATCGGAAGTATTGTGGGTGAGTTATTGTTTTTCTTCTTTAATTCTGTTGAAGGAGAGAGAGAGGCATTAGTACACACAATCAACCCTTTATCTTTTGTAATATCACTCACCTTAGGGCTTGCTGGCTGTCTAAGCACGCATGTGTGACTATATATATATACACATTTACATACAGTGGGTACGGAAAGTATTCAGACCCCCTTCAATTTTTCACTCTTTGTTATATTGCAGCCATTTGCTAAAATAATTTAAATTATTTTTTTTCCTCATTAATGTACACACAGCACCCCATATGGACAGACAAAAAAGAATTTTTGAAATTGTTGCAGATTTATTAAAAAAGAAAAACTGAAATATCAGATGGTCCTAAGTATTCAGACCCTTTGCTCAGTATTTAGTAGAAGCATCCTTTTAAGCTAATACAGCCATGAGTCTTCTTGGGAAAGATGCAACAAGTTTTTCACACCTGGATTTGGGGATCCTCTGCCATTCCTCCTTGCAGATCCTCTCCAGTTCTGTCAGGTTGGATGGTAAACGTTGGTGGACAGCCATTTTAGGTCTCTCCAGAGATGCTCAATTGGGTTTAAGTCAGGGCTCTGGCTGGGCCATTCAAGAACAGTCACAGAGTTGTTGTGCAGCCACTCCTTCGTTATTTTAGCTGTGTGCTTAGGGTCATTGTCTTGTTGGAAGGTAAACCTTCGGCCCAGTCTGAGGTCCTTAGCACTCTGGAGAAGGTTTTTGTCCAGGATATTAATGTACTTGGCCGCATTCATCTTTCCCTCAATTGCAACCAGTCGTCCTGTCCCTGCAGCTGAAAAACACCCCCACAGCATGATGCTGCCACCGCCATGCTTCACTGTGGGGACTGTATTGGACAAGTGATGAGCAGTGCCTGGTTGTCTCCACACATACCGCTTAGAATTAAGGCCAAAAAGTTCTATCTTGGTCTCATCAGACCAGAGAATCTTATTTCTCACCATCTCAGAGTCCTTCAGGTGTCTTTTAGCAAACTCCATGCGGGCTGTCATGTGTCTTGCACTGAGGAGAGGCTTCCGACAGGCCACTCTGCCATAAAGCCCTGACTGGTGGAGGGCTGCAGTGATGGTTGACTTTCTACAACTTTCTCCCATCTCCTGACTACATCTCTGGAGCTCAGCCAAAGTGATCTTTGGGTTCTTCTTTACTCTCTCACCAAGGCTCTTCTCCCCCGGTAGCTCAGCTTGGCTGGATGGCCAGCTCTAGGAAGGGTTCTGGTCGTCCCAAAAGTCTTCCATTTAAGGATTATGGAGGCCACTGTGCTCTTGGGATCCTTAAGTGCAGCAGAAATTGTTTTGTAACCTTGGCCAGATCTGTGCCTTGCCACAATTCTGTCTCTGAGCTCTTCAGGCAGTTCCTTTGACCTCATGATTCTCATTTGCTCTGACACGCATTTTGAGCTGTTAGGTCTTATATAGACAGGTGTGTGGCTTTCCTAATCAAGTCCAATCAGTAGAATCAAACACAGCTGGACTCAAATGAAGGTGATCTCAAGGATGATCAGAAGAAATGGAAAGCACCTGAGTTAAATATATGAGTGTCACAGCAAAGGGTCTGAATACTTAGGACCATGTGATATTTCAGTTTTTCTTTTTTAATAAATCTGCAACAATTTCAAAAATGATTTTTTTTTGTCTGTCAATATGGGGTGCTGTGTGTACATTAATGAGGAAAAAATAATTTAAATGATTTTAGCAAATGGCTGCAATATAACAAAGAGTGAAAAATTGAAGGGGGTCTGAATACTTTCCGTACCCACTGTATATAAAATACAACATCTATCTGTCTGTATGACTGTCTACTTTTCACGAGAGAACTACTTAATCGATTTAGATCTGATTTATTTCTATAATTTTCCTGAACACCCCAGTTGATTTTTGCAAGTTCTCACATCATGTTTAGTATCATAGTTCGCTTGCAGGAGTGATCCGTGTCCGTGCTAATCCGAGACAGAATTTGCGGGCCGAGGCAAGGAGAAGGATGACGTCAGTAGTAGGGAGCTGGACAGAGCCCTCCTCACTCACACGCCAGCCTCCAAGCCTTCAGCATGTTTTGGAGCATCCCTTTCCTCTGCTTAGGTAGCGATACCTGTTTGTTTTTTGATTTTTAAAGTTTGTCCTGTTACATTACTATGCAGGTGGAAGTGTGATCTCCGCGTCTGTGGAAGACAGCCTACCTGTTGCCAAGGCAACCACAGGCTCCCAGCACTGCAGCAACTTGCAACAAAAGCAAACCGAGTCAATCGCATTTGTGCTATAAGTACCTGTCTTTGAAGGGTGATGCAAGGAACATTATAAATGCAGGGAACAGTATTACTTAGCCACAACCCTGCCCGATTGCTGTGTCTGTGTATATGAAAGTGGTAGATCCCGCTACAATAAATGACCGTGCTGTTCCTGTGTCAAGCTGAATAAAGTTGGTTTTGCTAAAGTACTGATTCTTGCACCTCATGTTTTGGGGTGCAAGACAGTGACTCACACTTCACTATATATATTTTTATTTCTTTTTATATATTTTTAACTCTTATCATAACAGTGAACTGTCTCCAAGAGATTAGAAGTTTGTTTTATGCAGCATAGTTTTATTCCAAGGTAGTTTACAAGTATTGCAAGATCCAGTGTTAGGAATTTAATACTAATGTTAAAATATACTTAGGTGTTTTCTTAATTTGAATAGAAAATATGTTTCACATAGGTACTTAGAGAATTATACGATCTTTTACCCCTGTTAGGTAACATACACTCAAACTTTCTCAGTTCTGTCTTTAAAAAGAGAAGTTAATTAGCCAATTAAGAATTGTTGTCTCTCTGGTAGAAACATGGGTCATTAGATTTGGTTTCAAATAAAACAATGGCTTACAGTTTTTTGATCACATACCCTGTCTTATGTCCTGTCAGTATAGGATATGAATTAAAGAAACTTTTACAAGATACAGTATGTGCAGTAAGCCTTAAACAGAAACATCTTATACAAGAACATTCCCTTTTTTTTATTATCAGTTTTTCTCTTTATTTTGGTGTGAACTGTTTTTGCTTAGAATTTTTTTAAAATATAGATGCTTGCACTGTGGAATTATTTGCATACTCAACACACTCATTGCCTGAATCATTCAATGATGAGAGCTGAAGCTGCAGAATTTAGGATAAATATGGCTACAAGTATTATTATCAAGTGTTATTATCTGCAGACTGTAAAGGGATGCCAGTCAGAAAAAGCTGGTAAGAGCATGGAACAGGGTTAAGCAGTGCTCCAAAAGTAACTAAAAATGGCAACCTGGGATAAATCGGATACCAACTCCCCCAGATAACTAGAGGACAGAATACCCAGTAAATGCCACTGTCACCACTGGTGACACAGAGTCCACCAGTGTTTGGCAATGAGTTGGAGCACCTGCAAGATCATAAAGGCAGTAAATTGTCTAGTGAGAGGAGACATGTAACCATGTTGACCTTTAAAAGTTTAGGAGAGACACAAGACAAGAGGTCAGATTGATAAACTTGCATACAGCTTGGCAGACAGCTGGGGTTCTTGCCCAGCTGGGGACGCCTGGAGGATGGAAAGACCGGTAAAGAGACAATACCTCCCCCAGGACATGAGAGCCACAGGACTCAACCCTGCACAACCGTGGGGGCGTCTTGACGTTCCTGGAGCCCTGGACTGCAGCACTTCCGCCACACCAGTAAGTGCTGCCGGAAGAAAATCCAGGTGCACCTGGGTGTACATTTAGCACTTCCGCCACACCAGGAAGTACTCCAGGAAGATTTCAGGGAGCGCTACATTCAGTTTCCATATCATGTGGGAGTTCATGACAATATAAAAAGGAAATTTACAGTTAAATTCCAGTTCTCCTAATGTAATCATGGCAATTGACAGCATTCGTATTGCTAAAAAAAGGCACCTAGTGAGAATGGAGCTGTTTTTATTAACTGTAAGCAGCGTCACACATGTGTGCATGGGAGGCAACTTCACTTCTCGTCTAATTGTAATAACACTCCAAGCCAGGATTTGGCATTGTTGCTTAATGCCTTTCCTCTTCCTCCCTGTGCAGAATGGAAGACAGACCACCAATGACGTCACTTCTGGTTTCTGCCCTCTTCTGGCTTGTCATCGTGAAAACTGGCTTCACTGCCATGATGGCTTCAGTCTGTGTTTTGCCTCACATCTGAGAAGACATGTTTAATTTACATCATTTTCAATTACACGTGGATCACTTAGGTGCTATAAACCTTTATGATCAATATTTTTTGTCCTTCTTACAGAAATTACATTTTATTAAGTCTCTACAAGCCATCTGTGATGCCAAAATAAGACTGATGAACATTGTGGCTCATTGGCCTGGGCTAACCCTTGATTCATTTATTTTGAGACAAAGTAGTATTGATCAGATAACTTGCTGAAGGTGTAATACATTATAGCTGGATTGTTGGTAAGGTAACTGGCTAAAACTGCAGTTTATGATTGGCCCGTACTATTCATTGTAATAGCAATCATGTCATTACATGTGCCAGGTGATAGTGGCTATCCACTCTGATGCTGGCATATTACTTTCCTGACCATCCACCACCACAATAAATCCCCCAAAAGTGCAGAGGAGAAGCACTGCAATTGGTGGTGTCTGGATGTGTCAGATAGGAGGCTGCAGCAATGAAGCCAGTGAAGGTCTGTAGCACCTTGATTGCATATGTATTAGTTTCATTAGCATAGACCATGTATGGTTGTTCCAGGGTGGCAACTCAGCAAGGACTGATATGGGTACATGTACACACATTAACAAGATGATTGTAATTTTTAAAGGTAAATCGTTAAGAAATGTGCACATGCCAGGTTTTATAAACCTGACACACTCATTTTCCTATTTTTTTGGCATGCACATATTTTCACTCTCAAAGGGACAAGATACTGTACACATGCTAGGTCAACCCCACAATCCATTTTGTTTTAGACCTCCCTTTCAACTTGTGAATGCTGTGTAATTAGAGTCACCTGGCAGTCACAGATAGGAGAGGCCAAGGGCAGACATCAGGCAAAAGGAATGGTCACAACTAATTCTAATATAGTCCACTCTTGACATTTGGCTGTCCACAAAAAGGGGAAACAAGATTAATCACATCAGACATTGGAACACAAGGAATCAAAAGTGCAGCTTCACAAATTTCCTGATGTAATCCAAGTCTTAAGAAGAGCTTTCCAGAGTGCACAGTCTTCAAAAGGGCCCACTGAAGCACAGGGAGTTGTGCTGTGGTCAGAATCAGCCACTGGTGTTAGAAGATCAAGAACAGCCTAAGCAAACTGGTTGGACTGTAAAAAAATAGAGGAATAACCTTAAGAAACAATGCCTGGAACATCAGACACTAAATATTTTGGTACACACTGAACTGAAACTGGAAACTCTAGTAATGGCTGTTTTGGAACCTGCTTTTAATTTGGTATAGCAGGAACACCTTCTGGATCTGTCATATCAAGACCTCCTCTGGAACACTCCCCTCTGGAACAGACAACACTGCAACCCCCACTGGCTACATCAAAAGTGTCTGGTTTGGAGCAACCTCTTCGGACAGTTGGGACTATAGAGAACCCCTTATGAATTCAGCGACTCTAAAGCACATAATACAAAAGAGCAGGCAATAAGCATGAATAAGAAAGGTTAGTAGGCAAAAAGAAGAGCTAGGAGCAAAGCTTCTGGAAATTTATGAGTGAAGTGTCAGTGGGGGTGATACACAATGCTAGATCTTGCGTATCGTGGTAGCCATAATGTCACAGGTTAAATGGCATATATATCATGTGCTGAACAGCCACACAATATTAAAGCAACCAGGCACACAAAATGGTAGCATTCAGAAATCTAGAGACACAAAATAATGTTGCCCATGAAAACAAAGAATGGCAATATGATGACATCACAAACACTAAAAACAGAAGAAAATTATAATGTTTAAAAGAATTAAATAAAACAAAGCAAAAATGGTTCTTACAAATACTGACTGTTTGATTGTGAGTATGAGTGAGTTTCATCAAGCCCTTTGATGGACTGGCACACTACCCGTCACTGTTTTCTGCCTTGTAGTCTGGTCTGCCAGAACAGGTTTTGGATCCCACTCCTCTGAAATGGGTAAAGTGATTTTGAGAACTTTATGTTATTTTAGTCTTGAACACAAATGGCTACATAACGTCTAGATTCAGAAAGGCATTAGTAAACTACAGTACATGATGTGTAATTCTTTTAGTTAAATAGCTAAACAGAGAATCAAGGACACTTTGTGAGAAATACCAGGACGAGCAGTTGAGATGGAAGCCAGGAAGCATTACTTCTCACAAAGGAGTGGTGGAATTTGAGATAAGTAGTCGAGTAATGTAATTATAGGTAAGAGCCTAATGATCTGATGAACAAATGGCTCCCTCTTAATTGTGTTATTGATACCGTTCATATTCAGAGAGTAGATATAAGCATTTAAAAGCCACAAAGTATGTGGAGTTATAGATTTTTATACTGTAGACAAATAAATGTCCAAACCATATTATACACTTGAGAAGCATCAGCCTGACTACTCATCTGCCTTTTGTCTCCATATCATAATAATGACATGATATTATACACAGTCTACAAATTTTCTAACAGATTTATTCCAGGACTGCAAGGCAAGAACAATAAGGGAACACTAAATGAGGATAATCTCTTCAATTTAGGTATGTTAATGTTTAAAAGAGACATATTTAAAATACCGAAGAGCATAAATAAAATGAGTACTATGCAAAAAGATATTTCCCAAAACGACATAAGGACACTATTCTTAAGGATTATGGTTAAAGAAGTATAAATACTAGAGGGTAGGGGCCAGTTATCCATCAAATATGGGAACTTTTGTGACTGTTATGGGAAATTATAGGAGAATAGGAATTATTGAGAGTGACTAGATGGCACACATGTTACTCGGATTTCCTGCATTTGATCTTTTCAGTCTCCGTTTACATGGAGTTAGCAGATAATTTTCATATATGTGTGAGTTTTGTTAATGTACTCCAATATTCTTCTACACATGGTGGGTTAGTTGGTATCTCAGTTATTAGTCAATGTGTACACTGAATAGCCAAAAGTATGTGGATACCCCTGCAAATCACTGATTTTAGTTGTTGAATGTAGAATGGGTCCTATTGAAAAGCTCAGTGACTTTAAATATGGCACTGTCATAGGATGTTGCCTTTGCCACAAGTCAGCGCATGAAGTTTCTGCTCTTCTAGATCTTCCCCGGTCAACTGCAAGTGCTATTACTGTAAAGTTGAAATGTCTATGAGCAACAACAGTTTAGACATGAAGTAAAAGACCATGTAGACTCACAGAGTGCGGCTACCAAATGCTGAAGTACTTACTGCATAAAAATCGTTTATCTTATGCTGCACCAGTCAGAACAAAATTCCAGACTACCGCTGGATGCAACATCAGACCAAGAACTGTGCATCAGGAGTTTCAGGAAACGAGTTTCCATGGCTGAACACAAGCCTAGGATAACTATATGCTATGCCAAGTGTCTGCTGGAGTCATGTAAAGCAAGGGAAACATGTTCTCTGGTATCATGAATCATGCATTCACTATCTGGAAGTCTGTTGGACAAATCTGGGTTAGATGGATACCAGGAAAACAGTAGCTTCTAGAGTGTATAGTGCCTACTTTAATGTTTGACGAAGGAGGTATGATGGTCCTGAGCTGTTTCTTAGGATCTGGGCTAGGCCCCTTGGTTCCAGGAAAAGGTACTGTTAAGGATACAGCATGCAAAGTCATTTACAGAATGGTGCACTTCCAACTGTGCCAACAGCTTATAGATGACCCTTTTCTGTTCTAGTATGCCAATGTCCATGTGCTCAAAGCCAGGCCAATAAGACTTGTAGGAACTTGAGTTGCCTACACAGAGTCCTGATCTCAGCCCTATTGAACACCTTTTGGATGAATTGAAATGCAGATTGTTAGCCAGGTCTTCTCATCCAGTATCAGCACCTGACCTCACAAATGTGCTCTTAGCTGAATGAGCACAAGTTCCTACAGACATGCTTCAGAATCTTGTGGAAAGCCTTCCCAGAAGAGTGCAGATGGTTAAAGTTTCAAAGCAGGGGCCATCTCCATGTTAATGCCCATAGGTTTGGAATGGGATGTCCAATGAGATCATTTTTTTTTCTAAGACTCTGTGAAAGGTACTATATAAATAAAATATATTATCATTATTATTATTATATAGGTATGATGGTCTGAGGTCCACGGACTTTTGGATATACAGTGCATGGTTAGGGTTGTATCCCACCGCAAGCTAGAACAGGGCTGAGTTCTTACTTTGCTCCTTTTGCAGACAGTTTGAGCTCCAATTCTTATGACACAATGCTAAAAATATCATTTATGCTAGTAGCGTGGAAGCAAAGAAACATAATTTTTTAAGGCTAATGAAGGCAGAGATACCTGAAGCCAGCAAATAATGACCTAGGTAGTGACACCAAGGTGGTGTGGGATCACACCTGAAAGCCAAGAGGAATCTGAATTCTGGACTTAGTTTTGTGACCAATGCACTTACTAGCAGGAAACTGAGTGGCCAGTAGCACAATAAAGAGAGAAGTGGAATGTGAGAAAGGGAGCTTTGGGACACTTTAAGGCTAAACAAACAGATGAACTATCCCACCCAGGACTTCCGGGGATGCAGCCGGCACTTCTGCCACACATGGCATGTCGGTGGGTGATTGCTGAAACACACCTGGAGCACATCCGGGTGATAATAAAAGGGGCCGCCTCCCTTCATTCGAGGCGAGAGTCGGGAGTGGAGTGGACTGAGCTTGCTGGAGGAGGCAAGGAGGCGGCCTGAAGAGGAAAGTGAAGGCATTGTTGTGAGGCCAGGACTTTGGGGACTTTGGGGTTTGTGGTTCACTTTTGAACTGTATATACTTGTAAATAAACGTGTTTGTGGGTGAAATGAATGTGTCCGCCTGCCTGTGTCTGGGCCAGTCTCCACATATTATATTAGGCAATCACTGACTGCTCACAGTTATACAATAGACAACAGTCAAATTTTAACAAGGGCATAAGAATGAGCATGCAAGGCTCCATAAGAATTCCACATATGCAACAAATCCTTGCTTGAAAGTAATTTATTCAGGGTGCAATTAAGATAATTGATTTCAATTGTCAGCGATTTCTTTCGCTTTTTGAACTAATGAGGCAATTACATAAAGACAGGCGAGGGATTCGCTTCTCTATGTCCAGACGAGAAAGAGCAGTGAGACTTTGTAGTTACTAACATCTGTGCTGCAGGGCCAGATAGCTAAGCTACATACCAGCCTTACATTTCCTTTCAGATAAACTACAGCTTGGATCTAGACCTTCACACCAAATTAAAGCCAAATGGACATTTAAACACCAAAGTCACACAACAAGTAGTTTGGAAAAAGCAACTGGAAGAGTTGGTAGATGTTAAAGAGCATAGCACACACTGCCGTAATGTCTTAAATGCTGGATATTCATTCCTTCCAGTTAATTTGTATGTCAGTGACAAAATGGGTGTAAATGGTTCTTGGCTTTTGCTTTTGAATAGTCCAGATGGCATTTTAGTTTAGTGGCAGATTCAGCAGGTTCATCATCTATGATTCAGTACTGTCAGCACTTATTTTGTCTCCTTGAATTAACTGGCTTGGGGAGTACAGGGGAGTCCATTAATAGAAGCACAGATGACTCAACTCAAAAAAAGTGACAAGGACAAGTCTATGATGGGAAACTGGAAATATGGATGGGTCAGCATGTTTCACCAAGACATCTTAAGATTACCAGGACCTTCCTGTTATACTTCTGACAATTGGTATTAAAAGACACAATATCAAGATGGATGGGTGTTTATTGGACCATTACAGCAGGGCATAAACCCTGCTAGCTTGTACTCCTGGCTTCCCAGAAAGGAAGAGATTTGTCAAAAAGGATAGAAGAAGGAGGAGTCAGACACATTTGTTTTGTGATAAAATAAATAAGCCAGAATACCCAGGCTCAAAAAAATTACAATAAAGATCTGTGCCTTAATTTTTAGCATGCTTACACAATAACAGTATTCACAAATGTTAATCCTGAGAGCTCTTTAAAATAATATTAGGGGTCAGCAGTTGTGCAAATAATCTATAGTAAATCACATTAATGCTGAACGCACATATTTGTTTCTTATTAATTATCAACCATTATAGCAGAAGGGTACATGTAGCATTGTTAAATACTCTCATTCATCACAGGACATTACATTTCTATTCTGCCAGGAGATAAATATACTGTAGCTGCAGTAAGTGCAGTAATGTAGAATTACTGATTCAGCTACTAAGCTGAGCACATAATCTAAGAAAAGAAAGGCTGATAAGGAAAAATAAACAGCAGTACAAGACATATAGGACTAAGAACTCCAATGCAAATCATAGGGTATAGGAGAACATGAGGGCTACTATCAGGAAAAATATTAGGGAAGCTAAAAGACAGATGAGAAATATAACAGATAAGACAAAAGATGACCCAAAGAGATTGTTTCAGTATTTTAGTACAAAAAGAACCGTCAAGGAGGAGGTGAAGTCCATCAGGAATATTAGAGGGAAAATAAAAAAAATAGACACTGAAATAGCAGGTGCTCTAAACTCGCATTTTTCTGAGGTCTTCAAATGTGAGAAAGTGGATAACCTTAAGCGGTATATGGGACTACTAAGGAGGAATTGGATTTGGAAATTGTAGAGGGAGAAGTAGTTTACAATCACCTGGACCAGATAATATTTATCCTCATGGTCCACTGACATATATTTTAGGATGTCACTGCACACATGGCAAAACCAGGAGTTTTACTTAGTATTTAGCATGGGTTCAGACAAGGGAGTTCTTGTTTTGGTAACATGTTGGAATTTTATGAGGAAACAAAAAAGGATACAATCAGTGTGGCATATTTGATATTATTTATCCTGACTTTCAGAAAGCATTTGATAAGGTGCCACATTAGAGGTTGGGCATCAAACTAAAAGAAGTGGGAGTTCAGGGTGTTATGTGTAGATGGGTTCAAAATTAGCTAAAACACAGAAACAGAGGATCCCTTAGGGGTCAGTGCTAGGGCTGCTTCTGTTTTTAATATATATAAATTATTTGAATAGGAATATAGACAACAAGCTGCTTAAGTTTGCAGATGATACCAAGATAGGTAGATTGGCAGATCATCTAGAATCCATTGACTTATTACAGAGAGACTTGGACAGCATACAGGCTTGTGCAGATTTGTGGCAGATGAAATTTAATGTTAGTAAATGCAAAGTATTACATGTAGCAAGTAAAAATGTGAGCTATGAATACACAATTGGAGATCTGAAAATTGAAAACTCACCTTTTGAGAAGGATTTCAGAGTCGTAGTGGACTTGTCAGTCCTCAGAAGCCATTAAGAAGGTCATAGCCTACAAAAAGGTCACACCACCATTAGAAAAAGTCCACAGAAAAACAACTAGGCTGATTTTAGGAGTCTGGGGAATAAGTTCTGAGGAAAGGTTAAAGGAGCTTAGCATTTTTCAGATTAAGAAGACACATGACTGAAGTGTTCAAAATTATGACGGGAGTTAGTATAGTGGATAAGACTTTTACTTTAAAATGAGTTCAACAAGAATACAGGGACATAGGTGGAAACATGTTAAGGGTAACTTTTGCACAAACTTTAGGATGTTTTTCTTCACACAGAGATCCATAGACACATGGAATAAGTGAACAAGTAGTGTGGTAGACAGTAGGACTTTAGAAACTTTCTAAACTTCACTTCATTTTATTTAGAAGGAATTAAGTGTATAGGACTGGTGAGTTTTGTTGGGCTCAATGGCCTGTTCTTATCTAACTCTTTCTAATGTTCTAATATACCTATAGACATGTATCTGTCATTTACATTTAATGACAAAAGCATTACAGTCAATTCACCTCTTTACTGTTTCTAATTTAATTGAACTTGAAGAATTTCCAAGGTTAGATGGACATGAGCATAATAGCAAAACATAAAATTGTAATCCTCGAGGGTGCTGATTTAATTCCCACCTTTGACTGGCTGTGTCACTGAGCTTGTTACTTATCCCCCTGAGCTCCAATTGAAAACAAAATAATGCAAATAATTAACTGTATATGTGGTTGATCCAACTACAGCCCACAATAGGCATGGCGTAGGTCACATCACATAACACCCACAACATCATAGAATGCCCACAATGTCAGTCACAAAATGGCAATTCCAATAACCTACCCACAACCCTAATTTTAACTGCAGTTTTAGTCAGGCATTCAATGAGTGTTTTGTGATAGATGTTGTAAGCATTATGTAATGCCAGGGTGTTACATTACTGACCTCATAGGTATTGCAGGCTGCAATTTCACTCTGTTGCTTTATTATGGTCTTAATCTGTTTGGAAAAAGACAACAAAGAAATTCATCAATCATGATACATTGTTTAATCTTCACTGTGGGTTATGCCTGGCGAAATAAGTTCTTGTGTGTTCTGTTACTGGAGTACTTCACTTTTAATATGACAAGCAATCCTATAGGAAAACCATAGAAGTCATAATCACACCTCTTAGTAACAAGGAAAGGAGGAAAATTACAAAAAAACAAAACAAAACACAAAAAAAAAGCAGAAATAGTAATGCAGCAGTAAAGCGCAACTGGCACAGACCGGCTATTCTGATAGTCCTACATATCTGCATGTAAGCAAAAATATCTTGTAAGAATGTGTGATGATATCTACGGTACCCCTCTGTAGATATCATTTACTTACTGTATATGCTCACTTAAAAAGATATTATATTGCAGCTGCCTGACATGTGGATTACCATTGCAAGCATCCTCTGTTTTGCAAAGCTAATCAGCTCCTGAAATTCCTTTTATAAAGTGAATGTTTGTAATGTGAACATACACTCACTGGCCACTTTATTAGTTACACCTTGCTAGTACTGGGTTGGACCCCCTTTTGCCTTCAGAGCTGGTGTAATTCTTCATGGCAACGATTCAACAAGGTGCTGGAAACATTCCTCAGTGATTTTGGTCCATATTGACATGATAGCATTGCTGCAGATTTGTCAGCTGCACATCTGTGATGTGAATCTCCTGTTCCACCACATCCCAAATTTGCACTATTGGATTGAAATCTGGTAGCCATAGAGGCCATTTGAGTACAGTGAACTCATTGTCATGTCCAAGAAACCAGTCTGAAGTGATCTGAGCTTTGTGGCATGGCATGTTATCCTGCTGGAAGTAGCCATCAGAAGATGGGAACACTGCGGCTATAAAGGGATGGACATGGCCAGCAACAATACTCAAGTAAGCTGTGGCATTTAAACAATACTCAGTTGGTACTAAGGGACCCAAAGTGTGCCAAGAAAATTTCCCCCACACCATTATGCCACCACCAGCAGCCTGAACCATTGCTACAAGGCAGGATGGATCCATCCTTTCATGTTGTTGAAGTCAATTCTGACCCTACCATCCAAACGTGGCAGCAGAAATCGAGACTCATTAGAAAAGGTAAAATTTTTCCAATCTTCTGTTATGCAATTTTGGTGAGCCTGTGCCAATTGTAGCCTCAGTTGCCTGTTCTTAGCTGACAGGAGTGGCACCCGGTGTGGTTTCCTGCTGCTCTTACCCATCTGCTTCAAGATTCAATATGTTGTGTGTTCAGAGCTTCTCTTCTACATACCTCGGTTGTAACAAGTTGTTATTGGAGTTACTGTTGCACTTCTATCAGCACAAACCAGTCTGGCCATTCTCCTCTGGCATCAAAAAGACATTTTCACCCAGAAAACTGCCACTCACTGGATATTTTCTCTCTGTAAGACCATTCTCTATAAACTCTTTAGATGGTTGTACATGAAAACCCCAGTAGAGCAGCAGTTTTTGAAATACTCAGACCAGACTTTCTGGCACCAACAAGCATGCCACATTCAAAGCCACTTCAATCACCTTTCTTCTTTGATTCAATGCTCAGTTTGAACTTCAGCAGGTCGTCTTGACCATGTCTACATGCTGAAATGCATTGAGTTGCTGCCATGTGATTGGCTGATTTGATATTTGTTTTAAGAAGCAGATGAACAGGTATATCTAATTACGTGGTTGGTGAGTGTATAAGTATAAGTTAGTTTAAATGGAAAATACTTGAAACTATTATTTTAAGCATTCCCTGGCCACAGCAAATGACCCCATTTTTTTTTTAAATAAAAGGAAAATGCACAAAACCTAATTTTTAAATTATTTTTTAAATGATTATTTTTTATACTTTTTGGTAATTTCTGTTATGGTTGTTTATGATTTAACATTTATGAATTGGTTCTTTACATTTTCCGCTGCCATTCCATGTACTTTGTGAGTAGAACCCTCAGAGGTAGGTCCACCCTAGTGTATTGGGATTTGTTTGCTTTGGAGTGCCTTGTTGGTAACTCCTTTTTGCCCTTGTTTTCTCTTGTAAAATAAATTCATCAATTATAAATTTATTTTATTCACAAGTCTGAGTCCTCCAGTTTGTCTGTCCCTTGTGAGGCATTTTTGTTTAAAAGTTAGGAACTGTCTTTGTATTTTAAATCTTTAAAACCAGTTCATATATTTACAGTATAAAGTAACCTAGAGTAGGAAAACAGTCCTAAGTGGCACAAAAATCTCAGGTGGACACAAACTGTATTGTAATTTTTGGAGTAAGAAGAATAACATTTTGTCAATTTTCCTAATGTAGGAAACTACTCGTAACTTCACCAGGGTTTAGGAGAGATGGTGTGCTGTGTAAAATCACCAGGCACTGCCAGAAGATGGCATGCAGGCAGAGATTTGCCTATGCATATTCTGGTAAAGTTTCAGTGTTTTGGAAACACTTTACAAGAGTACAGTGCATCCGGAAAATATTCACAGCACATCACTTTTTCCACATTTTGTTATGTTACAGCCTTATTCCAAAATGGATTAAATTCATTTTGTTCCTCAGAATTCTACACACAACACCCCATAATGACGTGAAAAACGTTTACTTGAGATTTTTGCAAATTTATTAAAAACTAGCAAAATACCCGTGCTTCGCAGGGGCGAAGTACTGCCTTAAAATTTTTATTAAGAAGAAAATTAAACCTTTTTAAACTGAGGGAAAATATACCAATAATTATTTGTTAAGGATCTCTTTGTATACCACATTGTGAGTTCGGCCCTCCGGTTGTAATATGACCAAGCTGTGCGCTGAGCTTACTCTTAAGCATGTAACGTACAGTTGGCCATGTGAACAGTAATCTTGTTTCAAATCTCACAGCTTGGATTGCTGCTGTCATAATCGGTTTGAGTTTCATGGTATGTTTCAATTACGACAGTATTTGTAGGACTTGTGTTGAAGTGACATTCGGCATCTGTCAAGCGTTGTAAGTATACAACCAGTTTCATTGATAACTTCACATCCAGCTTTTGAGAGTTTAAACATTCATAAACATCAAAGTGTCCACTACTGAAATCGTCACCTGTGAATCTAAGATGTTTAAGAGGCATTGGTGGTTGTCCAAAGGTGTAAAATATTTGGCCATTTCGGTACACTTGAAAGTGACAACCGAACAATTCAGTGGCAGCCATCAACTCACATGCAGAACCATAGGTGAAGGGCTTAACCATTTCACTCTTCTAGTGCTCCTGTGTAGTATAATTATCTCCTGTACCGTCATCAGTCCACACCTTGAACCTGTCCCAGTCATTCAATACATAAGACACAATGTTCCTCCAGATATCAAGAGTGAGCCTGATATGGTCGTGCAATATGTAACAAAGAGAATGGAAAAGGTAGGTCCCATCTCCGGGCATGGAAACCACTCGGTAAGTGACAGTTCTTTGATCGATGGTGATCACCTCGATAGACATGTTAATGGGGGTATGGTTGGAATGATAAAGGAAATGGGTACCTGAACAATGTAAAGTAAGTCTAAAATACCTACACAATAACTATAGCCAATAAAACAGCGGAGAAGCCGTGGATTAAATAAGAAGGCTGTAGTTATCAGCAGGGAGACGTGAATCCCGTGGCGAAGCAAGGAAGGAAATGTAGAGACTGGAGCAATGGATGGCCTTATATAGGCAGGCAGCCAACAACGTGGGAGGTGTTGGGATGGGGGACCCAATGCTGCCTCATATGGTGACCAAGCTGCAGGCTATGGACGTATATATATACGTAAGTAGGATTCAGTTAGTGTTGGAAACCCGCGTACCAAATTTCTTGAAGATGAGCCCATAAGTAAAAAAGACCGCTGTTGTGATGTGGGATTTTACATATAACTTGATAAATGTTTTGTATGTCTTTATTTATAATTTAGGCAAACCAATGTAATTTAGTGGTACCTTGGTGAGAGGCATTCTTGTTTATCCCCCCCATGTTTACGACTTTTCTTTGTAATTTTACGACAGGATTTGGGGATGTGTCTTAAACCAGTTTGATGAGCATTTCTTTACTAAAGTCTTTTCCCCCATCCCCCACACAAAGCCAGGTTAGTGTAATATATGGTCTTGGGGGGAGGGCAGGAGATAAGATGTTCTATTTCACCCATTGGTCTGAGGTATGGCTGTTTGGAATTGGCTTGTCTCAGAGGCCTTCAAGTACCATGTTATCCTATTCGCTGTAGGGAGTTGGACAGAAAACCTATAAATTTGCTTGCTCAACCACATTCTCTCTCACTGACCCACATATGATGAAGAAGCATTTCTCTTGCTAACCTGTGAGGATGAAGACAACAGAATGAAGAGCACAGCTCAGCAGCCATATTGAACAGACATGTGGCTGAAAGCTGAGCACCAATGATGCCTTAACTAGAGACATTTTAAGTAACTACAAGTCTGTGTGCCACCTGAATTACACATCACCATTTTATCAGGTTGTATGGTTGCCAATATTCAAATGTACTTTGCATTTTGTTATTATTTATGAATATTATCGGTAATACATTATTTTATGTGTGACTTAACTCCTGCTTGTCTTTTTACTACATCTATTTGCCTGAGGTTATAGATATAGAAGGGAAGGTGGGGAGAAGTTATATAGAATAATACCTTATATACAGTGGTAAGTCTGTGAGATTAGGTATTCTAAGGCTACATATTAATAATACAAAAGGGGAAAGTAGAGCAATACATATATTACTCTACCAAGATAAAACACAGCTGAAAAGTTCAATATGGCGGCCGACAGTGGCATCATAGCACCAAAATAAGTACCAAATTTCAGCCTTCTACCTGCACGGGAAGTTGTAGAATTAGTGACGTTGGAAAGTTCAATATGGCGGCTGACAGTGGCGTCATACCATCGAAATAAGTACGTACATTAGTTTCGGTTAGTGCAGGGAAGTCGCCTACCAAATTTCGTGAAGATGGGGCCATGAATAAGAAAGTTCAACATGGTGGACGTTGTTGACCGTTATGACCAATACACTTAGATTTTCCAAATGAAACCTGCTTAACTTTTGTAAGTAAGCTATAAGGAATGAGCCTGCCAAATTTCAGCCTTCTACCTACACAGGAAGTTGGAGAATTAGTGACATTGGAAGCTTCAATATGGCGGCCGACAGTGGCATCATACCACTGAAATAAGTACGTACATCGGTTTTGGTTAGCGCAGGGAAGCCACCTACCAAATTTCGTGAAGATGGGGCCATAAATAAGAAAGTTCAATATGGCAAACATTGTCAACCGTTATGACCATTATGCGTAGAATTTTGAAATGAAACCTGCTTAACTTTTGTAAGCAAGCTGTAAGGAATGAGCCTGCCAAATTTCAGCCTTCTACCTACACCGGAAGTTGGAGAATTAGTGATGTTGGAAAGTTCAATATGGCGGCTGACAGTGACGTAATACCACCGAAATAAGTATGTACATCGATTTTGGTTAGTGCAGGGAAGCCACCTACCATATTTCGTGAAGATGGGGCCATGAATAAGAAAGTTTAACACGGCGGACGTTGTTGACCGTTATACGTAGAATTTTTAAATGAAACCTGCTTAACTTTTGTAAGTAAGCTGTAAGGAATGAGCCTTCCAAATTTCAGCCTTCTACCTACACCGGAAGTTGGAGAATTAGTGATGTTGGAAAGTTCAATATGGCGGCTGACAGTGACGTAATACCACCGAAATAAGTATGTACATCGATTTTGGTTAGTGCAGGGAAGCCACCTACCATATTTCGTGAAGATGGGGCCATGAATAAGAAAGTTTAACACGGCGGACGTTGTTGACCGTTATACGTAGAATTTTTAAATGAAACCTGCTTAACTTTTGTAAGTAAGCTGTAAGGAATGAGCCTTCCAAATTTCAGCCTTCTACCTACACCGGAAGTTGGAGAATTAGTGACGTTGGAAAATTCAATATGGCGGCCGACAGTGGCGTCACACCACCGAAATAAGTACATACATCGATTTTGGTTAGTGCAGGGAAGCCACCTACCATATTTCGTGAAGATGGGGTCAACCTTCTACCTACACGGGAAGTTGGAAAATTAGTGACGTTGGAAAGTTCAATATGACAGCCGACAGTAGCATCATACCATCGAAATAAGTATGTACATTGGTTTCGGTTAGCGCAGGGAAGCCGCCTACCAAATTTCGTGAAGATGGGGCCATAAATAAGAAAGTTCAACATGGTGGACGTTTTTGACCGTTATCAACCGTTATGACCGTTACGTGTAGAATTTCTAAATGAAACCTGCTTAACTTTTGTAAGTACGCTGTAAGGAATAAGCCTGCCAAATTTCAGCCTTCTACCTACACAGGAAGTTGGAGAATTAGTGATCAGTCAGTGAGTCAGTCAGTCAGTGAGGGCTTTGCCTTTTATTAGTATAGATAAAAAAATTGAGAAAGCACATGTAGATAAGTATTCACAGCCTTTGTCATGAAGCTCAAAATTGAGCTCAGGTGCATCCTGTTTCCCCTGATCATCCTTGAGATGTTTCTGCAGCTTGATTGGAGTCCACCTGTGGTAAATTCAGTTGATTGGATCTGATTTGGAAAGGCACACACCTGTCTATATAAGGTCCCACAGTTGACAGTTCATGTCGAGCACAAACCAAGCATGAAGTCAAAGGAATTGCCTGTAGACCTTCGAGACAGGATTGTCTCGAGGCACAAATGTGGGGAAGGTTATAGAAAAATATCTGTTGCTTTGAAGGTCCCAATGAGCACAGTGGCCTCCATCATCCGTAAGTGGAAGAAGTTCGAAACCACCAGGACTCTTCCTAGAGCTGGCCGGCCATCTAAACTGAGCAATCGGGGGAGAAGGGCCTTAGTCAGGGAGGTGACCAAGAACCTGATGGTCACTCTGTCAGAGCTCCACAGGTCCCCTGTGGAGAGAGGAGAACCTTTCAGAAGGACAACCATCTCTGCAGCAATCCACCAATCAGGCCTGTATGGTAGAGTGGCCAAATGGAAGCCACTCCTTAGTAAAAGGCACATGGCAGCCCACCTTGAGTTTGCCAAAAGGCACCTGAAGGACTCTCAGACCATGAGACAAAATTTTGAGAGTGAAGCATGGTGGTGGCAGCATCATGCTGTGGGGATGTTTTTCAGCAGCAGGAACTGGGAGACTAGTCAGGATAAAGGGAAAGATGACTACAGCAATGTACAGAGACATCCTGGATCAAAACCTGCTATAGAGCACTCTTGACCTCAGACTGGGGCGACGGTTCATCTTTCAGCAGGACAACAACCCTAAGCACACAGCCAAGATATCAAAGGAATGGCTTCAGGACAACTCTGTGAATGTCCTTGAGTGGCCCAGCCAGAGCCCAGACTTGAATCAAATTGAACATCTGTGGAGAGATCTTAAAATGGCTGTGCACCAACACTTCCCATTCAACCTGATGGAGCTTGCGAGGTGCTGCAAAAAGGAATGTGCAAAACTGGCCAAGGATAGGAGTACCAAGCTTGTGGCATCATATTCAAAAAGACCTGAGGCTGTAATTGCTGCCAAAGGTGCATCGACAAAGTATTGAGCAAAGGCTGTGAATACTTATGTACATGTGATTTTACAGTTTTTTAATATTTTATAAATTTGCATAAACCTCAAGTAAACTTTTTTCACATTGTCATTATGGGGTGTTGTGTGTAGAATTCTGAGGAAAAAAATGAATTTAATCAATTTTGGAATAAGGCTGTAATATAACAAAATGTGAAAAAAGTGATGCGCTGTGAATACTTTCCGGATGCACTGTATATTCATAAAATTATATTCACTTGACATAGATGGAATAATATTCATACCAAATCTTGTACATCATGTGATCATTCTGTATAAGCAAATAAGCCATGTGGTGTCAGCTGAAATGATATTATTTGTAACATTATTTTTTGGCCATAGGAAAATGCAGCTTTGCAATAATGTTGGTTTAGGTATGTCACAACCAACCATTTGTCAAATTTTGCACCAAACGTAGAACACCCTTACAATGGGTTAGGGTTAGTGAGTTAATAAACAGATTTATACATTTTTGCCACCACTCTAGGTAAAGTTAAAGCAATCTGCATTCATTTAAATCACTGATTTTCCTCCTGTTATTGGTGTGATTGATAACACTCACATAAAGATCATTGCCCCAGGTGTGGATAAGCATGCATATGTGAATTGCAAACATTATCACATTATCAATACACAGGTGGCCATGCATGCAAACTGTATTGTAATAGCCAGCCAGCATATTACCCTGAAGATAGGTGGGCCTGGATGTGTAATTAACAGTAAATGTCACACAGGTATGCTAAGCTATGCATTTCACAAATATCTTTAATATTTGTGTTACACTTTACAAGGTTCAGGAAGACAGGTGGAGTCTCTCACAGCACTGGATAGAAACAACCTCACAGAAAATGGGTGAGAAATCATGAAGAGCGACATGGCATGTAACTCTGGAAGATGATCATGAACACC
The DNA here is from genome assembly GCF_016835505.1 of Polypterus senegalus. NCBI lineage: Eukaryota > Metazoa > Chordata > Cladistia > Polypteriformes > Polypteridae > Polypterus > Polypterus senegalus. Next base: position 11,935,442 of record NC_053167.1, read on the forward strand.
AGGAGAATAAATGCAACAGCACAAGAATAGCCATGACTAGTGTCAGTAACCATTATTTTTTGAAGTGTTTCCCCTGTCCTAAGCAGCAACACCATTTACTTGAATATTTTCACATCCCTTTGACTATTATTATCTCTCTATTATTAAAGAAAATCAAGATTATTGCCAAGACATTTTTTTCAAGTTGGTCTCAACCATTTCCGGTTGACGGCCCTTAGTCACGGTCCTCTCACCTCTCATTCGTCTGAATGCTTTTGTCATACAGAAACAAAAAGGAGTGTGGCATCCAAGAAAAATGAATTGCAAAAATGTTGCTCTATTAAATATTGTATCATCAAAGGATATTGAATGGTTTCATTTAAAATTGTTGTTATGTGAATCAAAGGAGCAACTTCTTATCTAGATGTTCTATCTACAGATGGAACTACGTATGGTACTTCTCAAGAAGCGGTATGAGCAACTGGATTATGTAAATCGAACGACTGTATGTTCAAAATGATGTCTGATGCTGCTTCTGTAATGATGCCTGACAAATTAAGACATTTCTTTGTGTACTTAATTATGACAGGTGAAGTTGATGCTTTAAAATTATGGGAAGCATTCAAAGGACCATTATCCAAAAAGTCTAATGAACAAACAGCTCTTTTGATCATCAAAGAAGTTTTAGAAGTAGAAGAGTTAACGATGCAGCAAATTGGACTTCCACATGAAATAGAGGAATCAGAGGTAAAGAAAGAGATAATAGCAGATGAAGATTTAACTGTGGAAGGCCATGGAAAATTATATCAGGAAATGTACTTGCAATTAAACGATGATCAAAGAGCAGTTTTCAACACAATTCAAAAATGTATTCTAAGTGAAATTCATCAGCGTTTTTTCTTCATAGATGTGTACCTGGAGTCACAGGTAAAACATTTTTGTATAATTGTTTAGTCCATTATTGCAAACACTTATGCAAAAACATTGCATTGATAGCATGGACAGGTATAGCGGCAGTTCTTCATCCATACGGTAAAACGCTCACAAAACTTATTTTAAATATCACAGACGAAAATGTTACATTGAAATGGAAAAAGAAGATGAAGCAAGAAATGCAAAAGACTAAAATATTAATTTGGGAGAAAGTGTCAATGATCCCACAAACAGTATTAAATGTAATTGACGAAACGTTTCGGGACATTTTTGGCTCCGAACAACCGTTTGCCGGTAATACTTTTATACTGGGAGGCGACTTTCAGCAAGTTCTACCAGTAGTCAAGAAAGGAGGCGGCAGATTTATGATGCATGCCTAAAGAGTGGGCCTTTATGGTCCAACAATTCAACTTACAAAAGAATATATGAGCAGATCAAGATTTGGTTGATTTCGATATCTGACCACTAGACATTGGCAACTTTAAAATGCAAAATCTCCCAATAAAAGAAGACTTATTAACACCTTCTTGAGTGCCATTTTGTGACTTGGTGTGCAGTAAAATTATGACATCATTCACTCTCAAACGTGAACTTACACTCCTCACTGGGAGCAGGTGTAGGACCTTCATAACTGCTTCTCATGTCCTACTCTGGGGTAGGAGAAACTCTTATCCTACTCAAACTTTTAGTACAATTTCCAGCAGTAATTTTAAGACACTGGATAAATACAGACACAACTCCTTATATTAGGCACCATTAGGCTGTAGTCTGCAGGCAGCAGTTGGAGAATTGGCTGGTTTGTGGTGAACCTCTTCTGAGCAGGACAGTCAAGGTCCTGGTCTGCTTAAATAAGGAACTTTGATAAAAGTTTATGAGGGATGGTTGAAAAATCTAAGCGTGTTGGTCAACAGAACTGGCGCAAAATAAAATTAAAAAAATGTGCCTGTAGTCAGTCAAGAGAGACAATTTTTGAAACCTCAAAATTAAGCTCTACTACAGCAATTTACAGGATAGTACAGAGATTGATCACTTGACAAATTATGGCGAACAGTACAAGACATGGTGATGACCAGGATTTATGAAGGAATGCTGGAACTCATATTTCTCAACTTGGTCTACATGTACTACAAATCCCAAGAAATCAATCCTCTGATGCTTTGCTGGAGTTTTCTTCCTGATCAATGCATTGACTCTTGTTCTGTTGCCAGTTTGTGAGGTCCTGTCACGTCAGTTCAATTTCATATCACTTACATGTAAAAGGTCAAATTGAGACCAAGATGAAAATCAGACTGAAGACTGAGAAAGCAGTCTATTCAAAATCTGCTTCATACCTTTTAATGTTGAGTTGTAAGCTAACTGCTCTATTGTGAGGTCTATCACCAGCTGAGGTTTTATTTGGTTAATATGGGAGGTAGGGACCAGAATGCTATAATATATTAAATGAATAAGATATTCAGTACTATGAGATATTCAATGTATAAGTGAACTGAACAAAAAAATTAAAAAGCAAAATTAGATAGATAGATAGATAGATAGATAGATAGATAGATAGATAGATAGATAGATAGATAGATAGATAGATAGATAGATAGATAGATAGATACTTTATTAATCCCAAGGGGAAATTCACATAATCCAGCAGCAGTATACTGATACAAAAAACAATATTAAATTAAAGAGTAATAAAAATGCATGTAAAAACAGACAATAACTTAGCATTTACCCCGCCCCGGGTGGAATTGAATTAACTGAATTAATTTAATTAAAAGAAAACCTTCAGATAAATATGTTATGACAATGGGTTAAATTGAACTTGAATGACAGCATGAAAGTGACTGATGATGCATTGAAAACCAGCTTGCAGAGTGGTGAACACCACTGCATCACAACACCAGGAGACCAGGTTCAAATGAAGGTCCTGTCACTATGTGTGTGGAGTTTTCATGTTGATTGGGTGTCAGATACTCCATTTATTGTCTCCCACATCTAAATGGTATTAAAGTTAAGTTGAGTAGAAACTCTGATTCGGTGGGCCTCTGATAGCCTAGGATTATTTCTGCCAGTATAAATTGTGCCCCATTGCATACTCGAATATACATCATCTAAAGATGGATATGGAATCACAAGATCAACTGACATGGGTGAGTTAGTATTTCTGTTCAATGGTTTGCTCCCCACCCAGGGTTAGCTCCTACCTAGTGCCCATAACTACCAATTGAGCCCTGTAATGATACAGTAGAGTGAACAAGCACATTAGAAAATGGATGAATTAATGGCTTGGAATGTGCTCTCCCATTAGTATCAGTTCTTCCTGAAGGGGTTGTAGATCTTTGGGCATCCCATCTACACAGAAATCTCAGTTTGAAGCATTGAGGTAAAAATTAACCTTGTTGAAAAAAGTAACAAGCTTTATTCAGCAATGCATCTTAATTTAAAAAATATTTTGGAAATTAATACTTAATTTGTTATAGGGAGGGTGGTGCTCTTGTGCTCTCTAACAATAAATAACCTTAGACTGCCCAACTTTCTGCTTTTTCAAAAAGCAGAAAAATAAAATAAATAAATATTGGAGTGCAGCACTTAAAGTGCCTTCCCCCAATAAAAGGGTTTATTTCTTCATAAATAAGATCTTTTTTTTTTATTCCAGCACAATTTGTTAATGGAAAAAAAAGCGAAGAAAAGGGCATTCATTTTATTTACTAATTGCATATCCACGGATGCACTACACCGGAAGAACGCAGGCAGCAAAAAATAACTTCTTTATATACTGAGCATAAACAGAAGGACACAACACTGGAGAGTGATGACAGCAGAAGATTCTCATATCGATCCCCGTTTTTGGATTCCTTTCTGAATGCTGTGAAAAAGATGGAGTTGTGCTGTCATTCACACAATACTTAGAGAGAGGAAGTATGTTGAGAAAGGAAAGTGGACTCTGTTTATATAACAAGTGGTTTCTATTTAAAATGTATTTGGAGACGCAGGGAATCAGGTATTTATAAGTAAAATGCATTTAGAACTGATACTGTTTTTATGTTTTCTTCAAAGTGAAATCTAAGCTGAATGCCAAGCAGAAAGATAAACAACGGTCAGTTTTATTTGCCTTTTTCTGGCTGTTAAAATAGCAATAGGAATTTTTCTGGATGTAGGAGTTATAGGCATAATAAAAAAGCAAGCGAGAATGAGAAAAATCAAAGTCCAAGCAGACAATATATGCTGAGCACAATGCCACAGGTAATACAACGTAAGAGTAACATGTGCGTTATTCATTTCTTTTGGGTCGCCTCATTCTTGGGAGCCATATTCACTCAAGACTTATAAAGCAGATCACGTGAAGACTTTGCCTTTCCAGCAGTGAAACTATCTGGTAGTATAGGGTATTATGTTAACCACTTCCATCCACTTTTCCTTATTAACTTTATGACAATACAGCCGAGGTGTATTTAATAAAGTTGCCTCTGCAAATGTTTCTCTATTTTGTACACAGGAAATGTGTAATGTTTTTCCTAATGAAGCACAGGTTTCATTTTACCGATTGAGAACTTAGAGTTTATTCACACTTCTTTACTTTCCGCACACTTTACTCTCTACATTTCACATGGTGAAATTTGCCTATCAATCTACACTCAGTAACCCATAATGACAAAGCGAAAACATGTCCTCAAAAAGGTTTGGCAAATGTATTCAAAAACTGAAATCACTGATTCATTTAAGTATTCTGACTCTTAATTTAAAACTTTGTAGAAGCTCCTTTAGCAACAATCATACCTTCAAGTCTTCTTGGGTAAGTCTCTACAAGCTTTGCGTACCAGGCACTGGGCTGTTTATTCAATTCTTCCTGGCAGATCCTCTCAGGCTCCATTAGATTGAATGGGAAGCATCTGTCCTGCCACAGATATTCTGGAGGATTTAGATCTGGGCTTTGGCTGAGCCACTCAAGGACAGTCAGAGTGTTGTTCTGAAGCAACTCCAGCATTGTCTTGGCTGTAAGCTTTGATTTATTGTTTACTGAGAGGTGAGCTGCCCCCCTAGTCTGAGGTTCTGTACAGGTTTTCTTCAAGGACCTCTTTGTATTTGGCTGCATTCAACCTTCCCTCAGTTCTGCCACCACCATGCTTAACCACTGGGATGGTATTAGGCGGATGATGAGCAGTGCCTGGTCTTTGGCACACATAGTGCTTGGAGTTCTGCATAAAGAGTTCAATTTGTGTCTCATCTGACCAGAAAATGTTTTTCATATGCACTCACAGTCTTTGAAATGCTAGTTTACACTCTCCAAGCCAAACCTAAAACAAGACCTTGTCTTCTCCTCCATCAAATGAAAGGAGGCGGCCCTTTTATATGCACCCGGATGTACTCCAGGTGTCCTCCAGTGACCTTCTGCCGACACGCCCCTGTGTGGCGGAAGCACCGGCTGTGTACCCGGAAGCACTCCGGGTGTCCCCGATTCTCTTCTCCCTAGCACTTCCGGGTGTGGTGGAAGTGCTGAGGTCCAGGGCTCTCTAGGCACTGAGGCATCCCCTGGCGGTGACCACGGGCCCCTACAGGTTAGAGCTTCAAAACTCTGTACCCGTGGCCCCCAAAGCCCAAAGGAACCGGGGTGGTCGCCCCCAAGTCGTCTGAGGTGGAAGTAAGCTCTCTTCCGGTCCTACTAGGTGTCCCGGCCGGGTTGCCACCCTAGGTATCTCTGACAATGCCTAAGGAGACAAGAGAAATCTCCCAATAAACATTTCTAGGGGAAAAATTGGAAGAAATATTGGGAAAGAAAATTTAGAGAGAGACCTCTTTCCAGGTAGGTTTGGCGTGCAATGGGTGTCAAAAAATGAAGTAAATACAATACAATACACAGAACAGGACACAAGTAGTTCTCTTCACATATCTAGATGACCAATCTATCATTACCACCTCAAGAATTCAATGGAATAGTATAGTACAGTAATAGTACAACATGTACAGAGCAAAACACAAGAATAGATCTGGACCACCCTGTTTAATGATGGTGAACCATTAGCACATTTCTGCACATACTGGAATCAGTTTGGTAAGTAAGTACTAAACCAGGCAAGCACAGTGTCTGTAAGCCCAGCCTGTGTAGTCAAATCCTGTGCTTAAGTCTAACAACATAATTACTGTACAGTGTCCTTCATTAGAGTATATGCCATACATACTTACCCATCTATTGATTTATCCATCCCCAAGCCACCTTCACCCAGTATGAGACTGCAGGGGCTGCTGCCTATCTTGGCAGCATTGTCTGCAATGCAGGAGCCACAATGGATGGTTTCCCAGTTCATAAAAGGGCAGAGACTAACTCATACTGATTAAGAAATTGTATTAAATTTCAACAGCATCCCAAGGACGACCAAAAAGCTGACACAAACAGAGAGTACTGCCATTTATTTGTTTCGACATCAGTCATTGTGTGGAATCCTATGTGTTCATTTGTAGTATTCCTTTTCTGTGTCCTGATCTCTTCTCTGATAAAGATTACATAAAGCATGAAAAAATGATGATGGGCTTAATGTGCGTACATACATGTTACACAAGTGTCCAGGTTTGTAACTTTGAAAATCTGGTTTCCCTATAATTTACTATGAGAGCGTCACAGTCATCTGATATCCATAATGGTCACTCACTGTCATTTCTGTTATTCCCTAATGTTGTCATAACTGAATAGATTTGCAATTCCCTTGCAAAGCATTATTTATGTATTGATTTTATTTTACAGTCCTCTCCAGGCCTGTTTTTATCCTTTCGCCCAAATGAAATGAATTGAAAAGATTCTAGAACTTACCTATTAGTCAAATTAACCAGGCTCCAATTCAAGACTGGAATCAGAAAGGGAAGTAAAATACTGCCCAAAAAATTCTATAGGAATCTCCATAGAACTTGGCTCTTTGACTCATACACCACACTTCCTTCTTTCTTTTCTTTTGTTTTTGCTTCGCACCCCTGGATATATTTGTGTTCTCCATAAAATGCTTTGTTATGACATTTGGCTCTTATCAACTTGTAAAATTAATGAGCTTTCACTCACCGATACCCTCCTGCTCCACATTCCTTCTAAGGGGGGGAAAGGTTGATTTTAAATTTGTTTTAGTTTGCAAAGTTATTTTCATGATATCAAAGGTTATGTGCCAAAAGTTTGAATATCGTGAGATCAATGTAATAGCTTATCATCACCAGCGCATGAATGTGTGTGTGAATGGGTGAATGACTGTTGTGTTGTAAAGCGCCTAGGGGGGTTCTTGAACTCTAGTTAGGCGCTATATCAAATACAGGCCATTTACCATTTAATGTTTTTTTTTCCCTTGGCATATATTAAGATGAACTTTATTTATACTTGTGCTGGATATGGTTACAGTTGAGTGGTTTTCACAACAATGGCCAAACTAGATACAACTATGGAAATTTTTTTTATTGAGGGATCCATTTTGAACGTAATGGATATGATGAATGGAAACTTTACATTATTCTTATCATCTTCAGATTTCACTTTTAATCATTAAAAATAATTTGGCTAAGATACAAGTATAATTCAATCAAATTAGCAGTCTACTCTAATCATTAATGAAATAAGCAGAACTTTACACCTGATACTACACAAATACTAATACTATGACTGGCACAATAAATAGTGCCCTCTCCTATAGGATCATCCAATTATTGCTAGAATATTGCAATATTATTTACTAATGAGAACATTCTTATGTTTTTTACCAGCAGATGATTTGCCTTCAGCACAATAATATAGTAACAAAGACCAGACCCAATTGGATCCTTTCATCTTACTACTGGATGTTTTGTCTACAAGGTATAATCAGATAGTTAACTGAGTAAACCTCCATTTATTGCAACAGCTTTCAGTTCCAGCATCTACCTCCTGAGAAGAGAGGGATGAAAGAGAACGGACATTCCTGAGATGACCCAAGCTGAGGGAGAAGCCACCCTGTCAGTGGATCAAGTAAACCTTGAGATGTGATCATGATGGGTGTGCCCTATGGCCTTTAGCAGGTTAGCAGGTTGCAGGCTGAGACATGGTTTGAGGCCTACTTTAACATCAGAGCAATATTATTAGTTAATAATGTTATTAGTCTGAAGTAATCCTTAATTTGAAAAATTTAAATAAGATAAACAATTACATCTGTTGACATAATAGAAGGATAATTACAGGATTATTTATTAACCATTTCCATTATTCTCTTGTATTGATTCAGTAGTTTTAAAGGGTTTGTACAAACCTTTTTGTCCTTTCCCCAAACATACCTGAATGTAATTGTTTTTGTTCTAGGGAACAACAAAAAGGGGGGACCAGTGAATTTAAGGTGCTAGCCACCAAAAGATTCTAAAGATTATGAAAACAAAAGGATGAGGTTCAGCTTTTAGCTATGGGGCCCCAAGGTTGTGAAATGATCTGAATGCTAATATGAGATACTGTGTATTGTAACATAAGTTTAATATGTCACTGTCCTCTGTGCAAATCATTTCAACTCACAAGCACAGTTGACACAGAGCCAGATTTAGCACACAGGGGTTCACCATATAAAAACTGCTAGGCAAGCATTTTAAGACAAGACAAGTTGGATACAACTGCGAAATGGGCAGTCACACTGATGACCATTGTATACTATTTTTGTGTGTCACCCTCAGCATGAAACTGTATCCTCTTTGCCTTGTTTGGAATTGCATGATTCACCTAAGTGTGGCCCTGCACATGAAGAAAGAGTATAAAGCCTGGGAACATTGCCCGGCACACCTTTGAAGGCGACGGACGGATGGGAGATAATGTCATCCAATCTGAACAATCTTTCCAATGCAGTGACAAAAATGGCAGACACTACACATCGGGCCCCCACTCCTGAACTGAGTATTTGCCATTGGCTTCCTTCATTTGTTATGCATTGTAAGCCGTCATTAAACAAAGCTGTTATTTCTCCCATGTTATTTCTTAGCCGTATCACTAAGGGAGGGGTATTGCCTGTTAATATCATATCTGTATAGATTTGGGTTATGTAACACGCCGCTAATTACAAAGGAACTCATTTCAACAAGGAAACTAATGCCCCCTGCTGGATACAGATTTATGTATTCAAGCATGACCATATGTATAGTACCGTATAATAAGTCCCTTAAGTCAGTGGTTCTCAACCTGTGAGGTGGGCCCCTAGGGGGGGCGCGAAGATGTGAAAAAAAGAAAACAAGAATCAAAAATATGAAAAAAACATCTGTTGAAACCAAAACAAATTAACTTAAACTACATTCTGATACTAGAATAATAAATATAGAGTTAGATAAAAGTTGATAAAAGTTAAGTAGGTAAAATAAAATATGCATCTACATTTCAAAAAAATGTTAGGGGGGGTGTGATTACTGTTATGAAAACTCGGGTCGCAAATACATAAAGGTTGAGAAACGCTGCCTTAAATTATTATTAAATTATTTTTTTACTTTATTATTTTGTTTTATTATAACTGTTGTTCACATGGGTGCCAAACTTTAAATGGCTTCACGAATCCTTTCTTTGCCTGTGAGTAGTATATAGCCAAGGACACTCTGTCAAAATGTCAACCAAAGATGATTGATGAGTTGATGGCCCTCCTCCTTTCCTCTGATTGGTGGATTTAAATGATGTACCCCTCCACCTGTTGGTTGATTGGTGAATTACAACCTGTCCCCTCCCTAACCCCGCCCAGACTTTCACCCCCTCCAGCTGATTGGCCCGGTTTTGTGTCAAGAGCAGTTTGATGGGTGTTGATCCCGCCTTAATTCACCCGACCTCCACCTAATTGCTCAGGCTTTGTGTCATGAGTAGTTTGATGGATGATGCCCCTCTGTCTGTCAACACCTGTTTGTTGGTTGTCAGTCCCCTCCCTGCCCCTTCTGCCGAGGCCCTTTATATCAAAAGAACGACCTAGCTATGAGCCCGAGGCCTGATCGACCTGTCCAGACATGTTCCTGTATATACTCTGTTGGATCATGCATCTGGATCTATCTAATTATTATTTTAATATTATCACAAGATTAAAATATCTATCTAACCTTTGCTTTATAATTTGTAAAATCTTTTCTATCAAAAGCTCTTACAGGTCCTGCAGTTAATCAGCCTTTCCTCATCTTACAGAAAATCCTTTCACAGAAAGGCACTGTTACAGCTGCAGCTGTGAATCAGGTTACTCATGGAAAGGTCCGTAGACAGGCCCAGCGATCATGTCTCAGTGTGTAGAGAGCAGGCAAGTGTATGTAGCTCGAAGCTGACAAATATCCCGCTGGGTGAATCCCTGCTCACGTATGAGCAGGCATATGCCTGTATAGCTCAAAGCTGATGGGTACCCAGCTGTGTGAGGCCCTGAACACACGCAGCCCCTCCTTAGCTTAGACGCAAGTTTTGTGCTTTTTAACTTTTGAAGTTAAAGGATTTTAAGTAATGCGTGTAAAGCACGAGATAACTAGTTCGATATAAGTGTTTTAAAAATCACACAGAGGTAAAGAGTATACAGCAATTCCCTTTTAAATCACGTATAAAAAATCTATCCTTTGCTTTATAATTATAAATTTTAATTTATAAAGAAAATCTATCTAAACCAAACCCTTTTCTATCAAATACCTCCCATTTTAAATAATCAAGTACATTTATGTATTTTCAGCTGAGCTAAGAATCCACATTGCAGAAGCATTTTGCTTAACTTTCTAAAAGTTAGAAATTGCAGCCAGACACACACAGAGAGTGAATTAGGCACGCTTGAATAACCAGCTACCAGAAGTGGGGATTGAACCCACGTGAGCATTTTGCCCATTGGATCTTAAGTCCAACAGCTTAACCCCTTGGCCATTCTGGTGGCAGATGAAGGTGCTTTACACTCTTTCGCCACTCCACGCATACTGTGGTCATTTTTCAGCTCCTTCAAAAACATGTTTTGATCACCTCTCCAGACACGGGATTCACACTTCAGCGGTCACAGCTGTGTGATCTGATCAGGCATTTTGCTGATGCAAGAGACGGTTCACACATAAATCTTTTAACATCAGGTCATATCTTCCATTGGTCAGTGTAAAGCGATCTTGAAGATGGTCAAATAGTAGTTTTTTCTGTTACCGAAAAGGGTAATTCAATTAAGTTTTGGTTCCACCAGGCTGTCTGTTTTTATTTATGTCTTTAGATTTTAAAAAGTTTTTATCCCTCTTGGTGTAGGGATTGCGCGTGTGTTTTGTTAAAGAGTACATTATATGCAAAGTGTAAGCGAATGTCTGTGTAAAGTGTTTCAGGTAGTTACAAATAGCCTATAATGTGCGAGATTCTGTCTAGCTATCATAAAAATAGAATTTTTATATTTACATACTTCTATCTATCTGAACCAGGCATGAAAGGGGGTGATGAGGCTTAAAATGTGCAGAGATTAATCAAGCGCATGAACTGTTTGTGCGCGCGTGTGTGTGTTTATGCGTGAATATTTGTGTATAGGCCGGATGTATAATGGAAAATTTGTCGCGATACATTAATAAAGGTTGTTTTAAAAACGAAAATCTATCTATCATATAAATAGATGTTGCAAGCCATTTATTTGCTTATGTATCGAATTCAGCAACATCCAGACAGAACTATTATTATACTGGCTATATGCCCTTCCAAGTGTTCATTGTGTTAACTGTGAGAGAAGGAATTGTACCAGCAGAGTTTGACCACTCAGATGTTTTCTGTTTTAACATTTCAGCCTGTTAATAATAAACATTAACAGATAATGGAGTTCATTGTGGTTTCCTTACTCTTTTGTGGTGGTTTCAACGAAGCGGCACATTGTGAATCTCAATGCAGAAGCTTCAGAGGTTAACCAGATTCAAAGACAGAGCACAGCATTGTGGTACACTGAAAAATAAGGGAAATGGCAGGTTGTTACATTTACAAAAATGCATTTACTTTATATTACATGTATTGTTTATGTTCTACTTTTGAACATAACTCGATCATGTTTGATTTATTGAATCTGCGGGTTGTGCAATATACTAACTTCAGTCATTTAGGTAGAAGTCAAAATAGTTGACAAGTGGATTCATTGTCAGTGGAGGTTGGATAACTTGGCGGTAAAGTCATGCGACTTTCAAAGAAGCAACAGGTTGTGGGTTTGAGTTATTGTCAACGGTTGAGAGCAAAGGGTTAGCGAAATAAAAGTTAAAAGTCCACACACACAAGAAATATTCAGACATTCATTTAAAACACTTAATCACACAGACTAACGTTACTCCGTTTTGTGTTTTTCCTTATATTCTCTTTTAAAGTTTTATCAAACTAGGTTCACTAATTTTACCATCACAAGTCAGTAAATGTACTATTAAGTTATCTAGATTTACTTGCATAGTATGGGCAGGTTAACGCAATTGAAAGAAAAGTTCTGACTTTCATTACGGGTCAACTAATTTCAGCGTTGCTGTTCATTATGTGACAAATAGGGGGCGCTATTGCTCCCTTGAACCCTTGTCCAATACATCAGACACCAGATAAAAGTCCAAAAGTAGACTATATTTATTCTGCACAGTGCAGAAAGCACCATCCTCTCCACAATACTCATTAAATAAATCACAATAATCTCAATAAATCAATCCACCACTCCAAGACACATTGCCACACTTCCACCCAGCTCAGCTCGCCATCTTGGAACTCCCACAATCCTTTTACCCTCCCTGACTCAGAAGTGTTCCAATCCCCAGTCCATGTGATCTCCTATCACTTCCGGGTCAGATCAAAAGTCCTTTTCTTCACCCTGGAAGCAAGTCATTCCCCTTGTCCATGTGACTCGGACATACTTTCCGGGGCGTAAGGCAAATAAACATCGTTCCTCCCTGCAGCGTCTCCTAGAGGCCCCCATGGTATCCAGCAGGGCTGTGCATAAAGACTCCAATGTCCATGATGCCCTGCTGGTCTTCAGGGCACCTCCATGCTGCAGAGAGGGCTCCACCTGACAACGTGGGGTTATTGGCCGGGATGAACGGCCGGCCATACATCACAATTAGTATTATTATAACATTTCTCAACCAGATACTGTAAATACAATTAATACAGACAACTAAATAATACAGCTGAATACAATAAAATGCAGTTGCTGATTTTGATAATTAGAAAATAAAAACAAAATATATTTTGTGAAGGAAGGTGCCAAGCAGCAATTTTTGCATTTTATATTTTACTAATATTTAACGTTTATCTATAATATATACAGTTACATAAATATAAATGAATGTATTTTTATAATATAACACTCTATTCAAATGAGCATTTTGTGTTCATATTTAGTTTTACGTTGGTCATGGCATTCTGGCAGGGCCAGAGTTTTCTTGTACAACTGTTGTACATTTCAGCTTTTGAATAATAATCTTTTGTATTTTTGTTGGTTTGTATAGTTTTTACCAAATAAAGCTAGCTTTGGTATAAGCAAACCTGTTTATTTCTTTAAATAACTTTCAACATGAATTATAAAATGATACTGGAACAAGTGTAATTAACAACCTAAAAAGTTTATAGCTAAGTATCTCGGTGAGGTGCATTTTTTTTAAAAGTTTACCAAACAATTGTTAAAATATTATGCTTTATTGGCATGAGTCATGTTCATTTAACATATTATATTTAATTTAACAGAGAATGAAAAAGTTTCATTTGTTTAATATAAAAATAGCTTCTTGTTTCAGGATATATTAATTTAGTGCATTAAGCATAATTAAATTATTTTTAATAAAAACAATATTATTATGTGCAACCTATGTACATATTTTTTTATTTTAATCTGACATGCCATTTTTTCAGTCTATTTGCTTTTTCTGTGATGCCTTTGTCAGTTATTTTATATTCAGTTATCATTTATTGTAGTCTGCCTCTTTTGGGATGTCTTGAGAGGACTGCATGAAAAGTTAGTGGATTGGGGGTTAGTGAATAAACAGTATTAGAAACGTACCTCTGAGTGTGTCTTCGCTTCATCCTTAAGAACACTATATTTGGAAAATGAGGATGGCTGAAAATATTGTGCTTGTTTTGTTGCCACTGCCCGAGCTTTTCTTGCCTCAGCCGGGTGAACCGACCATCCCTTGGGAAAGATGGAAGCCTTCGTTTCAAACGTACCCGCTAGCCGTCGGTTTGGACACTGTCGCCAGTACCAGAAAGAGAGCTCTTGGTGACTCTGACACATACAGATCCGATATTTGACTCCGTGACACACGCTTTACAAAAAATCAGAGCGTCCTTTTGAAGTGGCTACAGTTCCATCAGCGGACACAACATGCTGGTGAGCCTTTTTCACAGTACGTGGCTGATTTAAAGGGTTTAGCCCAATCTTGTAAATTTGGCCTCCTTTGTGATGAAATGATAGCAGACCGACTGAATAAATTGCTCTTCCTCTGGTGCACAAGAGGTTTATTTTCAGAGGATGATGACTGGGCACTCGGTGAAGCTTTGACTATTGCTTGCCAGATAGAATCAGCTTCTCAATGTGCACATCAAATAGCTGAAACACAGATGCCTCCTGCAAGTCCCTTAAATGCTATTCAGACAGTGAATGAGCCACAGGGCGCAGAGTGTAACTGTACATCTGACTGTCAGTCTCAGGCATCAGTACAGCCAATGAGGCCTCATGTAGCTCAGTGTTGCCAGCACTGTGGCAATTATGGGTCTACCAGACATGGGTCTCATGCCATGAACTATCCTGCAAGAGGAGAAATATGTAGGCGGTTTCAGAAGCTAAGCTATTTTGCAAAACGGTGCAGGTCAGCACCAGGCCCTGGGTTTTGATCCTGTGCTATGTACCTGGATGATGTCTGTATCCCTCTTCTGCTAGACACAGGAGCTAAAGAGTCACCTTTAAACATGGCCACCTATACAACATTCTTATCGCACTTACCACTTCAGCCGCATGTCTTTTCCCTCTATGGATACAGTAGTATTGGGGTAAACTGACGTGATCGGTTTTGTATGCTGCACTGTTTCTCATTTTCCTTTCCATATCACAAAACAAGGCAGCAATATTTTGGGCCTGGACTTATTAACCAGTCTAGGGTTCATACTACTGGACAGCAATGGATTAACTACAGTATTCTGAACGTAACATCACTGTGGCAGCAGAAATGGCCTACCCTATTTGCTGGCTTAGGTCATCTTCGTACATTTACTCATAAGCCCCTGCTTAATACAAGTGTCACCACTGTAATTCAGTTTTTACACCCTGTGCTCATAGCTCTCCAGGCCGACATCACAACAGAACTACAACGCCTTTTGACTGACGGCACTATAGAGCCAATCCATGCCTCCCCATGGATATCAGATTTGGTCATAGCAGAAGAAAAGTCATGAGGGCTGAGGTTATGTGTGGAAATGAGGGCAGTAAATCATGCTGTCTTCCCTGATAGTTATCTCTTGCCAACCATTGAAGAACTCACCACTCACTTCCATGATTCAAAGGTGTTTTCAAAGCTAGACCTTCATCAAGATTATCTTCAAGTTGCTCTGCATGAGGACAGTAGGAATTTGACTGCATTCACCAAACACATTGGAATTTTTTGTTATACTAGGATGCCATTTACCCTGGTTCTGCTCCCAGTTGTTTCCACAAAATAATGTTCACTATCCTGGCTGGAATTCCAGGGGTGGTTGTTTACTTGGATGACATTGTAGTCCATGGTCCAGATAATACTGTCCATGATGAACATCTACAGGCAACCTTTTCAGCTCTTAGCCACCATAACCTTAAGTTAAATGTAGATATGTGCTTGTTTGCACTCAAAATTGACTTTATTCGGTTCCACTTGTCGGCTCAAGGTTTGTCACCCCTTCTGTCGACAGATAAAATATGGAGTGCAGAAGCCAGTGGCTTTTGCCACCAGTACTTTGAGCCCTGCAAACAGAAATATTCTGAGGAAAGGGAGGCACATGCACGTGTATAAGCTTGTGAAAAGTGGCATACATACCTGAATGGCCGTCCATTTACATTACAAACTGATCACCTCGCCTTAACATTTTTGGTTCAGGTCACAACCTGCTGTGCAAGCATTGTTGGCGTAGGTGTTATAATAAGTTTGTTATAATAGTAAGAATTGTATCACTGTATCTGTTTTAGATCTTTTTAAATGTATTTTTTCATTCTTTTCTGTGTAATATGCCATTAAGAGCTGAGCCAGATTTAGCACAGAGTGTTAGCAGTCGGAAGTGCTGAGCCAAGCAAGGCATAAAGACAGACAGGGACAGCTGTTGTCAGCCCTAAAAGGACTAAGTGTTATTTGACCTGCCAGCACAAGTTTGTCTGCCTTGTTTGGTAATTGTACTGGGGATTTGGTCGTGTGGACATAATATAAAAGAAGCTGGAACCTTGCCAAGCTTTGAGGACCTGAGTGAGTGGAAGCAATAGACTCAAAACCCACCTCCGTTGTGACAACAAAAAACAGTTTCTACACGACCGAATTCCCGAAAGAAAAAGAAACTAACAAGAACTCCTCGGTGAATGAAATGAAACTAGCTGGTCTTCCTTGTCTGTATAGTAACGTGAGCCGCATTAAACACGCTAAGTATCTTCAGTCTTTTCTGTGACTTTGTCGCCGCCTATTGCAAAAAAGAGGGATATCGCCGTTATTATTTATAATTATTTATAGAAAAGGTTTATTAAAACGCCGCAATATAAAAAACATATTTCCAAGGAGCTAACACTCCCATCGGAAACATAATTGGCGCTGCGAGCAGGGTTATAGCGATATTTAATAACCAAAATTAATATTCATAAATCATAATTTTATGATGAATAATATTTTTAAAACATATGCTTTGGATAATGCCGGATGAGGTGGTCTCAGCCGGTTCCCTGGGTGGTCGTGCGCACTGTCATGGACACCCGTGGCTGAGTTATTTAATAATTATACAGCCCCAATTGCATGGCCTGAGTTAGAGGGAGAAGTAACTCCTTCAAATGTCCAACAGGCGGTATTGGCACTCAGGCTAGAGCGCAGGGGAAAAAAGGAACAACAAGCAGCCAGTGAAATCGGCTGGCTTTTATTAACTGCAGTATGTGAGTTGGATCATAAACTGCAAAATATGATTATAGAGTGTGGGGAACTCAAACAAGAAATAGAAAACTTACAAGATAAGCAACTGATTACTCGAGAATGCATGGAAAATGCGTTGTCTCGGGTGAACGAATGGGAAGCTAAATGTACTACACTAGCTGTCCGTTTAGTGCATGCTAAGCGTCGTAAACAAGGCAAAACACACCCCATTTCCTGTTTTAAAATACAAGCTATAATGCAAGGCGATTGAAACCCAGAAACATGGGATGGCAGCATACATAACTCAGATAGTGACGACGATATCTGGGAAGCCGACGATGAGGACGGAGAGGCGCTAACATATAATACTGACATGTGTACAATTACAGATGCGAGACCGGTCATGCAAAATAAAGCCAAGGGGCACCCCGGTGGACAGCACAGGGTAACGCGAACCGTACACGATTTTACACAAGCAGAGTTTCTGGAAATCGGTAAACAATATAGACAGAAACCAGGCGAGAGCTTGATGCTATGGATTTTACGTATGTGGGATGAAGCGGGTGATAGTTGTCAATTGACAGATACAGAGATCAAACATTTAGGCTCTATCACCATGAATCCGAAATTAAGAAATGTATTATGAGGGGGACAGAATCAAGCGATCGTATCAATAGTGGAATGGGTTGTAAATGCCGTGAAACACACATATCCAGACGCGAGAGACGTGGAAGATATTGATAGATCTTGGCATACAGCTTCTGAAGCAATTCAGCAGCTGCGAGAAATTAGTGTGCAGGCAGCTATTTATAAAGCCGCGCCAGGAGTTGCGTTTGCTGGCCCTGATAATGAAGCTTTCACTGCCGTAATGCGAAACCGTTTAATAAAAAATGCACCGCATCATTTAAAAGGGGCTCTATTATCTATGCTCACCGGAGTTAATCAGCAGACAGTATGGGATGTGGCCGCATTATTGGGTCAGTTAGATGAATTGGGAGCAACGGTATCGGCTGGGCAGAGACCAGTTAGAGTCATAGCAGGACATACAATACAAAGAATAAGCCGTACAAAGATGGTGCGTGATCTGATACAAGCAGGAATAAATAAAATGGATATCGATGGCAAACCAACAGGGGAACTTTTTCAGAGATGGCAAGCTCTGAGAAAGTCTAAAAAAGATGAGTGCAGAATCCCTCCAACCGCACCGCCTATTGAGGACGAAACAAAACACTCTGAACACAAACCAAAACGCTTTTTTAACTTTCCGAACGAGTGGCGCACACCTCGACCAACATATTGAGGAGAGGGCAGGTCTCCTGTAGGCGGGTAGGTATGGCTCATTCATGCAGGAGACCGCCGCCCATACGTCCCGCTAACCATTTACTGGGGTAAAAGAAAAAAAACACATCAGGTTATGGCACTTATGGATACTGGGGCAGAAGTCACTTTACTTCACGGGAATCCACATAACTTTTCAGGACCAATTGTAAATGTAAACGGATACGGAGGCTCAGATATCCAGGCGAAACTAATCACAGTACACTTAGCAATAGGAAAGTCACCCTCTTTTAAAGCTAAGGTGCTTATTTCAGAATTGCCTGAATATATTCTGGGGATAGATATTCTTACAGGAAAGTCATTCCAAACAGAATGGGGAACATTTTGTTTTGGGATTCATAATGTCATGTGTAGAATAGTAAAAGCAATAGTAAGAGGAAAGGCAAAATGGACCCCTTTAGAAATTCCAGTCCCTGACACACCTGTAAATTTAAAACAGTATCGTTTGCCAGGAGGTTTGCAAGAAATAGGAGAAACAGTGGAAGAGTTATTGCGGGTAAGAATTATCCGACCTGCAGTTAGCCCTTTCAATTCTCCTGTGTGGCCAGTCAGAAAACCGGATGGTTCATGGAGAATGACAATCGATTACAGAGGTCTAAATGCTAAAGCACCGCAATTGACTGCTGCAGTTCCTGATATTGTGACCATCATAGAAGACATCATGGCTAATGCAGGAGAGTGGCATGCTGTTATTGACCTGGCTAATGCTTTTTTCTCTATTCCAATTGCAACTTAAAGTCAAGATCAGTTTGCATTTACGTGGAAGGACAGACAGTACACTTTTCAAGTACTGCCACAGGAATACCTACACAGCCCTACGTTGTGCCATGGACTTGTAGCAAGAGATCTGGCTACCTGCTCAGATTTGGAAAAGGTACAATGTTTCCATTATGTGGATGATATAATGTTAACTGGGGATGAAGCAGCAGTAACGAATGCATTGCCAGTTTTAATATCCCACATGGAGAGCAGAGGATGGGCTATCAATAAAGACAAAATCCAAGGACCCGCCAGAGAAGTTAAATTTCTGGGCATGATGTGGTTTGGACCAGAAAAATGAGTGCCCCAAAAAGTAATTGACTCTTTGTATAAGTTAAAGGCACCAACTAACAAAAAAGAAGCTCAATCCTTTGTGGGTTTAATGGGCTTTTGGAGAGCATTTGTGCCACATTTGGGACTAATTTTAAGACCTATACATGATGTTGTCAAGAAAAAGGCACAGTTTGAATGGACAGAAAAACAACAAGTTGCTTTTGAGGCAGGTAAAGAAGCTTTAGTCCAACACCAAGGACTGGGACCTTTAAAAGCTAATTTGCCTTTTGAACTGGAAGCCACAGAACAGAATAATATTGCAACGTGGAGCTTATGGCAGAAGAATGGGTGCAAACGTATTCCCATCGGCTTTTGGAGCCGACAGCTGACAGGCTCACAGACTAAATATACACCACTTGAAAAGCAGCTTCTTACAGCATACTGGGCTCTTTTGCACACTGAGAGACAGACAGGTCCTGCTCGGTAAAGCTACGCACTAACTTGCCCATTGCTGGGTGGGTTAGAGATAATGGCCTGGGAGCGAGAGCAGGCGCTGCCCAAAATCAAACTTTATGCAAGTGGAAATGGTATTTGCAAGCAAGAGCACACTTTGAAGGCAAAGACACAAGTGCCTTACAAGGGGCCATGGCTGGAGCTGTGATTTACGAGGATCCAGATGACATACCACCTGTTCTGCCCATAGTGGAGTCGCCCTTTAAAGAAGCACCAGCCTACGATCATTTGACACCAGTGCAACAGGAGAACAGCTGGTTCACAGATGGGTCAGCAACTGTGGAAGGAGGAAAAAGGCTTTGGAGAGCAGTGGCTTATCAACCTCACACTGAGACCAACCTGAAGCAACAGGGGAAGGTAAATCAAGCCAATGGGCTGAACTTATTGCCGTCGCTATGGCATTAACAGAAAATCAAAGCTTCCCTATTGTTGTTTATACTGATAGCTGGGCAGTTTTTCAAGGACTAACATTGTGGATCACAATGTGGAGAAGGGCTGCTTGGACTATTCATGGGAGAGAACTCTGGGGTGGCACAGAACTGTGGGAGCAGCTTTGGACAATGGGCACGAGAGGGGAAACCCTTATTGGTCATGTAGATGCCCATGCCCCTCTGATATCCCTTGAGAGGCTATATAACCAACAAGCTGATCTAATAGCTGCTGTTCGAGAAATCAACCTGGAAGAAGCCTATACACAGAATGAAGATCTGTGTGCATATGCATGAAACGTCCGGACACATGGGAGCAGAAAAAACATATCAATGGTGTCATCAGCGATGTATACCAGTCACTACTGATATTGTTAAACAAATAGTGAACAATTGCTCCACATGTACAGAAGTAAAACAATGGCCCTTACAGAAGAAGGCAACTGGTAAACTGAAGAGAGGAATGGGACCAGGACAAATTTGGCAGGTGGATTACATTGGGCCACTGCCACGAGAAAATAAACTATTATATGCTTTAACTGCAGTAGATACTTATTCTGGACTGTTACAAGCTTATCCATCAACAAGAGCTGACCAGAAAGCTACACTTAATGGACTGAGCCATTTAATCCAAGCATATGGAGTGCCTGAGGAAGTCCAGAGTGATCAAGGAAGCCACTTTGCTGGAAGAGACGTACAAGAGTGGGCTCAAGGAGCTGGCATTCAGTGGACTCTGCATATCCCTTATCACCCACAGGCTGCAGGACTTATTGAGAGAATGAATGGCCTGTTGAAAGAACAAGTTAAAAAAACTAACTGGGCAACATCATCTGAAAGGCTGGACTAAAGTTTTAAAGCAAGCCTTATTTAATCTCAATAATCGTCCATTGGCTGGGTCCACACCATTTATGAGACATCAAAATGTCGGAGGAGAGCCACCTGTGTGTGCCCTCCGCCTGACAACAATGAGTCCAACTGGCAAACAATGAATTAACTCCCACAGGGTTATTGGTTAGGGCACCTAAATCACTTACAATCAAGTTAAACTCCTCAGAAAGACTCAGCTTGGGAATAACAGGTCAGTGGCCAAAGGAATTGGAGGTTAGAATAAATGTCGAAATGCTTGTAACAGATTCATGCTTAACAGAGACATGAGAGATCTGTTTAACTGAATGGTATTTAATATTAGAAAATCAAGGCAGTAAAGACATACACGTACTGTAGCTGAAGGACAGGCCATATGTAAATTGCACATAGGAAAAGTCACACCTGTTTTAGTCAGTATTGAACAGCTTAAAGGAGAAATTGGAGGGAAGGTATGGGTTTTAACTCCAGGGCAAAAGCCGAGGGAAGGAGAAATAATAGCTGCAGGACCAGGAGACACTAGAATGGTTCTTTTAACGGGCTCTCAGTCGCCCCTCTGCTTTCCTTTACACAGATTATCCTCACGTGTGGAATAATCGGGATAGATGGTTTATGGACTGGATGGAGTCGATGCACCCCCTATAACAAAGTCTTTTGGGCTGCTGATACGCCAGAAACGGAAAAGTATGTCACCTTGAACTTTACCCTTACCAAGAACTGTACCTGGCAGTTACGAGACAAGACATCTACGGCTCCATTTCCATGAAACTGGAATATCCTGACTTGTTACCTTTACCTGTGTTGACTTATGAAGACACTGCAATAACTGTGAATGTGCATAATAACGTATCTGTCTGGTTGGCTATGATGAACTGTAAACCTGATTCTAATGGACTATCATGTTGGACAATTGAGGGGGGCAACAACTGACTGCAATATCAACACCCGAAAATGATGTAATATTATATGTGTTTAAACAGGAAGCAACAACGAATGTAAAAGTACCAGTAATGTTATGGGAAATTCATAAGACTAGGAAAGGCAATGGTTACCCATTTGATGCAACATTACTTAGACAAATGAAAGGTTATAAAAAAGCTAGGATAGTACATAAAATAATTACTGTAGCACTCAACATTAATGTTAGTGGGTTTGATATAAAACGTCAAGAGTTTCCAAGAGGAGAACATATAGTACCACACAGTACAGGTGCAACGTATAATTGTAGAAAGATACAATCCTTAAGGCCTCCTCATAAGGTAGAAATAAAACGAAGGCCAAAGCGAGACATGTGGGGAGCTATAGGAACTGGTTTAGGAGTAGGAGGTTTAGGTTTAGGATCTCCTAATACTGCTGATATAGCAGCAATATATCACAAAATATCATCTATTGGTGTGAAACAAGCCAATAGTTTACAAACTTTGGCTCATTGGGGGCCAGAGTTGGCAGACAGGCATATACAAGAGTTGCTATTAAGGAAGACTCACCATGGGTGGTTAAATGAGTCCTTATGGACTGGTTTACAAAGCCAATGGGCCATAGATGAAGAATCAGCTTGCTATTTAAAACAAATTATTGCTATACAGCAGTATTTAAATTTTAAGACAGATTGGGGATTCAAAAACCCCCAACATTGGAGAACAGAACTAAAATTACCATCAGACTGGTGGTTGCAGCCAAAATCCTTCATGTGTGAGGAATCGATATGCCAAGCTGTATTTCAGGTAGCAACCACTGCTGAAGAGGACAATGTTTGGTGTCCGTTTCATGTCTTACCTGTTTTACTAGGAAGAACATGGTGGGCACCCATAGTAGATAGACAATGGATAGATCTAAATAATAATACTGTTGAACCTGCCTTTTGTTATAACTGGCAAGAAGGGTTCGTATGTCAAAGGGCGGGTACATTGCCACACCCCTGTTTGCATCCTTTAGCTGGAGACTGTTATTGGCGCCAAATAGCAGTAAACTCCACTGAAGTGTTTCAAACTGATACCATTTCTGCATGTGCAGTGACAATAAATAACATCACTTAGAGTGATGGCACCCACTACAAGGGCCCAGGGATATCCTGTCGCACCAATGTGAGTAATATACGAGATGACTATTATGGAAGAACCTACATGTTAACTACATGGGAGGATATACATTGGAAAGCAGAAGCTAACCCATTCCTGAACTTACAATTTGCCTACGAAATAGAACTACCTAAATATAAAACGATTTTAGAGCATGATAAACAATATGAACATCTTTTTAATGTAACGTTACAAAAAGCAAGGGACCTACTAGTAAGATTGAAAACTGATGAAACGAAAGTAATTACCTCTGCAGAAGAAATTGAAGACATCTCTACACATCACTGGTGGGATTTTTTCACTAAGTGGTCACCATCGAGTAACACCATTTTAAATGTACTTGTTCATCCAATTGTACTGTTAATTATTATTATTATCATTTTTACCATTACAAATATTTACTTACATTTGACTTTGTCGCTGCCTATCGCAAAAAAGAGGGATATCGCCGTTATTATTTATAATTATTTATAGAAAAGGTTTATTAAAACGGCGCAATATAAAAGAACATATTTCCAAGGAGCTAACACTCCCATCGGAAACAGTAGGCAGCTCCAGATGCACAATTTAAATTGCAATTCACCCCAGGATGTTCTTCAACCCCCTACCATTATGCAGATTGATGATGAGGAGGATCTGATTCACTTGCTGCACTCTGCACTTTAAGATTTAGTTTCACTTCAGGAACTTCTTCCTTAGAGCCCCTTCAGGTTCTGACATCTTCATCAAAGAGAACTCACATGACACAACTTGGATGTCCCAGGCTCCCCCTTTTGCTTCCTCAGAATATTGATCCTCAAACTGTGGCCAGCAGTGGTCCCCCAATACCTCGAGCAGCAAGACTATATTCATCATCTGCCTGGTTCAAAGAATTTTGACTTCTTTTCACGCCTAATTCAATTGGCGGGGTAGGGGAGAAAATGTTGTATGTAATTGTTCAGTAATGCTTTCGTCAATTATTTTATGTTCAGTTATCGATTATTGTGGTCTGCTTCTTTTAAGACGTACGACATTGAGGGGAGGTTGCGAGTATTGAATGCAGTACGAAAAGTTAGTGGATTGGGAGATAGTGAACAAACAGCATTAGAAACTACCTCTGAGTGTGTCTTTCCTTCATCCTTAAGAACACTACAACCAGTACAGCAGTGCAGTGTGTTGAACACTGGTTACAATGGGATAACTTAAAGTCACATGTGATCGCATTCATTCTTTCCTCACTCATGCTGCTTGATCACCTTCATTTTTGAATCAGGATCTATTGCCTTTTTTCCTGTAATTGTAAGACAAATGTAACTGAAAGTAGTTGAAACCACTGCAGGTAATAAAGTGAGACTGAGATAAATGAGTTACAGCATACAGAGCTGACGTGGCACAAACTGTTGTTTGCCTGTGAGATTCATCAAATGAAGTCAAATGATTGTTGAGACTCATAGATCGTAAGCTGATGACTACCTGTACTTTAGTTTAGCATATCCTCATTAGAACTGCTGATTAGTTGTGCAATGCATGTCTGTTTATTAGTCATTTCTATGACTAGGGAGCTTTGCCCCCTGCTCGCTTCGCTCGCTAACCCCCACGCTCGCATATGGGGATGCTGCTGTACGATTTAAAGAGATTTTAATTTTCATTTGAAGTGTTACATTTGCATCAACGCGACGTATAACTGGTCGTGACTGAATTTCGTTTCTTTCTCTCTATTTAATAAAATGACTTTTTCGAATTTTTATCTCTGAGATTTATTAATTGTCTGCAAAAGCTATTCTAACGGGAAACTGTTAACGTTTTAATACGAATGGCATACAGTATCAAGATCTTCTCTGTTGTCTAATGTTATCTGTGGAAGATGTACTACATTATCTTTCTTGGATACATCCTTCTTTCTACAGTAATTCATGCGGTGGAGGATTGGACTGTATTCACGGTTATAGATATTCTTCGTGATATTGCAAGTTGATGTTTTCATCTTCCGCACGATCACCACCAACTGTTTCAGCATAGTCTATCGATACACATTTAACCATTTTGTGTTACCGATTGACATTTGTGGCGTAAATTCATTTGACTTCCTTGTTTCTAGGTGCTAGGATTGCCAGTGTACTCATTTTTTCTTTTGATAGCCCTTTGTGATGAAATTCTTCAATAAAATTTGGACATAACATGTCTTCTTTAATTGGGAACTTAAAGTGAGGAAAACGTTAAAATGTATAAGAACTGAGAGTGCAGGAAATGTGTCTCACAAAAGCATTCACAAGACTGAGAGGTGAGAGGACCATGGTCTTGTTTAAAAATGGTTGACAGGACGGCGTGATGAAATTGATTCAGCACTCTGAGCCTGCAGTCAGTGGAGAGTGCCATACAAAAATAAGCTAGATTAATGTGAATTGACCTTGGAAAAATGTGCAAATTATGTGAATTTCCCCTTGGGATTAATAAAGTATCTATCTCTCTCTCTCTCTCAAACTCCACAGACAGTGACTGGGATACAAACACAGCCACTCTGTGTCACTGTGCTGCCTATTTTTACTATTTTCCTTTGATTTTTTAATTTTGTTACAATTTAGCTTAATAACTTTACCTCTAGGGTGGCACAGTGGTGCAGTGGTAGTGCTGCTGTCTCACAGTAAGGAGAACTTGGTTTATTTTCTGGGTCCTTCCTGTGTGGAGTTTGCATTTCTCCCTGTGTCTGAGTGGGTTTCCTGCGGGTGGTCCGGTTTCCTCCCATAGTCCAAAGACATGCAGGTTAGGTGCATTGGCGATCCTAAATTGTCCCTGGTGTGTGTGTGTGTGTGCCCTGTGGTGGGTTGGCACCCTGCCTGGGATTTATTTCTTCCTTGTGCCCTGTGTTGGCTGGGATTGGCTTCAGCAGACCCCTGTGACCCTATGTTAGGA